>NC_079165.1:44850568-44978068 GCF_947568905.1 Ostrea edulis
TGACAAGTGAAATTGATTATAGGAAACTGGATGTGTGGGAAACTAGCACAAGTCAATCTGACATTAGTTTTTTTGTCATCATGGCATGCTGTCAATAAATCTAGATCCCAGTCTTCACGAAAACTCAGTGGTCCGAAGACCGAGGCCAGTGAATTTTAAGGTTAGGTCAGTGAAAATCAAACAAGAGGCCCATGGGCCACATCGCTCACCTGAGTCACCTTGGTCCATATCAGAAGACTTTCCATATATATTTGCACAGCGATTTTTTTCTACTCACTGGTACTGGTACCGATTTGATTGGGAAAAATAGCGTCAAAATCAAACAAATTGGGAATTTTCTACCAATGTATTGGCAAATGATTTCAACTAAAAGAAAAGGATAAAAAGAACAAAACAAGAAGTATTCATCTCTTTAAAAACTTTTTACGGTAATATTTGCTGTTGTGAGACATAAGGAATCGTCGTAGACTCGTTTTAAAATAATCTTAGCTCTACAACATGTGCACATGTTTTGTACTTTCGATTTAATATCGGAAGTAAACGTTTTAGTTAACTCGTACAACTTTTCGGACTAAGTAAATTACGATGTCAAATGTCTATTTCTCGGCAATTGAATTGGAAATTTTTAATCTCAAAATTGGGAAAAATCTACGGTTTTTGGCATTGGGAATGGTACCGTTTATCGGTACCAGTTATATAAGGGGAAAAAACGCTGTTTGCATGTAAAACTGTAGTCCCTATTATGACCCCAAACCTACCCCTGGAGGCCATGGTTTTTGCAAACTTGAATCTACACTATGTCAGAAAGCTTTCATGTAAATGTGAACTTCTTTGGCCCAATGGTTCTTGAGAAGAAGATTTTCCCTATATATTTGTATGTAAAATTTTGATCCCCTATTGTGGCCCCATCCTACCCCAGGGGGCCATGATTTTAACAAACCTGAATCTGCACTATATCAAAAAGCTTTCATATAAATCTCAGCTTTTCTGGCTCAGTGGTTCTTGAGAAGAAGATTTTTAAAGATTTTTCCTATATATTTGTATGTAAAACTTTGATCCCCTATTGTGGCACCATCCGATCCCCGAGGGGGCCATGAATTTAACAATTTAGAATCTGCACTATATCAGGAAGCTTTCATATAAATCTCAGCTTTTCTGGCTCAGTGGTTCTTGAGAAGATTTTTCAAGATTTCCCCTATATATTTGTATGTAAAATTTGATCCCCTATTGCGGCCCCATCATACCCCTGGGGGCCATGATTTTAACAAACTTGAATCTGTATTATGCCAGGAAGCTTTCATGTAAATCTCAGCTTTTCTGGCTCAGTGGTTCTTGAGAAAAAGATTTTTAAATGACCCCACCCAATTTTTGCATTTTTGTTATTATCTCCCCTTGAAAGGGGTATGGCCCTTCATTTGAACAAACTTGAAAGCCCTTCACCCAAGGATGTTTTTCACTAAGTTTGGTTGAAATTGGCCAAGTGGTTCTGGAGAAGATGTCAAAAATGTAAAAAGTTTACAGAAAGACGGACAACAGGCGATCAGAAAAGCTCACGTGAGCTTTCAACTCAGGCAAGCTAAAAAAAACCCAAAAAAACCAAACGTCTCATAATGAAAATTTCTATAATAGGACCTTACATTTGCTTTCACTACATTTTTGACTTCATCAGCAAATGTCAGCCATCTTTGTTGATACTCCGCCTTGATGTTGGGATCTTTTGAATAGAGGGCATTTTTCAACTGCAACCCAGCCTGCATTCGTGTGACAGGACTGTTTCCACCATGCTTCAAGATTTCTGACAGGGACTTCAAAAATTCTTGCTGAAATAATAAATATTTAATTAGCCTCTTGTACTCCTTATCCCATCTTCACTAGGTGATAAATAGAGAAGCAGGAGCAGATAAAAAACCCTTGGTTTTAAATATTAAACATGACATTTACAGTGTTAAGACCTGGAACCTGAAGACTTCTCCAGCTGATTATGGCTAAAGTTCTAAGCTGTATTGACTTTTATTTAGTCACACTCCTTGGTGTACAATTAGGGGTGTGTATTGCTCAAGATTTCCCGATATGATACGATACAATATTTTCTGATGCGATATCCGATATATTGGATTTACTACATTAGTTAAGCATTTTCTGAAGTAAAATATCAAAATAAAAAAAAAAATGAAGTGGTTTAATATCTTTTATTTCATAACAAAACAATGACAATTAAAGTCTGAGGAAACTACAATGTCACAATGTAAAAGTGGGGATTAAAGTCTGAAGAATCTCCGATGTGTTACAATGTAAAAGCGGGTATTAAAGTCTGAGGAATCTCTGATGTCACAATGTAAAAGCGGGGGTTAAAGTCTGAGGAATCGTGTTCCTATTAGAATTATGAACTTCAATCCCAACTATTAAAAGGGCTATTTTTAAACCCGACATTATATCGTATCGTATAAACACCGTATCGTATATCGCTGGTACATTTCGATATATCGATTCACCCCTATGTACAATAACTTCCAATACCAGGAAGTTAATGTACAGTTAAGGAGGTGCACTTTCTTTTTTTCAAACATGAAGAAAATCATTGTACCAGGATAAAAGTCAGTTAAAACTTATTACATCTCTTCATTTGTGATTGAATTTTTTTTTAAAACTGCCAGTCTACAGGTTTTGTCTATGAAATGTTTCTTCACATCAGTATTTGTTTGGACTGGCAAATGCATTGGAATGTCCAGCATGCATTCAGATTTTAAAAACACGTCACCACCTCTTCAGTATCCATGATAAACTTTATAAAAATGTACCATAACTTAATTCTACAAACATCATTTAACTGAATGAAGTCAAAGATAAACAGGCCTATCTAACAAAGCTTTTCACAATGAAATTAAAACGATTAACTAAAAGTATTCCAAAAACCACATTATCCATATCAAATTCTCACCTAAAACATTTCGACAGGATAAATATACATATCTGATTAAATCCACGTATTTTCAAGTGCAGATTCATACACGTGCATTTACCCTTCCGAGTAGGACTAGGAGGTCAAAACTGGCAGAATTTAGAAGAGATACGTACTAAATTAGTTTGTGCTGCTTGTTCCAAAAACCTCTGGGCTGCTTCTAATTCTTGTTGGTCTGAAATTTAATTTAAAAATCTAAACAACCGTTTCCGTAATCCTATAAATTCAAGATTTATTCATTGAAAATTTGTGAAGCTCATCACTTTCTGATAAAGTGTGTGATTAATTTGAAGTATATTACTGAATGTAGTTTTCGATCCTGCATTACCTGGAGAGACCGTCTTCTCTAACACACTCAGTAGATCCATTCTGTATTCATAAACCTATCTATAGAGATTCTATAGAGATGAGTTATATTAAAACAGTTGCTTTCTGTTATACCGGTACTCCATGTGCAATGCGGACGAATTCAAAATGGCGGCGATGAGGATACGATCATGAGCCTCTGTGCAACGAAGATTTTCATTCGTGTGATGTCAGAAAAAGAGGGCGGATACATTAAAATTAACCAATAACATTTCACCTTCAATCCATATGTGGTATATTAAGCATTGTGGAAAAAGACACTACATATTTAATCAAATTCATGGTAAATGAACTTTTTACTCAACACTGCTGCTGATTTATTTGTTTCGTGGAAATTTTAAGCAGAATCCACATATCATATATTCTATACGGCGTATTTTAGTGCGCGCAATAAAATATGTAAATAGGCACTTCGATCCATTTAACGAATATTTCGCGCCAAAATTTTCATTACATCGATCCACTTAAACAATTTAAATTATTCCAAATTAGGGCCCAAACGGGTATAACACTCAACGTGTGTCATTCAAATCACAATACGATTATTAAAATAAAATGAAAATTCAACTACACCCTTCTTTCTTTTAAAAGTGTCTATATAATCGAACCCAGAAAATTTTCAAGCAATCTCCCTTGGTAGAAAGACACATGGTAAAAATATAACTTTTAACTTAATTAATGGTACAACTCTTGTCTGCGAGGAAGAAGTGAAGCTGCTTGGTGTTAGCATATATTTTAATCTAAATTTAAATTCCCCTGTATTTCAAATATTTGTAAGAAAGCAACTCGTCAATCAAATGTACTAAAGCGATGATCTAAGGAAACATCTTTGTAGGTTGGTAAACTCACCATCTACCATTCTTTTATCGTGTCAAACTTTAGTTACTGTCCTCTGGTATGACACTTTTTTAGTGAACAAAATTGTAAAAAAAAAAAAAATTTAAAAAAAAAAAAAAATTCATACTAGTTAGTACTTTTGATCAAATATTCCCTCACTGAAAACCAGGCGTATTCATGAGAGCCATGGCCATGGAAGTTTTTAAAATTGTAAATAAGCAAAGTCCATTGTTTCTACAAGACTTGGTCTAGCTAAGAAACACAAAATATAATTTCAGATACTAAAAGACTTTGTAACTTCCAAGGCCAAGAACTACTAGGTATGGTAAACAGTCATTCAGCTATGCAGCCGCCACATTGTGGAACTCCTTACCTAACCATATAAGGGAAATCTCCCCCTTCAATCAATATTAGAACTTTCATAGACACTTGGAGGGGGTGGGAAACTGCAGATGCAGCTCCTGTCGAGGACACAGTGTGGACTGAGGTGCATGACTGAATGAATATCTCATTTTTCAATTCATATACTGTTTAAGTTTGTTGTTTTGTTTTATGCAAATCTTGCAACCTTTCATCTGCATTGCTACCAATTTTTGCTTTTTTTTTTTTTTTTTTTTTTTTTTTTTTTTTGTTCTGTCTTTTGAAAGATTCATTTTTTTTTTATTTCCTCTCTTTCTACTCCCCCCCCCCCTTTTGTTATATATTTTGTAACTTAGTTACTGTAAACTGCTATACATTTTGTATTTTATTATTATTATTATATTTTTCCTTATTTTAATCTATAACAGTTATGTGGTGCTTCTTAACCATTCTTAATGCTGTGGTTTAAATTTAGTGCTTAAATCTTTTAGTGAAAGGCTTTTGTTTGATTTGTATTTAATTCTTAACTTCTGAAATTGTCTATTTATATAGTATGCGTGTGAATATGTATATGTGTTTTTGCATGATTACCTTTGTGATATTTGTATTTTATTTTGATAGTCAGTATAAGAGTTCTGTGTTAGAGACCCAGGAGGAGAGTTTAAATATAAAATTTGCTTACTTACTTATCAAGTCTAAAAAGATACGGCCAATAAGAAATTTATAGAAGTTCGGTAAAGACCACGACACTCAATGTTGTCCAGAACCTTATACTCTCGGCACAACCATAAAAACAAATATCTATGGCAAGCCCTTTTACTATTTATTCGTAAAATAAGATATCTCTTTAAATAAGAGAGATATCTCTTTAACCAATAGAGATATCTCTTTACGCTTGGGAGATATCTCTTTCTCTTTGAGAGATATCTCTCAAAGCTAGAGAGATATCTCTCAAAGAGAAAGATGTATATCTCTAGCGTAAAGAGATATCTCTCTATCGATGTAAAAAGATATATCTCTTTAAGTTAGAGAAATATCTCTTTAAATTTTCAAAAAGAGATATCTCTTTAACCTAAAGAGATATATCTTTAGATTTTTCCCCCGGTGATCATAATGATTTCTCCCTGTTGCATTGTCATTGAAATGATGTAACTCTATTTTTTAACCAAGCAAAATACTTCTAGTGTACAAATGGCGGGAAAGGTTGAAAAGGTTGTTGGGGGTAACATTGTCAAGTTGCCGAGAGGCGAAATCTAGTCTAGCTTGCATATTTCATCAATTTATTGTCTTTGTTTTGTGTTACCTGTGTACATTTCACATGCGGTAAAAGCAAAATCTTCCCACGGGATTGCAGCCATCAGGGTATTGCTAAAACGCGGAACGGAATTTAAGAATTCGAATGATTAATGTAGATAAGATAACGATAAAAATCGGGGGGGGGGGGTCATTTTGATTAAAATCAACAACTTAGGAATTGTTTACAAGCGATAAAACAACTTCATCTTAAAATTTTGCATCATAAATTGAGTAAGCGAATTTAGTAAAACGTTAGTATAAGAATTTACAAGGCATTTTACAAGAATTTTGAAATTTCGGCATTGACAGAGGTGTTAGCGAGCAGTGACACCTATGGATAGAAAATAAAAAGAACACACGTGGTTTATACCCCCCTCTCTTCGATTTAAAGAGATATCTTATTTTTCGAATAGATAGTAAAATGGCTTGCCATAAATATCACACACTATGAAAAACGACAAATATTAATAATCTACATCGTTAACAGATTTTTTCGTAGCATGTAGTATGTGATATAATTTTTTATAGGATGCTTATCTGTGTAGTAAATCGTTGCATTTCAACAACAACTCACTAGTAGAAAAGGTTTAGAATATGTTAAAATTAGATATCCATTCAGAGATTATAGTCAGAACAAATTTAAGAAAATCGTAAAGAAACTACTCTGTGATAAATGCACTGAAACCTTTTACAATAATCGAAATAAATTACTTGATGGGAAATTGAGCACTTATTTTAAACTTAAAGAGTACATGTGTACTTTGGTTTTGACAAATATCTTAATGAAATTAAAAGTTTTGATATAAGAAGATCTATTTGATGCAAGGTCTGTGCTATTAAAAAACATTTTGAAAGGTCAACCTAAAAACAATATTATTGGCTAGAAATGATATAAGTTTTCATATGATTTGCGGGGTAAAGGCTTTTATATGAAGTGGATATTTTTCGGGATTGGGAACAATAAATCATATTTGTACCACAATAAACCATTTTACAATCACCATATCATACATATAGACTACCCATGGGATGAAGATGTTCCCTGTTGAATTTGGGGTCAAAAGGTCAAAGGTTAAGCGCACTTCTAGAGAAGAGACTACCCAAGACTTTGTCATCCCTTTTCTTTTTCACACTCAGGAAAGAGGTAATTTATACTTAATAAACAACACCCTTTGGAAGATTGGGGTAAGCGGAGGGTATTCTTAGTGAGCATTGCTCAAAGTACTGTTTTTACATTGAATTTTCAAATAAAGATTTGTGAATAATGCAAAAATAAAGGTGGTTTCATAGGAAAATTTTGTGATAAATACGGGTATTTGTTACGACATATATCTCCTGTATTTATGACAATCACATTACTGTCTTGAAATAAAGAACATTATAAGACTACCAAATACATGTACATGTATATTGAAATACAAAAGTAAGATCTTGCTTCGTCGATCATGTTGTTTTATACCCCCAGAATACAACCAAAACATTGACAACGTGATGTGTAGTCAGAATACCCGTAACGACATAAAGACCACATCCTACATTCATTCTGCAAAATTTCACTGATTCCTGAAAAGCCAAATGTTATTTTCTAATTATTTTTTCTTCTTTTCTGTGATTCTTATAACACAGGACACAAATTTAATGGGAATCTATGTAAAGAACGTCTCATTCAACGAAATATGTTGAGATGATAGATTGATTCTATCTTGTTTAACGTCCCTCTCGAGAATTTTTCACATATGGAGACGTCACCATTGCCGGTGAAGGGCTGCAAAAGTTAGGCCTATGCTCGGCGCTTACGACCTTTGAGCAGGGAGGGATTTTTATCGTGCCACACCCGCTGTGACACGGGGCCTCAGTTTTTGCAGTCTCATCCGAAGGACCGCCCCATTTAGTCACCTCTTACGACAAGCAAGAGGTACCGAGGACCTATTCTAACCCGGATCCCCACGGGATATGTTTGAGATAAATGTAGATATAAAGAACAATAAATGTATAGAATCATGTTTTGTTACGTAATACATTCGAATCTGTTCTGACTCGTTCGCTTCACGTAGTGCGTCTCGGCTTCATGATAACGCTGTCTATATACTTTTCAGGTGGATACAGACTATCTATTGAAGTGGATATAGACTGACTATTGATGTGGATAGAGACTGACTATTGAAGTGGATACAGACTGACTATTGAAGTGGATACAGACTGACTATTGAAGTGGATATAGACTGACTATTGATGTGGATAGAGACTATCTATTGAAGTGGATATAGACTGACTATTGATGTGGATAGAGACTGACTATTGAAGTGGATACAGACTGACTATTGAAGTGGATACAGACTGACTATTGAAGTGGATATAGACTGACTATTGATGTGGATAGAGACTGACTATTGACGTGTACACAGATTGACTATTAATGTGGAGACAGACTGACTATTGATGTGGATATAGAATGACTATTGATGTTGACGCAGATTGACTATTGAAGTGGATATAGACTGACTATTGATGTGGATACAGACTGACTATTGAAGTGGATACAGACTATCTATTGAAGGGGATATAGACTGACTATTGAAGTGGATATAGACTGACTATTGATGTGGATACAGACTGACTATTGAAGTGGATACAGACTGACTATTGATGTGGATACAGACTGACTATTAAAGTGGACATAGACTGACTATTAAAATGGATATTGGCTGACTATTGAAATGGATATAGACTGACTATTGAAGTGGATGTAGACTGACTATTAAAGTTGATACAGACTGACTATTGAAATGGATATAGATTGACTATTGGTGAGGATACAGACTGAGTATTGATGTGGATACAGACTGACTATTGACGTGTACACAGATTGACTATTAATGTGGAGACAGACTGACTATTGATGTGGATATAGAATGACTATTGATGTTGACGCAGATTGACTATTGATGTGGATACAGACTGACTATGTGGATATATACTGATTATTGATGTGGATATATACTGGTTTTCATGTGGATATAGACTAACTAATGAAGTGGATATACACTGACTATGTGGATACAGACTGACTATTGATGTGGATTTAGACTGATTATTGATGTGGATATAGACTGACTATTGATGTGGATATAGACTGACTATTGATGTGGGTACAGACTGACTATTAATGTGGATATAGACTGACTATTGATGTGGGTACAGACTGACTATTGATGTGGGTACAGACTGACTATTGATGTGGGTACAGACTGACTATTGATGTGGACACAGACTGATTATTGATGTGGATATAGACTTACCTTTGATATGGATACAGACTGACCATTGGTGTGGATACAGTCTAACTATTGGTGTGGATACAGCCTAACTATTGATGTGGATACATACTGAGTGACTATTGATGTGGACACAGACTGACTCTTGATGTGGATGTAGCCTTACTATTGGTGTAGGTGCAGACAGGCTCTTTATGCTGCGTGCGCAGAGATGAAGAAGCAAAAGTGGAGCTGCGTTCTAAATCGTAGCACCCAGTCTAGCCGGTAGGTTAGAAATCTGGGTCCGTTGAACGCACGGTATGAATTAACACTTGCTGGGATAGCAAGTGTTAATTCATACCGTGCGTTTTTCTGACTAGATATTGGTTTTAAAAACTTTATTGCAATGAAAGGCGAAGAAAACGAACAATGATCAACCTCATAACCCCCACAAGGAATACAAAATAAAGACTTAGGCGAACACGGACCCCTGGACATATTAGATGTGGGATCAGGTGCCTAGGAGGAGAAAGCATCCCATGTCGACAGATCACACCCGCCCTGAGCCCTTTGTCTTGATCAGGTAAACGGAATAATCCGTAGCCATAATCAGTGTGCCAAGAACGGTCAAACAATCGGTATGAAACACGTCAAACAGCATTTAACCCAATGATAGGTTATATGGGCAAACTAGATCATTATAACGACCATAGAATTTTCGAAATACTGACTTTAAACGAGATTGTTGAAATCCCTGTAACATCAACTTGTTTGTCAGTATCCAAACACTATGTAGCCGATACGATCCTGGACACTGTGGAGCGCCAAATTAACATAAACTGAGACAATTGAAGATATCGTTAGTCATTGGAAGATTAACATAAACTGAGATAATTGAAGATATCACTAGTCATTGGAAGATATTGATTCAACTGTTGCTAGATCACTTGTTGAATCAATGCATGCATGACTCAAATATTTCCCTCTTCAATTGAAATTATTTTATCAGAGCAATAACTGGTTTGACGCGCGCATCAAATCAATTATTGCTCTCGTTAATTCAATCAAAGCGCTCATCAATGTGGTGGAATTATTGCTTTCAAAAATAATTTAGAGCTCGGTATGAAAGATTTTTAGCCGAGTTGCAACGAAGTTGAACTCGGCTATTGGTTTGGTGATGCGGGCGGGCGGGCGGGTGGTTGTTCTTTAATTCAATTGACTTTTCCGTAAAAGGAATTAAAGCGCGTATCAGTTCTCTAAAGAGCAGTCATTCAGTTAAAGAGATAATTAATTCAATTATGGATATGTTGAAATGAGGATATCTCTAATTAGATAGCTGTTCTCTCTCTAAAAGAAGTTAGCATGCGCATTTATCTAATTAAAGGTGCCCATTAGTTCCAATGAAGAGAGGACAAGATATGATTATAATCTGCCAATTATAGTCTACCAAACGACGCACTGGCTGTATAAAAGTGTTGTTTTTCCCCCGAGTACCACTATTCTCCACACATTTATAACTCCCTTGCACAAAATCCATGTCAATGTTAATTCTATTTAAAGGTTCAGATCACAAAGACCTTGATTTTGAAAATTTTCAAAAAATCTCTTTATTTCCTTTAGTAAAACTGGTGTAACTTGACCTTGATCTTAGTTTGTAAGTCCCAATATCCATTCATCATTTTTGAAGATCCCATTTATGATCAAGGTCAAAGTTACTGGAGATACTACTTTGTAAGTCACAATATCATTTTATCATTTCTGAAAATTAGTCCTGGTTCTAAAGTAATACGAGTTTTTATGACCAATGTCAAAGGTCATCGTCAAAGCAGTCAATTGACCTTTGTAGATCCTTTTATCATTTCTGAAGACCCCATGTCGTTATCAGACACGGTTCTGAAGTAATACCAATGTTAAAGACAATGGAGTGACTTGACCTTGATACTATTTTGTAGCTCCTATCGTCTTTTCATCGTTTCTAAAGATCTCGTGCCTCTATTAGTCCTGGTTTTAAAGGGACTGGTTCACGTTTTTCAAAAGAAATGTTTTTCATTTTTGATGTCAAAAATTAAAAATATAGCTCATTTAATGTTGACAACCAAAATTTGGACCATCTGAATGCAAGGATAAGAGCAATATGTTAGCTTTGGTTTTGTGTTATTTAAACAAAGACTCGAGTCTTTTTATGTAAACAAACAAACCAGTGAACCGTTAATTTTGTAATTTAAAGCCTCCTCATTTTGTACCATCACAAATTGTAACTTTTAAATGACACATTTGACCTAAGGAATACTTGAGATGTGATATATATGATGAACTTGGACCAATATCCATTTATTTTGAAAACCCCGTAAACAATAACACACCTCAATCTTTGTTTTCAAAACAAAAAATAAACTCTCTATAATGAGCTTCTGTCATACTGAATAACTTAACTATTTGGTGAAACCGTCTAAACTTATTAGACTGTAGATTTTCGATTATTTAAAATGAAACATAAAATTTGGAGGAAAATCGTGAATCAGTCGCTTTAAAGTTACACCAATCTTTATGTTAATGGTCAAATGTCAAGGTCACTGGCGTCCCTTTACATGAATACTAATTTGTAGACCCTGTTTAATATCCACTAGTCAGTGCTGTGTGATACTAGATGTTAGACACCCACTAGTTAGTGCTGTGTGATATTGAATGTTAGACACCCACTAGTCAGTGCTGTGTGATACTAGATGTTAGACACCCACTAGTTAGTGCTGTGTGATATTGAATGTTGAACACCCACTAGTTAGTGTTGTGTGATATTGAATGTTAGACACCCACTAGTTAGTGTTGTGTGATACTGAATGTTAGACACCCACTAGTTAGTGCTGTGTGATACTGAATGTTAGACACCCACTAGTTAGTGTTGTATGATACTGAATGTTGGACACCCACTAGTCAATGTTGTGTGATACTGAATGTTAGACACCCACTAGTTAGTGTTGTGTGATACTGAATGTTAGACACCCACTAGTTAGTGTTGTGTGATATTGAATGTTAGACACCCACTAGTTAGTGTTGTATGATACTGAATGTTGGACACCCACTAGTTAGTGTTGTATGATACTGAATGTTGAACACCCACTAGTTAGTGCTGTGTGATACTGAATGTTAGACACCCACTAGTTAGTGTTGTGTGATATTGAATGTTAGACACCCACTAGTTAGTGCTGTGTGATATTGAATGTTAGACACCCACTAGTTAGTGTTGTATGATACTGAATGTTGAACACCCACTAGTTAGTGCTGTGTGATACTGAATGTTAGACACCCACTAGTTAGTGTTGTGTGATACTGAATGTTAGACACCCACTAGTTAGTGTTGTATGATACTGAATGTTGAACACCCACTAGTTAGTGCTGTGTGATACTGAATGTTAGACACCCACTAGTTAGTGTTGTGTGATACTGAATGTTAGACACCCACTAGTTAGTGTTGTATGATACTAGATGTTAGACACCCACTAGTTAGTGTTGTATGATACTGAATGTTAGACACCCACTAGTTAGTGTTGTGTGATATTGAATGTTAGACACCCACTAGTTAGTGTTGTATGATACTGAATGTTAGACACCCACTAGTTAGTGTTGTGTGATACTGAATGTTAGACACCCACTAGTTAGTGTTGTGTGATACTGAATGTTAGACACCCACTAGTTAGTGTTGTATGATACTGAATGTTGGACACCCACTAGTCAGTGCTGTGTGATACTAGATGTTAGACACCCACTAGTTAGTGTTGTGTGATATTGAATGTTAGACACCCACTAGTTAGTGTTGTGTGATATTGAATGTTAGACACCCACTAGTTAGTGTTGTGTGATACTGAATGTTAGACACCCACTAGTTAGTGCTGTGTGATACTGAATGTTAGACACCCACTAGTTAGTGCTGTGTGATACTAGATGTTAGACACCCACTAGTTAGTGTTGTGTGATACTGAATGTTGAACACCCACTAGTTAGTGTTGTGTGATATTGAATGTTGGACACCCACTAGTCAGTGCTGTGTGTTACTAGATGTTAGACACCCACTAGTTAGTGTTGTGTGATACTGAATGTTGAACACCCACTAGTTAGTGTTGTGTGATACTGAATGTTAGACACCCACTAGTTAGTGTTGTGTGATACTGAATGTTAGACACCCACTAGTTAGTGTTGTATGATACTAGATGTTGGACACCCACTAGTTAGTGTTGTGTGATACTAGATGTTAGACACCCACTAGTTAGTGCTGTGTGATATTGAATGTTAGACACCCACTAGTTAGTGTTGTGTGATACTGAATGTTAAACACCCACTAGTTAGTGTTGTGTGATACTGAATGTTAAACACCCACTAGTTAGTGCTGTGTGATACTGAATGTTAGACACCCACTAGTTAGTGCTGTGTGATATTGAATGTTGGACACCCACTAGTTAGTGTTGTGTGATACTGAATGTTAAACACCCACTAGTTAGTGTTGTGTGATACTGAATGTTAGACACCCACTAGTTAGTGTTGTGTGATACTGAATGTTATACACCCACTAGTTAGTGTTGTGTGATACTGAATGTTATACACCCACTAGTTAGTGTTGTGTGATACTGAATGTTGAACACCCACTAGTTAGTGTTGTGTGATATTGAATGTTAGACACCCACTAGTTAGTGCTGTGTGTTACTAGATGTTAGACACTCACTAGTTAGTGTTGTGTGATACTAGATGTTAGACACCCACTAGTTAGTGTTGTGTGATATTGAATGTTAGACACCCACTAGTTAGTGTTGTGTGATATTGAATGTTAGACACCCACTAGTTAGTGTTGTGTGATACTGAATGTTATACACCCACTAGTTAGTGTTGTGTGATACTGAATGTTAGACACCCACTAGTTAGTGTTGTGTGATATTGAATGTTAGACACCCACTAGTTAGTGTTGTGTGATATTGAATGTTAGACACCCACTAGTTAGTGCTGTGTGTTACTAGATGTTAGACACTCACTAGTTAGTGTTGTGTGATACTAGATGTTAGACACCCACTAGTTAGTGTTGTGTGATATTGAATGTTAGACACCCACTAGTTAGTGTTGTATGATACTAGATGTTAGACACTCACTAGTTAGTGCTGTATGATACTGAATGTTAGACACCCACTAGTTAGTGTTGTGTGATACTGAATGTTGAACACCCACTAGTTAGTGCTGTGTGATATTGAATGTTAGACACCCACTAGTCAGTGTTGTGTGTTACTAGATGTTAGACACTCACTAGTTAGTGTTGTATGATACTAGATGTTAGACACTCACTAGTTAGTGCTGTATGATACTGAATGTTAGACACCCACTAGTTAGTGCTGTGTGATACTGAATGTTAGACAATCACTAGTTAGTGCTGTGTGATATTGAATGTTAGACACTCACTAGTTAGTGCTGTGTGATACTAGATGTTAGACACCCACTAGTTAGTGCTGTGTTATATTGAATGTTGAACACCCACTAGTGTTGTGTGATATTGAATGTTATACACCCACTAGTTAGTGTTGTGTGATACTGAATGTTGAACACCCACTAGTTAGTGCTGTGTGATACTGAATGTTAGACACCCACTAGTTAGTGCTGTGTTATACTGAATGTTATACACCCACTAGTTAGTGTTGTGTGATACTGAATGTTGAACACCCACTAGTTAGTGCTGTGTTATACTGAATGTTAGACACCCACTAGTTAGTGTTGTGTGATACTGAATGTTATACACCCACTAGTTAGTGTTGTGTGATACTGAATGTTGAACACCCACTAGTTAGTGCTGTGTGATACTGAATGTTAGACACCCACTAGTTAGTGCTGTGTGATATTGAATGTTAGACACCCACTAGTTAGTGCTGTGTGATACTGAATGTTGAACACCCACTAGTTAGTGTTGTGTGATACTGAATGTTGGACACCCACTAACTAGTGCTGTGTGATACTAGATGTTAGACACCCACTAGTTAGTGTTGTGTGATACTGAATGTTAGACACCCACTAGTTAGTGCTGTGTGATACTAGATGTTAGACACCCACTAGTTATTGTTGTGTGATACTGAATGTTAAACACCCACTAGTTAGTGCTGTGTGATACTAGATGTTAGACACCCACTAGTTAGTGTTGTGTGATACTGAATGTTAGACACCCACTAGTTAGTGTTGTATGATACTGAATGTTGAACACCCACTAGTTAGTGTTGTGTGATACTGAATGTTATACACCCACTAGTTAGTGCTGTGTGATACTAGATGTTAGACACCCACTAGTTAGTGTTGTGTGATACTGAATGTTAGACACCCACTAGTTAGTGCTGTGTGATATTGAATGTTGAACACCCACTAGTTAGTGTTGTGTGATACTGAATGTTATACACCCACTAGTTAGTGTTGTGTGATACTGAATGTTAGACACTCACTAGTTAGTGTTGTGTGATACTGAATGTTAGACACCCACTAGTTAGTGTTGTGTGATACTGAATGTTGAACACCCACTAGTTAGTGTTGTGTGATACTGAATGTTGGACACCCACTAACTAGTGCTATGAAAGTGAAGATAAATCCAATTTTCCCTATTATACCGCCATCAAGAAAAGAATTTTAAGAGTCATTTCTTATCCTTTAATTATGTTTTTGAATAGTAAAACGAATAGTTTTTCTCATCAAAAAGCTTTCATTAACATTTTTGAAATGGGGCATAGGAATACATATACAACAAAACTACATTCAAAATGACTGTGCGTTCAGGCCAGGTAGAGATAGTGAACAGAATTGAATGGATTGGACGCCAAATTAAAGGTGCATTGGTTCAAAGATGAAATAGATGTCAGGGAAGAGACAAGCGATGACTCGTAGCGCTGAGATTAGAACGGGGATGCATTCTATAGAAAAGTATTCCCTAGTGCATATGAACTCCCGGACCAAATATTTTCATTAAGAAATCACACGAATTTTTCATCCAATCAGCATCGTTGTTAACGTAGTTCCACACTCCTGTGACGTCATAAGATTTTTCAAAGTCAATGATTTAATGACTTGAACATAAATTTTGTTGGAGTCTTTTTCAATAGTTATTGTTAAGATATTGTTACCCATAAAATATTTCAAAAGTCATAATTATGTTTGAATAATCAATGATATGTTTCAAAATATTGAATCCAAGGGCAATAACTCTGTTTTCGTTGAATTTTTTATCAAGTCTATTATGCGATAGATTTCCTTTATTTTTCACAAACATTTTACCAAGTTGATAAAGAATCATTATCTGTGTCTTTTCATGAAATTACATAATATCTTAATCCCCGAATGATTTTGAATAGCTCAACTGTATGGTGCAAGACTTCGGGTTTTTTTTTTCCAAGGGGGGTAGACATACTCTGGAAGCTATAGATTTGAAATTATTAAGGAAAGATGTGGATTTTTTTTCATAAATAACTATAACAGATGTACATCTACTAATATAAACAGAAAAAATGATAGGTAAACCATGATATAAGGAAAATATGTCCACATTTGTTTGTTTTTTAACATTTTGGAGAATAATGCTAATTCAATAATTTTGCACATATCATTCTAAAACTTGATGAACATATTGAAAATGACTTGTGTTTTAGTTATTGACATGTTTCCTGATAAATAAATGCAATTAAAAAATATTTTGTTGTTTTTATTTTTAAATAACAACAAAAAGCGGTTTCCAATCAATTTCATAAAAATCTACACAGGGGTACATGACTTCAGTAGTGTCTGTAATGAAAATTAATATGGAAACCCTTTACTATTTTGCATTTTTACATTACTCTGATTGTTAATTTATTGATTCCGAACAAAAAAATGCTACCTAAACCCCAAAAATCCAGGACTAAGGACCCACCTTAAGTCATCACTTTAAAGGTTATTAAATGATAATAAAAGAAAACTTAAGTTTGAGATTTTTTCGAGAGAGCCAGGCCAAGAAACAAATTGCTAAAGTAATTTAAAATTTCTCTAAAGTGTTAGACTACCTAAGTTTTAAGTTAGGACCTTTCGGGAGGATGGAGGGCTTTTGTCATCTCGATGCTTTTAAAGGCAACCCCCAAACAATTAACTATTGAATTCTATCCATGCCAAATTTGTTCGTCTGACTCAAAAATTGTAATTGAGAGTTTGAATGTGTTAATCTCACTTCATTAATTATTTCATTCTGTCTCCAACACGTTAAGCTACTAACTAGACAGTACGCTGCACGAATGTAATGACAAAACTAAAATTTTACGCCACTCCAACAGTTCCAATGTAGCTTTGTGTCTTTTAAGAATCTGTTCAAAGAAAGCGAAGTTTGTTCCATACATTTTCATGCCAGCCAACATATATTGACAAAATGATATGTGGTACAATTTATAAATTAAAGTTTCAGCGCCTATATTTTCAAGTCAGCTTCAATGGGAAAACTAATGTGTATGCAGATGTCAGGGGGTTTTCTCCGATGTTTTGTCCATCAGTTAATGTCAACAACAGAAACAGAATCCTGGAATGCAACAGCAACACACCCCGCAGACAATCAGAAGAGCTATTATCACTATGACTATCAGCACTGGCGCCCACCTACAGAGACAAACAATGTAAAAATGGTAAAAACTTCAAATAGGATTCTCTATTCAATGTAATGTGTGGATCAAAGATGTTTGAAGACAGAATTGCCTAACATATCTGTTAGTGCTATCAAAATCTTTTCCATGCGAACTTGAGAGGGGGACTCTAATTGAAATTAAGTTCCTTGAAGCGTCCACGGTGCATAATTTGTCATTTTATATGGCGAATATGCTTAGTGGACAGTTCAAGATAAAGTTGTGTAATTTCAAAATATTTAGAGGTTTTGTTTTGGTTTTTGTTTTGGGGTTTTTTTTTTTATTTGTACACTATTTCTATTGAATATATTTAAATGTGCACTATTAATGTACATAATTAAGTGAAAATCGATAATAATAAGTCGAATACCACACGAGATGAGGACTACGAATCGGTGAGAATGTAGTTCTGAAGCACTTAATGGATTTGGACGAACTTTAGTATGATGTCCTAAAACTAAAGGACTGGGACTGGTTCACGTTTTTGAAAGAAAAAAATGTTCTTTCATTTTTGATTTTAAACATTAAAAATATAACTCATTTAATGTTGACAGCCAAAACGACCTTCTGAATGATAGAATAAAAGCAACATTTTTAAAGCATCTTATTTTGCACAGTCAAAAATTTGACTTTAACATGACACATTTTACCTAAAAATACTTGAAATGTAATAGATATAATAAAATTAAATCGATATCCATTTCTTTTGAAAACTTCGTATAAACAATAGCAAAATATTTTCCATACCAAAAATGTGTGTGGGGAAACCCCCTGCTCTTTAGAATTATATTCCTTGATCCGCCTAAAGAGCATAAGTATATATATAACTTTTAGATAAGTCTGATATGTTCAGCTGGTGGTTCAAGGAATACGATTCTAAGGAAATTATTATTATTATTATATATATATATATATATATATATATATATATATATATATATATATATATATATATGTATATATATATATATATATATATATGTATATATATATATTCTTTGTTTGGAATGAATTTTGATATATACTATAAATATAAAAACAATCCATATTTCAATAAAGACTACAGGCTGGCAGGGGACCGTCAAACATACTTTATGGTTTTAGATCAAAGAGTGTACATGTATTTCGAATACGATCGATTAATCACGTGACCTACAGATTAGCCGAAGCTGTAAACCACGAGCTACAGAAGTCGAGTCTATCAGATCTGTCCGCCCTCATGAAGAAATCTCTGCAGCAGTAGAGTGGACTGTTCAGGCGTCGTCGATCATAGCAACAATAGTGGCTGCACCACATGGTATCATGACGCAACCCACCGTTATCGTAATGAGCCCTGCAGCATTCTCCGCCTTCAGTTTGGTCAACTACATAAAGAGCATTGTTTTAGTATAGATAAATAACCAAGAAAGACCTTTAGATTAAAAAGGGTGGGGGTGGGGTGGGGGTGGGGGTGGTAAGGATATGCCAGGATAACGATTGTTAATGGTTGTTTACAACATTGTGCACATTTTAAAAATCCATCGACCACTCAGCCTCTTTAAAGGGAGTAAAAATATAGCAATCATTTTTGCGGGTTTCAAACTTTTAACTAGCGATGCATGTGTTTATTAATTCTGAAGCCGTGTTTGATCTAGAAGGACTCGATCTTTATAGGTTTCTTTTGAACATTCATATACGTGCACATATCTATCTGAAACTTTTACTTGAAAATATGGTCCAAATGAACTTACTATATTCAAACAAATAATTCAAAAATACATACCTGTATTATAAAGACAAAATAAAAATCCAAGTAGATATACAGACAGAGGAGAAAAGGAGGACATTGTATGATGTGGGAAATCAACAATCACATACACTGGAGAGAAACACGCAGTTTACCTGCTACACTTTGCCGCAGGAAGGGGTGCGGATCCTACTTCGTTCTGAACTCCATAGCCTTACATGTTCTGACTAATTATTTGCGAAACGAGAAAATCGTCGTCATCATCATTAATTACATCGTTCGCGTTCCCCAGATCCGCTATCTACCTGTGCGTCGGTTTGACTGGGCAGAACAATTAGTTTACACGTGAGTAAAAAGGCACGAGAACACAGAAACACTAGTACTGCATAAATGTGATTGATTCTTTATTTTCAGTGTTAATTACATTCAACAATATATATATATACACGGACAGAGAGACAAAGTACTTAATATAATGAAACATTATCGTATAGAATAAACTTGCATCATTTAGCTGTTAGTATTGAAGCCTTATACGACAACAACAAACAACAACAAAGAAGTGTTTAGTTACCCGGGTGTGACAATATTGAAAAGGACTAACAATATGTAGTGATAGTAAAAAACAATATGGGTTATCTACTAGTCAAGGGCAACCATAATGATTAGTTTAGGAACATGGACACGATTTGAGCTGGAAAATTTTCAAATTTTATTTTTTCATTTTTAATGTTTAGAATGCTTAACTAAGGTATTTCTAATGGTTAAAAAAAATTGAGTGTCAGTTGTTAAGGTACATTAGAGATACAGAGCTCACAATTGTTTGTTATGTAAACACGGTTCGTGCAATGTTTTTGTTTACATAGGTTGAATATACTTGTAAAAGTTTCGTTTAAAGAAGTTTTTTTTAATATAACGTAATTCTACCCGCAAATAAGATTTCGCAAAGTCAATGATATAATAAGATTTATGCATGACAGGAACAAAAGTGATGTTGGAGTCCTTTTCAATAGCTATTGTGAAAAATCTTATTAACCATAAAATATTTCAAAAGTCTAAGTTATATTTAAACAATCAATTATATATTTCAAAATATCCAATCCAAGGGCAATAACTCTGTTTTCATTGAATTATTTATCAAGTCCATTATGCTACAGATTTCCTTTATTTTTTCACAAACATTTTGTATATCTTTTAAAGAAACAGTTTCATGAAATTGTTATGAATACTATTATATCGTTTCAACCAAATTTTGTGAAATTTTGATATTGCTGTTTAAGGAAAACTGTAATTTTCTGGCGTTGATACAGGTATATGTGTGCTTATTGGTAAAGAATTTATTAATACCACAACATACTTATTTCATCATTTTTATTTGTTACTATGATATCTAATTTGAAGAATCAATGTTCAATCAAATATAAGAGTGAACCTATAATTCTAGAGGGATGAAATTACTTAAAAGTTAATTCTGATCACGATTAAATAATTTCTAGTGTTTGACACATCTCATTTTGGTTTAAACATGCTATTTTCTATTAAGCTATCTATATGTAAACCAAAAACATGGCACAGGCCTTGTTTACATTACAAAGAATTGTGAGCGCTGCATCTCACTTGTAACTCAACAACTGCTATTCAAATTTTGGTTGACCATTAGAAATATTTTAGTTGAGCATTGTAAACAGAAAAATGAAAAAATAAAATTTGAAAGTTTTCAGTTCAAATCGTGTCCATGCCCCGTTAAGATACTGAGCAGACATTTCCAAATAACCAGTCATTCGAGTCATGACCTTTGATGTTGTGATCTGAAAACCAAAAAACCACTCGTTAGAGGGCACCAGTACACTAAGTTTGATGTTTGTCAAGGAAATGAATCAAGATATGAGTAGACAATATCTTATTATGTCCAGTTTGACCTTTAACCTTGTTATCTCAAATCTACTCCTTAGGTAGAACTAGTGTGCCAAGTTTGATGTCTTTCAAGCAAAGAGTTCTCAAGCTACATTGAGCAAAAAACATCTTACTATGTCCAGTTTGACCTAGTAACCTGAAAAGCAATAGGGATCATCTACTTTATAGGGGCAACCACTTTACCAAGTTTGGTAACTGTCAAGCAAAGAGTTCTTAAATCATAGAGCGGACAATATATTTTGTCCAGAGAAGCTTGACCTTTGACATTGTGACCTCAAAACCAATTACCTTTGATATTTTGACCTTAAATCAATAGATGTCATCTACTTCTTCGGAAGAGTCAGTGTACCAAGTTTTACGTTTGTCAAGAAAATGGTTCTCAAGACATTGAGCGGATAATATCTAAGTATGTCCAGTTTAACCCTTGACGTTGTAATCTCTAAATCGATACTGCTTAGGTAGAACCAGTGTACTAAGTTTAATGTCTTTCAAGCAAAGCATTCTCAAGACACTGAGCGGACAATATCTTGGTATGTCAAAGTTGACTCTTGACCGTGCGACCTGAAAATCAAATAGGGCTCATATACTATCTATGGGCAACCACTGTACCAAGTTTGGTAACTCAAGCAAAGGTTGTTTATAGATAATGAGCGCACGGACAAACTGACCCTTGACCTTGAAATCAACAGGGGTCATCTACTCTCTAGGGGCAACCACTAAGCTAAGTTTGGTAACCGTCATGCAAACAATTTTTAGATATTGAGCGGACAAGACTTGGTCTACATACCGATCGACAGATACAAAACAATATACCCCCTCTTTTTCAAACCGGACATAAAAAGGTCTCTTCATATATGATTTTGACATTATCATAGAAGACCATTTTAAAATGATATTTATCCCTAACCTCATTGAAAGAACAATGTGTTTACAAGGCTTTTCTTATCTTACAGTGTTATTTAATATTTCACATATAACAGAGACTCTAAATGTTGTTATCATCCATTGTTTTTGTTAAGTACTTTACCTTTATATATAGATATTTACAGTCACTATGTATATTCTGTTTAGTTTCTACTGAAATCCTATGTCTGTCATTTGCAACTATGAAGACACATTTTGCTTTAATCTAGTTAGATAGGTTTGTTAGTGCCGTCTGTCCACGTGTAATATCCACATTCCTCGAACTCAGACCCATTTCGCGGCATTGTTGAAATTTTTTGAAGATATGTTTTTGGTTTATTTTCTACCTTTAATTTGATATTTGAATAATAGATAACGCTTATCTATATTATACGATGAGTTTAGAGTTTGTCCTTCGACGACTAATTCACTTTACCATCTTTCAAACATGGAAACCACCACGAAACATGGCGACAAGTCAAAGTCAGGTGATTTCTAGCTGTTACGTTTAATAACTTACAAGTTAACAATATCTATATTTTACGCACTTGAAAGTATATATATATATATATATATATACATATACATACATACATACATACATACTTCTTACATACTTCTCCTAGGTACCTGTTCCCACCTCTGGTGCGTCCAGAGGTCCGTGTTCGCCCGGCCATTCATTTATAATTTTATTAGTAAAATTATTCCATCTGTTCGTGTCGTTGGTCATATCGGTGCTTTATATACATATATTCACACACACACACACACACACACACACACACACACACACACACACACACACACACACACACACACACACAGACACAGACAGATGATAAAAGGTCTTTCTTAAAAGGGAGTTGAAGGTCACAAACATTACCCAAATATTTTTTAATTGAATAACCCTAACGCTTTCGAGACCTTCAAATATGATTCAACCTCTCCGTCGTCAAATATTCCATTCTCACCTGCATAAAGTGTTTATGTCTCTCAAACTGATTCGATACACAAGAGCTTGTTCTGCATATGATCAGTTTTTAAATCGAGGCAGACTACTGATATATGAGTTGATGTTACAGGGGTTTCAACAGTTTCGTTTAAAGTAAGTATTATATGGTCGTTATAACGATCTAATTTACCAATACAATCCATCTTTAAATCAAATGCTGTCTGACGTGTTTCATACCAATTGTTAGGCCGTTTTTAACACACTAAATTTGACTACGGATAAGGCTCACGGCGGGTGTGACCGGTCGACTGGTGATGCTTCCTCCTCCTAGGCATCGAATCCCACCTCTGGTATGTCGAGGGGTCCGTGATTGTTCATCTACTCATTTTGTATTTATATGGAAATTATGAGATTGATCACTGTTCGTTATCTTCACCTTTTCATGTAATCATTTGTCGAATTTGTTACAAAGGATAAAACATACTCTGTATATGGCACACCGATTTCACAAAAATGAGAGAAACATGGTTTCACGTTCGTTAAACTCCAGCGTAAACTATAGTATCTGTAGACCGTTTTTACTGCACCGTGTCAAACCTAAGACGTTTAACTTCGGTAGCGAGTGTTCGCAAACATCCTGGGATTTTCGTACATACACTTAAAAACGGAGAGGTTTTATCACGAGTACGATAAAAAAAAAACCCACCCCACTTTACTGTACTGTCCTGAAGGTCATTCATAGATCAAAATTGTGGCACCTCACCTAGCTAAACTGGTGACGTCTCTGTACGAGTGAAAATTCTCAAATATGACGTTAAACAACATACTGTACAGGTACAAGCAAACAAACAAAAAATAATGAACACAGAAAAATTATCTTCCTATCATCTGTTGATGCATAGCAAAATACCGATGTATATACATAAGCAACACGGAATGCTTGCTTTAAAAAACCGGATCGATTACATACTGGAGATGTGCACTTGACGAGATTATACTTCCTTTATCCTGAAAAATGCCACAAAATAATCACGTTGTCTTTCCATTACATAACCTGCGACACACTTAGACTGTACCGATCTTTTTCCAAACAAGGGGGAAATCAGAGAAGAATATTTTCCATGTATTGTCGCGTCGTGAATGCCTACAAGATACATGATATTTTCCCTGTATTGTCGTGAATGCCTACAAGATACATGATATTTTCCATGTATTGTCGTGAATGCCTATAAGATACATGATATTTTCCCTGTATTGTCGTGAATGCCTACAAGATACATATTTTCCCTGTATTGTCGTGAACGCCTTCAAGATACATGATATTTTCCCTGTGTTGTTGTGAATGCCTATATGATACATGATATTTTCCCTGTAATGTCGTGAATGCC
This sequence comes from Ostrea edulis, assembly GCF_947568905.1. Taxonomy (NCBI): domain Eukaryota; kingdom Metazoa; phylum Mollusca; class Bivalvia; order Ostreida; family Ostreidae; genus Ostrea; species Ostrea edulis. The sequence goes on from NC_079165.1 coordinate 44,875,169, forward strand.
TACAAGATACATGATATTTTCCCTGTATTGTTGTGAATGCCTATATGATACATGATATTTTCCCTGTATTGTCGTGAATGCCTACAAGATACATGATATTTTCCCTGTATTGTTGTGAATGCCTATATGATACATGATATTTTCCCTGTATTGTCGTGAATGCCTACAAGATACATGATATTTTCCCTGTATTGTTTTGAATGCCTATATGATACATATTCACTGCTCAGTTTTTGCAGTTTATGGAAATTGAGAATAGGATAATGTATGTACATATACAATTGAATACACGCAAACATAAAAGGAATAAAAATGAAAAGTTCTTGATTCAGTTTTTTTTTTCTCTTTGGGTATCAAATAATTAATGATTCTCTTTTAATATGTACCTGTTGATTGATCCGACAGGGCAGAGAAAGAGGGGGGGGGGGGATACCCTTATGCAATTTTGCAGCAGGAAATGGTTTATCAATATAAGCACAATACATGTATACAGAAGGTACAGTAAAATAGAGCTAGAATGTATTTAAGTTTGGAATTTAAACCTGTTCGAATATAAACATGATAGAAAGCTATAACATCCATTTAAAGAAAGCTATCAATTCAGCAACGAACCATGATTGTACTATGCATGAACACATGGATTTCTCGTATTTTTCTTTCACAATTTTTTTTAAGTTGGTCTCAGAAATCTGGTCACCATCCTATCAAATTAAAACAGCTAATTTTTATAATTCTCAGTCTTGTAAATATACATGAAAATAATTTTGGTCGATGCATGGCACTCGTGAAAATTGAAAATTCCCAAGGAAAAAAATCAGGCATGTTTTTGTTTAGAACAAAGAAATTCAACAAGGTTGTTAAGCAGTTTCAAAACCAGAATGTGGAGGAAAAACGGTTTTGAAGTACATTGTGTTATTTTCAGTCCATATTGCAAAAAGAGAAAAAGGCAGAGTGATAATCTGTATGTTTTATTTTATACATGTCATGTACATAAAAAAAACCTTCATTCAATGATAAATACTTTAATGAATTGAAACAAGAGATATACAAATCTTTATATGCATCCTACACTCAAATATATGACCTTTAAACTTGAAAGTGTCTTTGTTGTTGTAACAATACAATTAGTTTGTTCCTTTCTGCTCTAGCATCAGCTGACATTTTGTCCTCAAAAACTTTCAATCCCTATGCAACATGGATGCACCCAATTGATTGTGTGTACTTTTAATATATACGGTAAATGGATATTTGCTATTAAGCAACTTTCTAATATATATGTTGTTTACTGTTAAACTTTTCATATAATTCAATCATAAACGTTCAACCAAATTAAGTTGGCATCTTCAGTATGTTTGGAAGCCACCGAATCATTTTTCCCTGTCCTCTCTGAAAAATGATCCACTGTACTATGACATTGTACCGAAGACGGGATTGTGCCGACAAATACTAGGTCCATGCTCGTCATAATCTGCTTTCGTGTGACACACTTGATAAAATTCAGGCTGTAAATAGAAAAAGGTCGATAACTATAAATACATGCATACTGTGCCATTAAATTTCTTAGATCTTGGTGGCATAGTACTTGTAGAATTCAGCTCAATTTTTTATTTTAACTTATACTTTTTTTCCATACAATATGAAAAAAAACCCAAGAGTTGTGAAAAGACATCAGGGCTCAAAGACGTTAAACTTGTGGGGGAAGAGACGTAGTATATGTATCAGATCGGCAAATTGTGGTCAGCAACTTCACTGAACCAACTGTTAGTTATGAATCATAACTAATGTGCCAGCTGCAAACATTTTAATCTGATCACTCATACTGAAAATGTATGTAACATGCATATTGTGAATCCAGAATGGCAGTGAACAGCCTAAGATGCATCCCTCAAAAATTACAGTTACAAGGTAATAGCTCCGCCATAAAAAATAGAAAATGTCGGTCAGATGCAGCCTCTGAATCATGAGTGGATCACAAAATAACCAAACTTGAATTCAAAGAGCTTGGGGATGCCTCAATACCAATGTCTAACATGACCTTACTGTTCTGGAGAATGTCAAGGTCAGTTAAAGATCATAGCATGAAATAAAAGATCTTGCCAAAATCCATATACAAAATATGAAAGGTCTATCTTAAATACCAGTAATTCAGAAAATATTGAATAGGTTAGATTTTCTTATAAGTAGGTCAAATATCCTAGGTAAAGGTCAAAAAGTTTAACACAGGGTTTTGTCACAAAGAATGCACATATTAGGTATGAGAGGTCTATCACTCACCACTCAAAAGTTATGAGCAAGGTCAAAGCTTCAGACAGACACACAGGACAACAACATGCCCCTACCCCCCTACCCCCTGAGGGAGTATAAAAAACCAACCTTGAAACCCCACAACTTGGGAACATTTACATTTGGATATGATTTAGTGTGGCCCTGGTACTCTTGAAATGAATTTGTTTTAATTAATTTCCAGCATTTTCCCATATGAAACTTTGATCTCTTATTGTTGCCCTATCCTATCCCTGGAGCTCCTCAATTGAACAAACTTGAATTTGAACTACCACCTGTAGATGCTTGCATATTAATATGACTAATCATGATTCTGCTGTTGTTGAGATGAAGATTTTTAAAGGTGCTACCCTATAAATTCTTATGCAAAAATTTGATCCCAAACTGTTAGAGGTGGGATGATCCATTGGTGCACTGATGCATCGTGATATTTATCTTGGCGATATACGGATCGATGCATATGTCTATTAAATGACAATACCCGTCTTAGCATTTTCCAAAAATATCCGAACGTCACAAGGCGGGTATTCTTAGTCCGTCTAACAGGAAATGAAAGTAGAATAAAAAATAAAAACATTAAAAAAAAGATGGCAGACTACATGACGTTAACAAAACTGACTGGAAGCAAGTCAGGGGTATATGAGAGGTTTGGATTGCCAGTTTACGAAAAGGAAAATGGTGCAAGAAACATCGATAAGACAAGTTATTTGCAAGATGTTTGGAGCATTGTGATATCTATTTTATTCTACTCAAGTAACTAGCTGAACTGAGAGATATTGTTTTCTGTTTTGTTTTGAACTGAATAAATTTGAAATCCTTTTTTTTGTACTTTTTATTGATATGCAAAGTTTCGTGCCAAGTATTGTGATACGTATCAGATCGGCTAGAAAGGGCATCATCCCACTCCTACAAACTGTGGCCCCATCCAATGATTTGAATAAACTAGAGTATGCACTATCTGGGGATGTTCGCACATTACAATGACTAATCATACACCTGCTGTTCTTGAGAAGAACATTTTTTCCTACATATTCCTATGTAAAACTCTGACCCCCTATTGTGGTCATACCCTACCTTCTGGGGCCATAATTTAAACAAACTTCAATCAGGACTACCTAGGAATGCTTGTATATCAATGTGACTAGTCATGGCCCTGTTGTTTTTGAGAAGAAGATTTTTAAACATGTTTCATATATATATCCACATGTAAAACTTTTGATCCCATATTATGGACCTCTGGGGGCCATGATTTGAACAAACTTGAATCTACTTTATGTCAAGAAGCTTTCTCATGTAAATTTCAATTTTTCTGGCCCAGTGGTTCTTGAGAAGATTTTTAAATTACCCACCCTTATTTTGCCTTTTCTTGATTATCTTTTGATGGCCCTTCATTTGAACAAAGTTAAATCCCCTTTACCCTATTAAGATGATTTGTACCAAGTTTGATTGAAATTGGCTCAGTGGTTTTTGAGAAGATTTTTAAAACTAATTCTTAATTATCTCAACTTCAAAAAGGGTGTGACACTTCATTTGAAGAATTAGCCCTATAGTTCTGGAGAAGAAGTAAAAAATGTTAAAAGTCTACAGACAGACACATTAATGCCAGACAAAAGGGGATAAGAAAAACTCACTTGAGCTTTCAGTTTGATTGAGCTAAAAAGACAAAGTTTACACACCAACAGAGGGACAAAGTACACTTACTGTAGATGCCAGCATACTTCCACCAAACCACACAGCATATCTTTGCATATGATGGGTTATGACCTGCACATCAATTGGCTTAGGCTGAAAACAGTACAGGAACAAGTTACTCATTTAAGTTTCAACATAATCCTTTATAACAAGGTCAGATATTACATTACAAGGTATCAGTTTACATGGAGATAAATTTGGATCTGTGTCTCATTCCTTCATTTCTTTGACTGGACTAACAATTAACACTGATATTGGCCAAAGTAATGAATCTACTTATAGGGAGAAAGTGTAATCCCCATTCATGTTATTGGGTATAAAAAAGGATTAGGTTTGACAATCACTGATTCTGACCCTGAAATTTTATTATTCTTTTATTTATCTGAAATTCAGTATCAGGTATTTCTATATTTAAATAGCAAGAACCTAAAATAAAATTACATTTCCTCAAAACTGATTCCTCTACAAAGTAGGTGATTTTGTGTGTGTGTATTTTCCTTGAAAATTGTCAAAAATGTTAACATTTCAGTCAGCCATTCAAAAAGAAATCATGGATCACATGTATTGATCAAAACTAGATTAGTGTATTTGCTACATTAAGATATAGAAATTAACATGTTGTCCGTCTTATCATGATTGATGTACACATACCATCTGAACAGGAAATTTATATGTTTGTAATGTACATGTATAACACTGGAAATTCTACATTCACTGCTAAAATCATAATTAGTTTTGTATATCTCATATGCAAACTGTTCTTTTTTTTAAAATATAGATTTACATTGCAGTCTGTAATTAGACTATTGACAATCCCACTCCTTCATCCTTGGCATGGTTGTAGCTACCATTCATAGCTAAATGTCAAACATATGACATCCTTACGTACTACTGTTCACATGTGAGCAATTGACAAATATAGTTTCATGAAGTTATGCAATCTATTATAAGTTCTTCTCAAGCATATCATAACTTCCTGTAAATTATGATTTCCCACTTGTTACAAGTTTTTAATTTTATCCTCTTATAACTCCTTACTTATTTCTTGTTTACTTTATTCTGCTACCAAAATACACATACCTTAATTCTTCCTTGACTTAACTCCTCGCTCATCTTCAGCCTGGCATCCACAACTTTCTTTACATCACGCTGAACCTTCCTTCCAAAGTCCTTGAACATGGTTGAGCCCCCAGACAACACTATGTTCTGATTGGAAAAAAAATTATTTTTGTAGTTTGATAAGATTTTCATTTTAAGATTATAATAAATCTGTATCTAAGCATCTGAATAGAATTATGATTTGTGAACACAATGCATTTACACACTGTATGCTTTCAATTTATTAAATATTTGCATTATTATCCCTCACAACATATTGGGGGGAGGGGGTGTTACATTACATATAAATATAAAGTTTGTGAATGACTGCATATAAAATGCACTGGGTTGAAAATTCTCACAAATCATTAGCATCCTATTTTCTATCAAATATTACACACAATGAAAACAATGTACATACACGGTATGTACATATACTATACAAATACATCAACTCTAAAAACAGTTAAAGAATATTTCAGTCTCCTCTTATTTAAAATTCCTTGTCTTTTTGTTGAAATATTTCAAAAATTTTCAAAAAAACAAAACAACAACAACAACCAAACCTTATACAATCCTCTCCGTGTGTCTATTGGACAATGCTGTATAACAGTGTCCACCACTTCTGATATTGGAGTGATGAAATCTGGATTACAAAACTACAACAACAAAAAAATGTCCTAAATAAAAGTATCACCACTACCACCAATTACATCCAATGCAGTGTCAGATCCAGAAAATTTTCATGGGCGGGTGGGTTGGTTTACGACCCAAGTTTATACCTTTACCCCCAAAGGATTGAAGACCCCAAAATGGTGATTTTCATTAAAAATATTCAACCGAAAAGGGTGAGGTGTTTCAATCCCCATAACCCCCCCCCCCCCCCCCCCCCCCCCCCCCGATCTGCCACTGCAATATAAAATCATGTGCGTAAAGTATGATCATATGTAAGGTAAGATCATGTAGAGGTTTAATATATTTCTATGCAAATGAGAAAATGAGATAAATTAAAACATGTATATAAAATTTTGTACAAAGGATAAATTCAATGTAACTGTTTCTTTAAAAAATCATTGCTATATCTATAATAATATATTACCTCAGGATGAAAGAAAATTTCTGGACCTAAAAAGCGTTCATATCCAACATCAACAGCAAATGACTGTTTTGAGACATTATTGATACTCTCATATTTCTTCATCCATTTGCTGGGATCCTGGTCATACTTCGAAAATTCTTTAGCAATATCAGGACACACATATGAAAATTTTTCCTGTCATAAAAAAATCAAAACTAACTGTAAAAGACAGCAAAATAATGCATGAAATATATGATCAAGGACTGTTTATGGGATTTGAACAAGATACTGACTAAGACCTAACTAAGAACATGCCTGGAGGTTATAATACTTTTACCGTACTGATACTCAAACTCAGCCATGTTTGTTTTGAGCACAACTCTGAGCAAGCTTTGAAACATACTCGAAAAATCTTGAGCATGTACTCCATTTGAGTGTGAGAATGATTTCATTAAAGTTTTATAACCCTCACTTTTGAGTATGAGTATGATTTAGAGCACAGAGTTTGAGTTTAAGTATGTAAACATACTCAAAAAAGATTTATAACCTCCAGGCCTGGACAATATTACTTCACTTTGGTGTTAGTGTTCATGTTTACATTTTTTTATATACCTATTGATCATTTTGAAATAACTTTAAAATCTTTAAAACAAATAATCTTGTTTAGATACTCCAGTATACTTCATCATTGTATGTACAATATTTTACATTATAAAGATAGCAAGTTTTTAAGCAAGCATGTGCCTGTGAACTAACTGAAACTTAAGTTTTCTTTGAAATTTTGCTTTTGGAAATGAACCTTGATAGCTTTGGCTGTTTCTAAGGACTGCTCTGGAGGAATTCCAACTTCTCTCTCTCTCAGCAGTTGTTGAATGAAATAGGTGATGTCTCGACCAGCAATGGGAATGTGCTTTATGCAACTTCCTATCACGTAGCCCTCAGCCTGCAAAGCAAGAGTAATTTACCATCAGGTGCTTGGTGTGAATAAAACTCATCTTCTTTTTATTGTTGTGCAGTGACTCATTCTTTAAATACACAGTGCATCATGATGAATTTGAAATACCAGTATCTTGAATGTGGTCAAATTCTAATGTTCTGAGGCTCATGGCAATCCGAAAAAGTTATACTTTGACTTTTCACCCGACTTAATATTGTATACAGGGAAATTTTTGCAAAGATGCAGTGAAAATTGATTCCATCCCGTTTAGAATTTGCCAAAAATTATTCATTACTACTTGAGGATAATTAGTAAATCTAGATTTGCCCATCTTTGAATTTACCTATTCAAGATGAGGGTGAAATGGATGAAATTAGATAGGGACGAAAATTTCTTGCTGTTTAGTATGTAGTCTATAAATGTATCTTGTATAATTCAAACGTTAAAAGGCCACTGTTAAATATGACCTTTATCTGACATATTGAACCTTTCTTTTCTGAAGTATCTGTCTTGTATAGCTAAAAAGTTATGATAAGAAAAAACTGTGAATATACACATATACTAAGGAAAACAAAATATGTTTGTGAAACACGGAAGCCCTTATTATGGCAGAAAAGTAATTCTGGTACCCATAGAAAGGTCTTGTCACAAGGAATACACATGTGAAATATGAAAGTCCTATCACTAACCATTCACAATTTATGACCAAGGTTATTTTTTTTTCAAAAGTGGGTCAAATTTCCAGGTCAAGGTTATGAGGTCAAAACTTTTGGTACCAAAAGTAAGGTCTTGTCAAAAGGAATACACAGGTGAAATATGAGAGCCCTTTCACTAACCATTCAAAAGTTATGACCAAGGTTAAACATTTTTCAAAGTAGGTCAAACTCCAAGGTGAAGGTCACAAGTGCATATATTTGGTTCCAAAAGAAAGGTATTGTCACAAGAAATACACCTGTGAAATATGAAAGCCCTACCGCTAACCATTTAAAAGTTCTGACAAAAGTTGGTTTTTCAAAAGTAGGTCAATTCTAAGGTCAAAAAGTTTGATACCAAAAGAAAGGTCTTGTCCAAAGGAATACACACATGAAATACGAAAGCCCTGTCATTGAAAAATTGTGACCAAGGTTAAAAAGTTTTGAAGACAGACAGATGGACAAACCAAAAACTATTTGTCTCCGAATCTCCCACCAAGGGGGCATAAAAATTACTTTCTTCATTTCCTAAAACTCCAACACTGGTAGCATTTTGATTATATATGAGTAGAATCAAATTGTGGAAAAAAATACTAGTAATTGAGAAGAAAACCCCACATGGATTCAATAAAAGAATTTCCTGGTACATGTATATTTCAATGGATTATCCCCTTTTTAAGTACACAATGCAGTTCTATAATGTCACTGTTTTACATAAACTCTCAAAAAAGGAACCCCCCCCCCCCCCCCCCCGCAAAAAAAAAAAAAACCCACCACTTCTCATACCATAATTATGGATTATATAAACATGGTATAACTGATTATAATTGTTGTGACAATGCAAAGCAATAAATCTAATGACATACAACAGGGATGACATGAGTGACACCATCGCCGGAATCTATGACTGTTCCCGTTAGGGTCCTTTCGCCAACTTGCCGGGATGTCCATGATGCAGCCAGAGCCAACACAGCTTGTACAGCTATGTATAAACCAGGTACGTTGAAGGATTCGAACATTATTTCAGCCGTGTATTCACGATTCTCTGGTGTGTTCAATGGAGGTTCAGTCTGAAACACAGATTACAGTTTTCTAGTCATGGTAATGTAATTGTTGAGATAATGTAGCTTCCTTTAATATTGTTCTTGATTCCTACTAGTGTTACTTACCAGTAAGAAGTAATGATCTTCAGGTTCCGATCTCAGATATTTGAAAATGGCCTGTTCAAGGAATCTTTCCATCAAATCCCAGTCTTCTACAATGCCATGTCTTATAGGCCACTGAAAGCATTACCAAAAACATTTTTGCAGAAAGTCTGTACGTCAGACAACAATTCATTAGGGTCAGGAATCGTAAGTCCTAATTGGTAACAAAATCACACCCAAGACTTCGCAATAATGCATTTGACATCAGATGAAAGGAATTAGCCAATGGCATGTTAAAGAATCTTAGCATACTTCAAAGTGTATATAGTACAATTAATGATAAATTTTCAACACTTTAAAACTTTTTAAAGACTTTTGCTGCCATCTTTCATTTAATATGCAAATGTTCACATTCTTTTTTTTCTTTGTTTTTGATAACAGATAATTTAATCTTGTCCAAGGCACAGGTGATATTGCTGTATAATGCTGCTTTTAGATGCAATAACATTTGAGCATGTCATAAAAACACACATATTTATGCTCACCTTCACAGAATAACCTGTTGCATTAACAGCTTCATCACCAATATAGAAATCTAGATCCTCCACCCCTTTGACCTGTTTATTTCCCACTGACGCAGATTCTTTTACTGCAATGGCTGAAGGAATGATGAACTGTGGCTCAGTGTTACCAGCATACCCCATTTTTGTATACCTGCAGAACGGAAAAAGGAACACTTTATAAATACATCTTATGTACACCATAGTTAGGTTTCTCAGACAGTGTATTTGGTTTGGTGTGCCAGAATGCTATTTTAGGACTGAGCCAAATCATCTCTGACCAAACATAAATCGTACTTTTGAAATATATGCACAAAAGTCAGGAACTTTTTTTTTTTTACAGTATCATTTAACCTGTCAGTTTGTTGATTCCACTAATGAATCACGAGATTCAGTTTGCACAGTCTTGTTACATACTACCAGCCAAAATGGCTTGCAAAATCTATTAGGTATAGTGTAAATAAACACTACCTACTACTCTGAAATAGGTAACACGTTTATCAAAAGACATCACAGAATTGTGGACTTTATAGCACTGAAAATCTTCCAGAAACATGGTCCAATTTGATTAAGGAATTAACAGATCATAAAATTTGCTGAAAGTCATATGTTTTGGTGTACACTGCAATATGCAGTGTATTTAAAAAGGGGAAGAAGTGTACAAGGCTTTACACACTATAACTGGTGCAAATGTATATACACTGTGACTATCCTGCAGGAAATTTGCTTCCTCAATTTGATCTCCTGTAAATGTATAGAATTTGCAAAAGTATATCATTCAAATAATGACAGTACATTTCATTTCTAACTTCTTTAAACTGTGCATCCTAAAATAAAATGTGTTGACATCAGTGTCTTTTCACAACACTGGTACAATATATATACAAGGAAGCATATGTTCCCTAAAATAGTAAAAGGTTTACGCCCCACTACATACCCTGTCCCACAGTCAATGATCACTGCGGGTGTTCCCGTAGGAGAACCTTTAAACCCTTTTGACAACGCCATAATCACAGAAATAAACTATATCCCCCAGAAATATGTCCTTGTCGCATATACCATAGACCTCCCTAACATAGCAGGAAGTGTGCGGATATGAAGCATAAACCAAGTTTCCTGTTTAATCATACAACAGCGTCACGTGATTTACAGTTGCTAGCTCGAGTTACAACAAATTAAAAGAGGAACTATTTATTCTATGTGCTCTTTGAAAAGGACATTTGTTTCATGGAAGTGCACAAAACTGAAAATATAAAATCCGCCCACCTATCTGTGCAGTGTGCATTCTTAAATTATAACTTTGTTCAGATACCAAGTAAATCTGATAGCATACCCAGTTCCATTGTCTATGACAACTGCTGGCAGACGACCTGCCATGATTGCTTTTGTATAAGGACAGAATAGAAGACGTTAAAAAAAATATAACTTAGTGTAAGTGAATACGGAAGTGACTCAACCGGCTAACATGGCCGTCTAATATCTACGTACAGAAAGCGCTTAGAATAAATACAGAACTTTCTCAAACATCCCAGTGACTTCGATGTCGGCTCTCGAGCTCGATATATAGACGAATAAGTTTCTATATCGGTTCACAAAATAAACAAGTATAGCTTCTTCTTCTTTTAACATGTAATTTTTTTTTTTAGACATGGTAACCAATTTATATTTAGTGTATCGGAAAGATTCATTCAAAGTGTTCAGAACATGATGAAGTTTCCACTGTAAGATATGGTAACTTTAAAAGAATAACACTTTTGCTGTTTTGGTAAATTGCGTGATTCCAGAGACATATATACGTCTCTGGTGATTTCATGCCTTTTATTCAAGATTTATATGATCACATCAAAGTTGATATGTTATTGGAAATTTTGCCTTTGATATCTGATAATCATATCCTTATGAACGCACAGCTTCCACCCCTGGACAATATCACTGTAAATGAGAGGCATCTTTATACTACTAAAAGGTCGGACCATTCAAGGCCTCAGGACCAGATGAAGTACAATATTTCATTCTGAAAAGTGCATCAGACATAGCACCATATCTAACTAGGGTGTTCTGAGACAGCTATCTCTAGACCAGGGAACAATGCCAGATGAATGGCGAACAGCAAAAAGAGTGCCGATATACAAACAAAGAAGAGAAGCAAGAACCAGCAAATTATCGTCCTGTATCTCTAACATTTATAGCCTGTAAACTCCGGGAACATGTAATACACAGCACAGTCATGGACCACTTCGACGAAAACAACATCCTCTGCGAAGAACAGCATGGCTTTAGATCTAGACGTTCTTGTGAGACACAACTATGGACAACCCAAATTGACATTATCCTCCTTGATTTCTCAAAGGCATTTGACAAAGTGACCCACCAGCATTTCCCATTGAAACTAGCACACTGATTATGGCGTTCGAGGTAGAACCCTAGAGTGGATCAAGGACTTTCTTAGTAACAGAACCCAGTCAGTTGTACTCGGAAGGACAGACATCAAAACCATTGGATGTACTATCTGGAGTACCCCAGGGAACTCTACTAGGTCATCTTTTGTTCTTGGTTTGCATAAACGACCTACCTATTGCACAATGTCAGATGGTAGATTGCTTGCAGACGACTGCCTTGTCTATAGAGAGATCAAGAATAAGACTGGCGCAGCTAAATTCCAAAATGACATAACATGTCTTGAAGCCTGGGAACAAAAATGGCAAATGTGCCTCCACCCAGAAAAGTGTACCGTCATCAGAGTAACCAATAAACGTCAGCCCCTGCAAACACAGTGTCATCTCCATGGACACCAGCTACAAGTTGTGGATAGCGGGAAATACCTGGGCGTGACCATCAGCAAAGACCTACGATGGACAAATCATATTTCTAACCCCATCGGAAAAGCAATAAGAACATTGGGCTTTCTTGGAAGGAACTTAGGACGCTGCAAACCATCAGTCAAAGCAACAACCTACTGCACTCTGATCAGACCATCGATCGAGTATTCATCAAATATATGGGATACCCACCATCACTATCTATCTCAATCTACCATGGTTAAAGAAATTAAACAGGTACAGCAAAGAGCAGCACGCGTTGTCTTCAACCAATACGCAGATACTTTACCAGGATGTGTTACCTCTCTCCTTGACCAACTAGACAGGAACTCACTACAGGACAGATGAACTCAACATCGACAACTAGACAGGAACTCACTACAGGACAGATGAACTCAACATCGACAACTAGACAGGGACTCACTACAGGACAGATGAACTCAACATCGACAACTAGACAGGGACTCACTACAGGACAGATGAACTCAACATCGACAACTAGACAGGGACTCACTACAGGACAGATGAACTCAACATCGACAACTAGACAGGAACTCACTACAGGACAGATGAACTCAACATCGACAACTAGACAGGAACTCACTACAGGACAGATGAACTCAACATCGACAACTAGACAGGAACTCACTACAGGACAGATGAACTCAACATCGACAACTAGACAGGAACTCACTACAGGACAGATGAACTCAACATCGACTCGTAATGCGTTATAAAATCCAGAACATTCTTTTGGACAACCCAGATTCTTATCATACCCCAGGATATAACAGAACAAGAGGGACACAGATATAGACAACCTAGAACCACCAAGGAAATTTATAACAACTTCTTCTCTCGATCGATCAGAGAGGGAACCACTTACCGGAGACAGTGACTGCACCACCAACATTGGAAGCATTAAGGGCCAGTTTATCCATCGCGTCCTGCTCCCAACTACTGCACCACTAAACTACAGCTCGTCTACTTTTGAATTCATATTTATATATATATGTGTGTTAAGTTTTATCCCAACCGGCTATAAAGCCTTCCGTTTTTAACCGAGCTGGAGTTTACCCAACACTCAAGCATGATATCAACTCCCGTTGTGGAAGAATTGACCAGGTGTAACCATTGCTCGTATGAATCTTGATGACTTTTACTACAACTGGGAATTCCGACAGAAATGAAAGTAGAATGTATGGGCGCAGTTTTACACTACTCTAGGCCGTAAACTCGGCTGTAAACACAATGCGCGTGCTGACGGTGCTACCGTAACCGTTTGAAGAGCGGGCACATCTACTGTAGCTATACGTATTTGCGGTTACGGAAATAGCCGAGTAGTTACGATTGGTACACATTTGTGTGTGGCACACCGTTTTTGTTTTTGTTTTTTGGTGTGTTTTTTTTTTACATCTATTTCTGTTTAAAGATATCTCATAAATTTTATAAGATATCTCATAAAGTTAATGAGAAATTAAATCCTTTACAAGATATCTTAGAAAATATACGAGATATCTTACATTTTTTCTTTACAAGTTATCTCGTTAAATAAATGAGATACCTTATATAATATATATCTTATATAGTATATAAGATATCTCATAAACTTTATTAGAAATCTCATAAACTTTAAAAGATATCTTAAAACTTTTAGATGATATCCTATCAAAGAATGTTTATAAGTCATCTCGTATATTTTGTAAGATATCTTATAAAATATATAATATATCTTACATGTTTTATAAGATATCTTATAAAATATATAATATATCTTACATGTTTTATAAGATATCTTATAAATTCATTTTTATAAGATATCTTATTTAAAATATCTTAGATGTTTTATAAGATATCTAAACACTAAGTAAGATATCTTATATATTTTACACGATATGTCATAAAGGAATTTTTACTAGATCGTATGTAAACTTTATAAAGTATAAGCTAAATTTACTTTTATAAGATTTTAACATGAAATTTCATATGGAAAAAGCATCAAATGTAAAGAAAATTTCACGTGTATTTCACATAAAATTCACATGATTTTCAGTTTTTCCCCCAAAACAAAGTAGGAGACGAACATCGTTACATTTTTGAGTGTACACAACATAATTTAACAAATGCCAGAAAGGCTTTATTGTCTGAAAATCTAATAAAGAATCCAAATATTATGAAATTCCACAAGCTATTTACAAATCTTGCACTGCTTAAAAGTTTATGTAAATTTCTATTAGTTGTAAAGGAAAATGTGGAACTTACGTAGCTTTAATAATTTCATTAGGATATAACTTGGTCTCGTGGTAATGTTCATTTGTTGAATCAATGTTTCTCCACGTTATACATAATAATATAAACATATTTATTCCTGTACATGTTGTATACTTATGCAATATTCTCCTCTCTGTCATGTGTTACTGTACATTTATGAGAATAAATCATTGGTTGATTATCTTCACGTGAAATCTTTTGACGGACCCCACGCAACTTTGATACCCTGTAAGCTATATCAATATGATTTTTATTTGTAGTTACAAATGCAGGTACAGATGAACATGTAAAAGGAGCGAAACTCTTAATTCAATCTGCATGTAATGATAGTCCCAAGTCCTCCAACCTAATTAAAATCAGACCCTAGAATACGCTCACAATCGCAGAGTATACGGCGCGGATCTAAGAAATCGATTTCAATTAGATTGCAAGTCCTTTTGACGAACAACTTTTAGTGAATTTGAAATGTACACCTTAACACTTCTTCTATAACGATTCTAGGTTCGTAGAGATTCGGCTCCTCAGAAATATAACATAAATTATAGCTATTAACAAATAATCCCTCAAAAGCCTTATGCAGGCACGCAAGATCTGTATTGACCAAGCTTTCCACTTACACGATCAATTCACAATGCGTTCAGCTGTCTTCCTCGGTCGACTGCCAACATCGAACTGAATGAGAACTCAAGATTCTCCAGCTTATATACTCTATACTCACATAACCACTTAGAAAAATTACAAAATCCTGAAGCAACTCCAAGGAATGTGTTCTGCGTCCACAATTGCAACACAACTTACTAGAATGTGTGGTTTTAACAATAAAACAACAAAATGTCAATCCAAAACCCATTCATTAGCAAAAATATTTTCAGAGAATGTGCATTCAACAAATCAACTACTTCAAAACGATTAGTGTTTATGAAACAAATCAACAAATGATTCAACTACACTATCTCTAGTTACCCTTCCAGGTTAAAAGTTATAAACTGTACACTCTTTCATGCATTGCATCAACTGAATTCTTTGTTTAACATTGTGTAGGCTATACATGTATGTATATCTTCTCTATGTTGATTGATTAATTGAATATTGTTTTCCGTCCCTTTCGAGAATATTTCACTCATGGAGACGTCACCGCTACCGGTGAAGGGCTGCAAAATTTAGACCTATACTCGGCGCTTTTGGCCATTGAGCAGGGAGGTTCTTTATCGTGCCACACCTGCTGCGACACGGGACCTCGGTTTTTGCGGTCTCATTCGAAGGACCACCCCATTTAGTCGCCTCTTACGACAAGCAAGGGGTTACTGCGGACCTATTCTAACCCAGATTCCCACGGGATTTGTGCAATATGAGAATAGATTAAATTGAATTAAAACAAATAAAATTACAAATATAACATTATCTGTCCAAACTGTTATTTTCAAAACCAACATTTTTCTTCCAAGACAGTAACTATAGACTTTTCATTTTGCTGATATGTCTCCTGTACCCGTTCAGGCCTTCTCCTTTTATTTCCATGAAAAGTGAAGATAACGAACAGTGATCAATCCCATAACTCCTATAAGCAATACAAAATAGATAGTTGAGTAAACACGGACCCCTCTGTTTGAGTTTCCGCCTCCCCACAACTGATTATTGTCCGAATGCCAATGGAGACCTTACCCGCTTGATCACACTGTGTCCGGGTGCCGACTTCCTGACAAGAACGACTTCCTGGTGATTTATCCATGTGGTAGCATGTATCATCAGCGTCACCATCGAATGTCGAAATTGGTAAGTGACGCATGGTTCCAAAAAAACTTTGCCTGCACCTCTCTTCTTAGTTGAAGTGTTTTCTGGCTCGCATTGCACGGTGACCCCGACCACACCAGAATGATTGCTTGGATTCAGCTGTTCCCACTCTTCGTCCTCGGTACCACTACCAGCTGTTCTTTGCCAAACCCACGATAGTGTCTCCCCAAGTTAGAAGCATAGTCACATCGATCACATTCAAACCTCTTCTATGTATGCTTTCTTCCACAATTCAGTACCTGAAGTATACCACTCATTTTCCTCTAGAATCCTACGATTTCACATTGGATATCGATGAACTTCTTTTCTTGTTGTAGTCTTTGTGTTAGCCATGCTAATTACATCAAGATAACGACAGTCAGTATTCTACATTTCGGATTAGTATTCTTCCGCTTAGTACATGTTTCACAACCCGCTATATACTGATGCACATCTCTTTGTAACCCTGGCCAATTGTACCGTTGTCTTATTTTCGTCAGTTTCTTTGTCACACCTAAATGTCCTGACGTCTTATCATCAGAATAAATCTCTAGAACTCACCTCATCTCAAAATCTGGTATAATGACTCGGTAACATTTCTCGATTTGATGGTAGTCGAATCCATCGGCGCACTAGCAACCCACATCTAATCATCAACCTTTCAAAGTGATTCCACAGAGATTCTAAAAACATAAGAAAACACTGATCTGCTGCCCTGTTCAATCCATTTAAGCATTAGCCGAATGTTTCTGCTCTGCTTCTGCACTTCTTGAAGAGTACTTCGGACTACTCCATCGGATTTGTCATATTTTGTAACTGTTTGCAAACTCCCAACCAAATGTTTAGAAGCTTTTTCTTCCAATCAGGATCGAATCCACGCTGCACACAAGGCGGACACCATCCGCATTCCCATGCTTTCTTCCCGGACGATGCTCTTTCTTCATGTTATATGTACAGTACTGATGACTGCTAACCATCACGCCAGTTTTCCTTCAGTATTTCTTAACTTTCCATGTCACACAATATTCTATTTCTGCCTTTGAAAATGCGCGACTGGCATATGCTATCACACGTTCCCTGTCATCAATTTCTGGAGAAAGCACAGCACATTTTGCGTTATTGCATCTGTGTCAAAAATAAACTTTTTCATCACACCAGGTAGTGCCAAAATCGATGCAGTTATCAACCTATTGTGCTGAGTCTCAAATGCCACTTGTGCGTCTTTAGTCCAAAGAAACGTTCGACACTTCTCTGTTAAACAATACAAAGGTTTTGCCTCCATCGCAAAGTCCCTAATGAAACATCTCCAGAAAAGAACGAACTTCCGACACATTAGTTGGTACTGGCCACTCAGCTGCCGCTTTGGTCTTCTCTTGATCCGTAGCAGTGCCCTCATGCGAACATCTTCGCTAGCCAATGGTTTTCAATCCACTTCGCTACCCATATAATGGGGAGCGGAGTGGATCAAAAACCCTTGGCTAGCGAAGATGTCATGCGAAATGATATGCCCTAAGTATGATACTTTGGTCGCATATAAGTCAAACTTGGCTTTTAAAACCGTCACGGTGGTCTAGAGAGCGTTCGTCCCGCATGCGGAAGGTTGGGGTTCGAATCCTGGCCGCGACATACCTAAGTCGATAAAAAAGGTAATGACAGTTCCATCGCCAAACGCTCGGTATCAGGTGTGAATGTCATGGGTCCTTGGAGATTACTTTAAAAACGGATGTCCCGTGTCACAGTTGGCATGACACGCTAAAGAACCCTCACTGCTCAATGGTCGTAAGCGCCGATCATAGGCCTAACTTTAAAGCCCTTCACCGGTCTTGGTGACGTCTCCAAATGAGTGAAAAATTCTCGAAAAGGGACGTTAAACAAGATACAATCAATCAATCTTCGCTTTTAACATTAGGCCAGCTCACTATAATCTATAGAGCACCTGCTCCAAGTTGTTCTCTAGCATGTTTTCGAATGAATTGCCTATGACGATTACATCGTCAAGATACACAAGGCACTTGCCCCACTGGAATCCTGCCAGAACAGTCTCCATCAATCATCCAAACGTTGCAGGAGTACAAGTAAGACCACCGAAAGGCATTACTTTAAATTGAAATAGTTCTCTGCGTGTTATAAAAGCTGTCTTATGTTTATCTTTTCCTCCTTTTGCAACCTGCTGGTATCCACTATTTAGGTTCAATGTAGAAAACATAAAATGTCCCCAAAAGATGGTCAAAATCTTCATGTATGTTTGGTAGTGATGGGCAATCGGACCTAAAACCACAATCGATTATCTGCAATACAGAAAATAAAATTTGAACAAAGTTGAAGTGATTTCCGGATTTTTTTTGGTCAACGATGTCGGCGACTTTTATTTTGTAATCGATTAGTAGCATCGTGGGTCTCCGAACGACCGACAATCGATCATCGGCGACAATCGTTTCATCACTAATGTTTGGTAGATGATACGCATCCTTGATCATTCAAACATCGATAGTCAATGCAGAAGCTAATTTTTCCATCTTTATTGCGAACTAAGACCAGGGGTGATGCCCACGAACTATTCGAGGGCTCTATCACATCCGTTCCCAGCATGTCGTTCACCTGCTTATCCACTTCTTGTGAAAAATGCAGAAGAATTCAGTGCACTCCTTGCTTATTAGGTTTATCAACTGGTCCAGTATTGATCTTATGTTTGACAACTGCAGTTCTTCCAAGGTCAGAGTTTGAATAAACAAATGCTGGTATCGTCATAACAAGTTCTCCGCTTACGATTGCAAAAGGTTACATTTACTTTTTTCTGATAAGTATTGAAAAACAGGTCCCATTTCCCCAACATTCTCGGGATGTCTCCAGAATTTTCTCCTCGTCAACAGCCATCATTTTGGCTACGGTTGTGCCCTTATAGATTGGTTACACTTCATCTGTAATATTTCATTAGGCGAACAAGCACAATTTCTCCGTCCTCCATTAATGTTCGACTGTGAATGTCGTTAGCAGTAGTGTCATGGTAACAACCTATGGTTCCCTCGCAAGACACAGTGCAATTCTCATCATTCAGATGTAACGTATTGGTTTTCAGATTGATAACAACATTTCCCCTCTTTAAGAAATCAATGCCAAATATTCCATCGACCGTGATATCAGTAACTATTGCTGAAATGAGTCTTTCAGATTTGCCCACCGAAATGCAAAATACTGCTTTCTAATACTGAGGCAATGCATCTCTACTTACGTTTAAAACGTTCTGTGCACTTTCCTGCAGAATTGCAAAACTGGACGATGATTATGCTTTATTAGGTCTTACATTCTTTTTGAGATAAGCGTTAACAATGCACCTGTATCAATCTACAACTTCAATTGCGTTCCATTTACGATCTCTTGAATAAAAATAGCCGCCTTGTTCTTCATGGTGCTTGCACCTACATTTCCGTGCATGCTCTTGTTTCTCCGCCGATTGCTGAGAATTCACTTCCTTCAGGGGATTTTCCACTGATTTTCATCATTCTTATCTGTACTTTTCTTCTTTAAACTTGAACATTCCTACGATTGATTGATTGAATGTTGATTAAAGTCCCTCTCGAAAATTTTTCACTGATATGGAGATGTCACCATTGTCGGTGCAAAATTTAGGCCTATGCTCCGTGCTTACGGCCTTTAAGCAGGGGGATCTTTATCGTGCCACACCTGCTGTGACAAAGGGCCTCGGTTTTTGCGGTCTCATCGGAAGGACCGCCCCATTTAGTCAATTTTACGACAACCTATTCTAACCCGAATTACCACAGGAATTCTTACGATGAATACCCTTCTTCTTACAGTAATTGCAAATCACGTCATCATTGCGCTTTCTGTCTGATTCTGTTTCCAAGCTCTATCATGAACTTCTTTTTCCAATATCTCTATTTTACTTTGCAATTCCCTCATCAAATCTACTAATTCCGTTATCTGCAAGGCTGTGCGCTGCTAACACTATCAATCATGCGCAAATCACCTAGCTTTTCTGTCTTGAAGTACGCATCAAACTCTACTGCAAGCCTTATGGCATCCTTGAGGTTTCCCGGTCTGTTCTGTTTGATAAACAGCGCATATCTGAGTTGACCAATGTATGCAAGGTGAAGATAACGAACAGTGATCAATCTCATAACTCCTACAAGCAATACAAAATAGATAGTTGGGCAAACACGGACCCCCTGGACACACCAGAGGTGGGATCAGATGCCTAGGAGGAGTAAGCATCCCCTGTTGACCGGTCACACCCGCCGTGAGCCCCATATCCTGATCAGGTAAACGGAGTTATCCGCAGTCAAAATCAGTGTGCCAAGAACAGCTTAACAATCGGTATGAAACACGTCAGACAGCATTTGACCCAATGCGAGGTTGTATTGACGAACTAGATCGTTATAACGACCATAGAATTTGCGAAATGCTGACTTCAATCGAGACTGTTGAAATCCCTGTACCATCAACTTGTTTGCCAGTAGCTTACCTCGATTTAAAAACTGACCACACCCAGAACAAGCTCTTGCATATCGAATCAGTTGAGATACATAAACACCATATGCAGGCGATAATGGAATATTGCTACATAAATGTGGGAAGTTGACGATGGAGAAGCTGAAATCATCCCGTCTGTCATACAGTTGAGTTGTCAGTTTGCCGCCAATGTCTACCCTCAATAAAATATCTAAGTATGAAGCAGAAGTGGACGACTCTGTGGTGTCCTTTACTTCGAGCTCACAGGGATATATCAAATCGACATATGAATGAAAGCTATCATTGTTAATAGACAAAACGTCATCGATATATCTAAAAGTCGAATTGAAGGTCACATCGAGAGATTTTCTCTTCTCACGTAGAAGTTTTTGAATAAATTCTGCTTCACATGAATATAAAAACAAGTCAGCTAACAAAGGAGCACAATTCGTGCCCATGGGAATTCCAACAGACTGTTGGAAGACCTGATCGCCAAAGACCACGAAGACACTGTCAATGAGGAACTCTAGCATATTGCCCACCCCAACTTCAGAGTACTTGTGCGTGGAACCAGAGTGGTGTTTAACAAAGTAAGTTTTTGAATGACTGATCACTAGATATGAATATTTCCGTTTTCCGTTTTTGTTGAAGAAGCAACTGTCTATGATGTCAAAAAGTCTAGTCTTTAATTTATCGTGAGGAATGGTCGTGTATAGTGTTGAAAAGTCATAGGTTTTAATGCTATTGATTTGGGAAAAATTCTGTGATTTCAAGTTTACTAAAAGTTCTTTAGAATTTTTTAGAATCCACATTTGATTAACACCACTTCTGGCATATGTAGTCGCACAGTAGGTTTGAATGTATCTTTCTCAAGCGTCTCACTTACTTCAGAGGGTACCGTTGGATAGGGAAAGTAACTCAAGTAAGTCAACCTACGGATTTTCTGTCCCATTTTTGATGTCTCGGACGCTCTCTGTCGCCTTTCTTTTGTGTTAAAATAAGATTTGTAGTCCAACCATGAATGTCTTCCAGCAAATGTTGCAGGTTTTATATTGCATCTTGATCCCTTACTGCTCATCCACACCCTCTGTTTCTCGCCTTGGAACGAATTATAAAATCGTAAGCAACTCCGATAAAAAGAATGGATATCATGATTCCGATTTGTACTTTTGTTTCATTTCCAAATAAAGTTTTATTCTTCTGAAATATCTACTGTTGGGGGGTGGGGGTATTTCACTTTGTTTGTAAGATGGTGTTGAATTCTTTAGTGAATATACAAGTTTTTGAAAGACTTTGAAAATGTAAGGGAGTAGCAAGACTGAATGGTAGCTATCTAGGAACTTTTTTGGTTTATTGTCACCTTTGTAGATTAAGACATAGTAAACATAGGAAGCACACAAGTCAGCCACAGTTTCAGCTGTATCATCTTCATGTGATATTTTCAGGTTTACTTTTATACTGTCGTGTTCATGGCCTCTCATCAGTTTCCAGAAAAGTACCACAATCTGCTATTAATAATTTCATATCTCAAAGGCCTCATAATGTCAATTTCGGTGGTGTCCTTTTACTCTCTTGCAGTTGAAGTATACGTATGATTCATACTGCATACCTCAAGGTTTGCCTTTCTGTATCCAGATCCTTCTCATCTTTCTCTCGTGTGCGTGAGATTCTTTACCTCTGTTGACTATTGACCAGTACGATTGTACCTTGCTTTTGGAATCGACTTCTCAGTACTTATCTAAGAGGCAGGAAAGCCGATTTGGACCACACAAAGAAAACAAAGGCGTATGAACACGAAACAAAAGGCATCATTACGCCTTTTGTTTTGCGTTAATACACCTTTTTACTTTGCGTTAAACGCCTACTTTCATTGTTTTCTCAGTGTGTTCCTCATTGGCTTTCGTAAAGAGGTACTGAATAAATCGTAATAATACTGCTCAAGTTCCTTGTTTGTCTTTGGAGTTGCGCACCTCGTCCTGCGGTGGTTCGGTTTCTCATCTTTATTGCAGCATTGAATATAGCCCAATCATAAGCCCAAAGAATTTTTTTTTAAAATGGGGGGAAAAGTTCAAAGTACATTGCCTCCCACACATCTACAAGATTCAAAATGAGGTTATAACCTGCAATTCATACCGTGTCGGCTATTTTGTGCCACACTTGTGATTTCACTACATTATTATTGAGGTAGTGTGGTTTGCCAACTACATCAAATGTGGTATCCACAGGCAGTCTTAATATTTCATTCTGTGATATATTGAATAAAATCAGCAACGCCAGTGTAACATTGAATTTGACTCGCCATTCAAAATTTACCCGAGCCATTTTACAACTTTAAATCTTTCCCATTACAATGAAAGGTGAAGATAACGAACAGTGACCAATCTCATAACTCCTATAAGCAATACAAAATAGATAGATGGGTAAACACGATCCCCTGGACACACCAGAGGTGGGATCAGGTGCCTAGGTGGAGTAAGCATCCCCTGTCGAAAATCAGTATGCCAAGAACGTCTTAACACTTGGTATGAAACAATTCAGACAGCATTTGACCCAATGATAGGTTGTAATGGCAAACTATCTTATTATTTAGGTTGTGTCAAGACTTTAATTCTAATTTTGTCTCTAGTATATTCAACTTGGACATGAAATAAAGCATGCATCAACTCAATAATATTGTTTAAAAGATAGTTGAATTAAAAGTTTGAAATACTTCAGAATATTTTTTGTTCATTGATACATTTGCAAAAAGAAAAATATAGCTATCCTTTCAGTGTTGAAAATAGAAAAGTTATTGAAGCAGCATCGTCATAAGCTTGACCTCTAATATTGTCAACAGAAAGACCATTCTCTTGCAAAATGTCGAAAATTTTGGCAAATACCTCCGCTCCTGTAATACGTTCTAAGTGAACAAAGTCAACAAAAAAAAAACCAAAAAAAACAACTTCCCGAATGATTGGCTCTGATGCTGTTTCATGAAGAAAAACCCAGCACAATGTCTCGACTTCCTTATCTGCAAATCTGTCGGCCACTTCATCAGCGATGGTTGAGGTAGAAGTCCTTACATTGAATACCACACGGTATTTCTGTCCGAATATTTTGACCTAAGCCTATGACATTGATGATTTCATTTTGAGTGGTTTTGCTGGTATTTTTTAAAGGATTCCTTTAGGTGCTACAGGAGCTGGTCATCATGACTTGCCAAAAGATTCAGAATAGCAAGAAAGTTACCTTCATTGGATGCAGTGCTCGTTGAATCGTCCGAGTCCACGTACAGGGATATTTGTTTCCCACGGAGAACACTAGTTTCCATTATAATTGACAATGTTCAGCCTCATGTTTCTGTCGTGCATTTCCTGGTTTTGTTGACTAATTTTGTTCGGTAGAGTACTCTTTGGTTTTGCCAAAACTTGTTTTAAGAGTATGATACTCTATAAATGGCGCCTTATGATAATCGGAACTCTCGTGTTTTGCCAGGGATCCATCCTGCTTTTTATAAGTTGGTGAATGGTTTGGATACAAATTTGTCACATTTGTAGCTTCTCATACCCACCAGATTTTACACAGACCGCCTTACAGTTTATGGCTGTATATTAGCCATCTGTGTTTTTGCATCCATGATGCTCCAGAAGTAAAACATTTTTAAAGTTTTCCCATTTTTCTTTACCAACAAAATCAGATCTGAACGGCAAAAACAGATGATACTGTTTCAAGTGTCGTTTCCGCTAATTTTACCTTTCCTGATGATGATCAAGAGGAAAGAGATATTTTGTCAGTAACAATTTCACCATAGTTGAATCCCTAAAGTTGCTGTTTGTTGGTATTCGATTCCTCTGGTAAGTTTTTGTCTTTCTCGTCCGAGTCGTCAAATGGCACAACTTTGTCGATATGGAATGACAATCCTGAGCAGGAGAATCACCCAAGACTTTCTGATTTTTCAAGGGTGGACTTTTTAAGGCCGACCCTTGAGGAGAATCACCTTTCTCGTGACAAGATATGAAACGGTTGTCTCCAGTTGACTAAACTTGTATTAAGAAAGTTAGCTCCTGAGCTTTTGAGTACAACTGCGCAGGATGCTACAACTAAGTATTCACTGGTTCAATACTGATTCCATTGGTGCAAATATATCACATATCTATTGCTGAACCCTATCCAGTTGAAAATTTTTGTGTCAATTCAAATTTTGAAAGGGTTTGACAGGGATTATATTTTGTGGCGGAAGGATTCACAAATCAAAAAGTTCTAATTCTGCATGATATTACAGTTTCTGTTTCATCCAATGTATCATCTATTTTTATACCCCTATACGTGTATTTCAGTTTCATAATTTATGATACAGGTAGTTGAGACTTAGAACTAGTTCAAATGTTGTGATTTATTAACTTGGTTGATATATTTTTCCATACAGAACACCGATTCTTTAAAAAGTTTTAATTAATTTACTTGAAATTTTGTATAAAAATTCAGTATTTTCGCCAATAATTCAAAATTTGATCTCCAACCCCCGCTTTTTTTTTTTTGTGTTGCGTTTTAAATTGGAAGACCAGACCTTGAAAATTATGTAAAATTTTAGAAATTGACATTACTCCTAATATGTCCTTTTAAACTCTCATTTTTGATATCATGAAGTATTTCGTATATCAAGTGCGAAAAGGTAATTATTTATTTCCTTTACTAGTATTAATTTCTTTTTTTTTTATCTGTAGTGTTAGAGGACGTGATAATGTATCTATTTTATGTAATGATTGATTTGTGTTACTTATGTTGTGTTGACACTAACAGAAAAATCAAATTTAATTGAATAAATTTTAAGTGCAAAAAGGTCATGTTTAGAACACTATAGCTAAATAACAAACGTTGCTACCCCAGTTTTTCTTTTTAATTTCCTAATTCTCCTTCAATGTAGAAATCAAAAATACACTTCCCAAAAAATTGACATTACTCCAAATGTCAGGTGCGAACCTCTTTAAATGTACGAGTCCACATCATTGATTATAAACATAGGAGGACTTTGTAGTGAAGGTTGGAAAAGAGGGCGTATTGTCTGATTATGTATATCCCTGTTGATTGTCATATTTTGTATTGATGGAGATATTGTGATAATTGATTGACAGATGACGAATAGTAGCCGTCTTTCATCGATCGTAATACTCGTATCTCATTCTGCAGAGATTTTTTCATGTCATCTGATACCTTAGCTCTGTCAGAAACGAACGTTTTTTTAAGAACATACTGCAAATCTGTCCGATAGGACGACATGTAGATGTATGTATCTTGGCAGAGATACCTGCTAATCTTCACTAATTCGACAATACAATGGACTCGACATTCGACATGTCTGCCTTGTGAGCCAAATTGTGAATTGGAAATCGACCGAAAAAAGAAACAATTTCCATTCCCAATAACATCAATGGGGGTAAGTATTCTCAATTCAAAAACTTTTCACACGCAGAGCATGCTCTCGCACATCGAATTAGTTGAGGGACATAAACACCACATGTAGCTGATCATGGAATATTTTGACAGTTCCTGGTTGTGAAAATGTAAAGTCAGCTATTTTGAATTACAAAAAAGCTGTATATGGTATGGTGTTTATACATCTCACCTGATTCGATACGCAAGAGTTTGTTCCGCATATGATCAGTTTTTAAATCGAGAAAGGCTACAGATAAAGGAGTTGATGTTACAGGAGTTTTAACAGTCTCGTTTAAAGTCAGCATTTCGCAAATTCTATGATCGTTATAATGATCTAGTTTGCCAATACAACCTATCATTGGGTGAAATGCGGTCTGACACGTTTCATACCGATTGTTAGGCCGTTCTTGGCACACTGATTTTGACTATGGACACCTCCGTTTACCTGATCAAGATTTAGGGCTTACCGTTACGGCGGTTGTGACCGGTCGACAGGGAATGCATACTCCTCCTAGGCACCTGATCCCACCTCTGGTATGTCCAGGGGTCCGTGTTTACCAAACTCTCTAATTTGTATTCCTTGTAGGAATTATGAGATTAATCACTGTTCGTTATCTTCGCCTTTCATATGGACATTACTAGATTATTGTAGCAAAGAGGGCAATCCAGGTTGATATACGAAACCTCTACAGGAAGTCGTACAAGATGCTTTTATATAGAGGAAAGTATAACCATAATGTCCATGTTCAATAAGACATCCTTCTTTGAAGCAGATATAGAAGACTCTGTAACGTCTTTTATTATATGTTTCATATTTACTGGAATATATGGAATCAACATCCGAATAAAAGTTGGTATTTTAATCGATAAAACGTCGTCGATGAATCTAAATATCAATTTAAAGGCACAACAAACAACCTAGAAGCTTTTCAACTTTGCCTCAAAAGAATACAAAAACAAGTCAGCTACATGTAATAAAGGAGCACAATTCGTGCTCATTGGAATTCCGTCAGACTGTTGGAAGACCTAATCGTACAGACTATATATATATTGTCAATAAGAAACGCCAGTTTCTTCTTGAATTCAAATTCAGAGATTTAGAATCAGGGTGGTATTTCACGAACTAACTTTTGGGGTGATTGATTACATGGAATGAATATTTCCCGAGCTTCATTTTTATTACAGAATATGATCTCAAAATCCTAGTATATACTTTATTGTGAGAAATGGTGGTGTGAAGTGTTGAAAAGTCATGCATCTTCATACTGTTGATTTCGGAAAAACTTTGTAATTTCAAATTTACTGAAAGTTCTTGGAATTTTTAAAGAATGAGAACGGTTGTCTTTGGAGTCATCATTGCATGTTAGGGATACCATAATACGGACTCCATTCCGTCTTCTTGCTCACAGGCAATTATATCGCTTGGGTTACTAATTAAAGAGTACTCTTTAATAGTAAATTCGAACCCAAGCGATATAATGTGTTCTTTCTGCATATATGGTTTTTGTGAAGTGGAATATGTTTATTGACTTTTGTGTTAAAAGGTCACGAGTCAATTTAGTAGTCAGCAATCGAAAGGATTTCATATGATCTTTCCTTTTCGTTCTCGCTACAGAGAGAATATACTTATTGAGTTCAAGGTCACAGTAATGAGAATGTCATTTGAATTATGCTATGTTCTAAATCAACCCTCCACTATGTGGTGATCTTCTTTACTTTTCCTTTGCAATAATTTTGAAAAACAAATCTGACATAGAACTTACTACAGTAAATCACTCGATCGATCGATAAAGTATCAATTGCCTTACAATCTTACAAATTATAAAACAGCCTTCCAAGACAAAGTCCTTCAACAATGTACATATATAATACATTTCATAAAGGGACTGAATTTCATAATGCACTTTTATATCCAGTGTCATTATCAATGACGAATACGCTTTTCCTTCACTTCAGCAATGCTGTAATTTCTTACAATCTTTTCTTCTTTATCCGTGTGTTATCTTGACTTGGAATAAGAGATGGCCACAGCTGGTACATTGCTACGAGAGGGACTCCCACCCACACCCCGTTTGGAATATAGAACAGAAATGTTAAAGTTACAGCAGAATCCGATCCAATCCAATGCCGCGCTCCGCAGAGATCCGTAAACATCAGGAAGTACGTCACAGTTTTCCACATCGTCATGATATTGACATTGTAGGCCATTAATCGAGTGTGGCGACTTGACCGGTAATGCTGTGGATCAGAAAAATTGCTTCAAATTACTTTGATAAAAATATATCAGCGAATCTTTCTCCGGTCCAATAGAAATTTCTAGTATAATAGTACTCTTGCTTCACTGCCAAAAAGCACTTCAAATATGAATCCCTCTAAAATATGTACAGAGGAAATAGTGTCAAAACACAGCGCGTTATCAGAATTAGAGAAATTATCGAACAGGTCTAAATGGCATTACAAACTTACCAATATTATAGTCACTATGCTCAGGATGACTTCAACATAGTTTTGACTGAAAAAACAATGTTAAATACAGAATGACGTATGCTTTGAATCAAATTTGAAAATGTGTTCTGGACGACAAAATAGGAGAGAAATAGATGCATTTGCACCCTCCGTAATATTCCATGACCATAACCACTGGATCCACCTCTTACAATATTCAAATTTTGAAGTTCTTTGTCCCCTGTATCTAATATTTGCTTAAATAGTGTAATTAGCTTCCATCTAAAAGATACGAAAATCGTTCATTTAGCAATGGATGAAAAATGAAGATAACGAACAGTGATATAATATAATGATCCGAATTTACAATTCAATTTCAGTGAACAAAAAAGAAAAAATTCAAACAATTATAGAAAGACAGTAATCCTAAGCTGAAGGAAATTTGAAGAGAATTTCATGCTGATCATGGGTCATCTTAAAGTAACCGATGCCGTGACAGAGGAATCAACAAAAAGTTCATTATCCAACAACCGTGCTTAAAACTGTACAAAGAGGAGCATGTTTGTACTTACAGACTAATCGCTTTCACAAAAGGATCACTGGTGTCTAAATATCTTTTATCAATGTTGACATAATACTTATCTGAAAATAATAACAAATATTAACTTTATGTTGATCTTCAAAATGAATCAAACAACCGAGAAATAGAACAGACTGACATAATCGTTCAAAGTTCTAAACGTCACACATACTGATCAAGTCTAATTCAGGAACTGTGGAAGTGAAACCATTTTATCCACTTTTAGGACTAGACACATGTTTGTATATACTTTTTTGCTGAAGTATTTCACAAACTTATCGTATCTGACTTTCAAAACCGAACACTAATCAATACGAGATCCCATTCATTTAAAATAGAGACCATGATATTTGGACTTTAAGCAGGACATACATTGACCTAGTTTTACGCATGGGTGTATGTATTCGGGTTTAAAGTTTTTCTGTATTCCGAAATAGGAGACCATAGTCCTCTATAAGTAAATGAGAAATGATTAATTTAAAAAAAAAATCAGAATGAAACCATTTTACTTTGAAAGAAAATAACACCACAACATTATATCTGACTTTCTACCGGTATACTGAAGAAAATCACGGATACTTACACAAATACCAAATCCATGAATACGATCCCCCGGGCAGGGAGTGGGGACGGGACATAATGAAGCTTGCATCCCACGTACAAATTATGGCATTGGTGTACATCCAGCCTAGTATCCACCCTGGAAGTTGTCTCAAATCTGGTTTACTCGACATTTCACTGTTTTGTTTGGTCTTCATCATAGTCGTGCTGGGGATAAAATGGGTCACCTTGCTCCTATCTGTTCTAGGATAAACACCGCGAACCTGATTATCACAATGGTATCGTCCAGATTTACGTGTGGCTACTTTCAGTTACATGTGACATAATTTTACATTTATTTCCAATTAACACTTAGGCAAAATTATATGGCGATAATAAAATAATTGTATGTCGGAGCCGCAGCACTCATCTGGGTCACCTTGCGGACTTGTAAATGTTGAGAACGCTATTGTTATACGTATATAGTGACCCAACAAATTAGCTAAGGCTCGTCATTTTACTGCTTTATACACTGTGTGTGTCTCAGGATGTTTGCATTTTACTATCTCATATGTATAATGCAATCAGTTTATTCATTCGACTAATGATAATATTATTTCGAATTCAAGGCTTTGCGAATACACTGCCTCTCAGGGTGTTACGTATTCGCAACTTTGATCATGTTGATATTGTACAGATAACTTCCCATGAGGTTACATATTAACAAAGCCTAAGGCTGTGAGGATTGCCTCTAGGGTTAAATATCTCAACCCTTTCCGACATCAAAAGATTTATTTCAAGCTTACAATATTTTACCAAGTTCCTGACAATACATCAAGTATACCGGCGTTAAGCGTTGCAGTTCATACTCTCGTGTGTATATTCAAAAGCGAAATTTATTCTTTAAGCATATGTATAAGTACACGCATTGAGCGGATAATATAAAACGAGGCGAAATCAACAACACATAACACAGGGAGTTTATAATGTGGACTCATACATATTGCATCCGAAAATTTTAATTACAAACTTTGCAGTGCCTAGATACATGTATAGGCCATCTTATACCTAATCCACCGACGTGTTCTTGTTCTTCTCTTCTTTTAACTATAGTCAGCTGGACATGTCATTACTAGTGATATTGATACAGTTTAAAATGAAGACCTCAACTCATTTATTCTAAAAGGTCCTAAATACAGAGAACCTCGGGCTTTCAATTGGCGACAGAACTTCAATGACTATTATGAATTCTGTCGAAGATTATGCCAAACGATGGTCTAAATATGAAAAAGAAGAAATTTATACATTGTCAGAATGGATTAAAAGTGTAAGAGGAATATTAAAATCCCGCATTAGACACATTAAAACATAATTACGTGCCATCTATCCTTCTGTGTTTAGTAAACCATTAGTGATAAAAGAATTAGATACGTTACATGAGGAATATGTTTTGGTTTCAGGTGACTAAACTTGTAACAGCAACTGCCCTTTCAAAAGATGAAATTCTTCAAAACCATGCTTCAGTTTTAGACACATTTGATATCCCCAGTCAATGGGTGGGATGAATATCAGTTACCGTACTTATACTGGATTCCTAAACTCCACAAAAACCCTTACAAAGATGCATTGCTGGATTCAGTAAGTGTTCTACCAAGCCTCTATCTTTGCTCCTCACGAAAATATTAACAGCTGTGAAGGAGAAACTTCAACGGTACTGGGCTACTACATATGTCAGAAGTGGTGTAAATCAAATGTGGATTCTAGAAAATTCTAAATAACTGTTAGTAAACTTAAAATCGCGAAGCTTTTCTCTGATCAACAACATCAAACACTCCACACGACCATTCCTCACGATAAATTAAACACTAGAATTTTTGACATCATAGATAGCTGTTTCTTCAACTAAAATGGAAAAAGGAAATATTCGCATCTAGTGATCAGTCATGCAAAAATATACCACTCTGATTCCACGCACAAATATTCTGAAGTTGGAACCAAAAACATGCTGGAGTTCCTCATTGACAATATCTTCGTAGTCTTCGATGATCGGGTCTTCCAACAGTCTGTTGAAATTCCCATGGGCACGAATTGTGCTCCTTTCATAGCCGATCTGTTTTTATATTCTTATGAAGCAGAGTTTATTCAAAAGCTTGTACATGGGAAGAAAAAAATCTCTTGCTGTGGCCTTCAACTCGACTTTTAGATATATTGACGACGATTTATCGACGATTTATCTATTAATGATAATCATTTTCATTCATATGCCAATTCGATATATCCCTGTGAACTCGAGATAAAGTATACCACAGTCCTCCACATCTGCTTCGTACTTAAGTATTTTCTTAAAAATGAATATTAACGGCAAAGTAACAACTCAACTTTATGACAAACGGTATGATTTCAGCTTCTCCATCGTCAACTTCCCATATCTATGTAGCAATATTTTATTATTACCTGCATATGGTGTTTATATCTCTTAACTGATTCGATATGCAAGAGCAAGAGTGTGATCAGTTTTTAGATTGAGGCAACCTACTGACAAAGTTGATGTTACAGGGGTTTCAACATTCTCGTTTAGAATCAGTTTTTCGTAAATTCTTTGGTCGTTATAATGAGGTTTCTTAATGAAATAGCATCAGAGCTAATCATTCGGGAAGAGTTTTTTTTTACTTTGTTCATTCAGACTGTACCACCGGAGCAGCGATATCTGCCAAAATTGTGGAACTTTTTGCAAGAGAAAGGTCTGTCTGTTGACAATAATAGAGGTCAAGCTGCTTCAGTGACCTCTGAAAACAGGATTGTTAAGAATGAAAGAACTGAATAGGTTGGCTGTGTTTACACACTGGAAAAGTAACATGCTCAATCTGAGCATTGCATACTCTTGGAAGCTTCCTCATCAGAAAATAAATGATGGAATAGATTCTACATTCATGTTCTTTGATTCTTCACCAAAAAGTAACTGATAGGTCTGTGTTAAACGCAGTGGGTTGAGAGACATACTTGCTTCGAAACATTCAAGAGCATGTGTATTGGCATTACATTGTGTTTGCAATATATTCTCAATCCTGGTCTGGAAGAAAACCTACAGGACAATTGTGCATGGGATGCTCAGACAAAAGTCACTGACTAGGACATTTCATCTTCATTGACATCTTTCTCTCTTCTTGTGACTTTTGTGTGCGTTAAATCTGTCCTCTAAACAATTAAGCCATCCAAGCTTCAAAATCAAGACATAGATATTTACCAAGCTTTTACTTTAGTTAAACAGTGCATCGCAACAGTGAAAGATATGTGCACAACATCGACGTTGAATTTGGAAGTTTGTTTACGGAAAGCAAAAAATGGCTGATGAGTTGAAGATCGATGTAAAGGTCCCAATATTGTGTAAGAGGTAAGCATACAGAGGCAATGTTGGTGAGAGCCCTTCTGATTATTTCAAGGTCAATATTGATATCCCCTTTTTTGATTATTTAATCAAGAATTAAGTTGCAGGCTCCAGAAAAATGATGGCCCCGGATATTCAGTATAATCACCTAATCAAATGGCTAAACTGGGAGATTCTGACTTATTCGCTTAGCAAATGACGCGATATTTTGGGGGAAAGACTTGGAAAGTGTACATCCTGATGACCTTAAGTCAGTACTATTATTAAAGTGGAGGAGAGGACAGACCCGACAGTTTGCTGGCAACGTTTAGAATTACAGACGGCAATATCTTGCCGGACATCAAAAGACACCTGTACATAGGCTGCACCTTAACAGTGACCTCCAGTGAAGCTGAGCGCTCTTTTTCTGGAGGATTAAAAGCTATACGACGAGATCAACGATGAATGAAGACCGGTTGGCGACCCTGCCTCTTATGCATGTCCACCATTCCATGAACATTAGCATACCAGCATTATGCGAATAAGAGAAGTTTGTTCAAGTCATCTATCGTGCCTGATTAATCTTGAAAATAAAAGAATCTCGCTTAATGTAAAACCTAAAATACCAAAATATACATATAAATAAAAGAATTGAAAACAACGGTCTAAATGTGGAGGCCCTTCATGGCTGGAATTGGTAACGTTTGATGAACACCTAGCATCAGAAACACAACTCTTGCTAGAAAATGTGAAGAAATCAAGAAAACTGTGTCTATTTGCTGATATTCTATTGCAATTGTTTGATGCAATGATATCACCCATTTCTTTGTATGAATCTGAAGTATGGGTTTATGAGAATAGTGATATTATTGAATCATTATATTTAGAATTTTGTAAGTATATGTATATCATAAAGGTGAAAAAGTGCACTCCAAATTGTAACTTAGAAGAGTACTCAACGGCAAGAATTGTTGTTTTGGGGGAATGAATATTAACAGGTAAACAAGAAAAAATTTCACGAAGACTATCACATCACATACATGTATGGGCTTGATGCTGCTGCTGTTGATCATTCTTAATGGTTGACTATTTTAATTACAAGTGGTTATGATATTTTATGAACAGAGCAGTTAGCTGATCTATCCCACTTGTCTAAAAATGTAAAGAAACATTTGAAAGAACGATTTATGGATGAATGGAAATATCAGATACACTATTCAAGCGTTGAATTGTAGTTTATGTAACTGAATTTGGTTTTGAAAAGTATCTCCATGTGTTATCCATTTTCGCTTGTAGAGAAGCAGTTCTTTCCCTAGCGAAGATGTGTGTTACCTGTTGATCCGATGTATTCAATTTGCAACAATAGATGTGGTAGTCACAGACTGCCAGTCGAGACTGGTAGATTTTTCAGTATAGAAAAGAGGTGAAAATTTTTGTAATCTTTGTAATTTAGAAGAACTGGGTGATGTGTTTCATTATTTGTTCAATTGTGATTACTTTAAAGGAGAAAAGTGCACATTTTTACCATAATTTACCCGAATGCAAAAAGAAAGATTGTAAGTATTTCTGATTTCATGAATAGTCAGGATAAATACGTTCTCAATGAATTAAGTAAACTCTGCAAGATTGTTATGTTAATTTTAAGGAATGAAATACAACCTTCATATGATCTTCCAGCACTCTTGTATGAATTTTTGTGTTTAGTTTTCTGTTCAAATTGTTAAAACATATGTACGAGGTCATATACTGGATGTGATCATTACCAGAGATACTGACAAGATTGGTTCCACGGTGGAAGTGATTGATCCTTGTTTATCAGACGGTTCTGGAATGTGTTGCGTGATCATTTCGCAGTAATTTTCAACGCATGTGCCTCCAAGCCTGCTCCTTTGAAGAAAACAGTTACTTACAGAAAACTCAGATCCATTAATGTGGAGTTTGAAGTGTCAAAAGTTCTGAAAGACTCTCTAAAATCTGTGGACATTAAAGAGCTAGTTGCTATATACAACAGTGAACTTTCATTGCTTGTTGAAAAGCATGCTCCACAACGCACAAAAATAATTATAATTAGACCTACCTGCCCCTGGTACACTGAAGAACTCCATGAGGCAAAACATCTGAGGCGTAAATTGGAACGCAGATGGCACGGGACAAGACTCACAATCGATCATGGCATTTATAGAATTCAGTGTGGTAATATGAACAAATTGCTCAGACAGGCTAGACTAAATTACTACACAGAAAAACTATCATCAGGTCAGCAAGACCCAAAGACTCTATTTAAAGTGACAAAGTATTTGTTGGAAGGTCCCAGTGAGGTTGTACTACCATCTGGCAAAGCATCATGTGAGCTTGCCCAAGACTTCAGTGACTTTTTCATAAATAAAATAGAGTGTATAAGAGATAATATAAATTCAAAGTCTCAGCCTGAAATGTGTACGGACAATCTCGAGGCAGAAATAAACACGACCATGACTCTCCTGGAGGAGTTCACTTCTGTTACAGAGGAGGTAAAGAGAATATTCAAGCATTAATCTAATAAATCGTGTAAGCTAGACCCAATACCAACATGGCTTTTAAAATCTTGTTTGCAAGAACTTCTACCAATTCTGACAAACATTATAAACCTATCGCTTAAAACTGCAAGTGTACTAGCAGCATTAAAAAAAACACATATAAGACCTCTTCAGAAAAAAGCAAATCTTGAACCAAATACTCTAAAGAACTATAGACCTGTGTCCAATTTGCGTTTTGTTTCAAAGGTTCCGGAAAGGGTAGTTAACTCCCATATTGAAGACCATTTGACATTAAATAACCTTCATGAAGAACACCAGTCAGCATATAGGCAGTTCCATTCCACGGAATCTGCACTACTGAAGGTACAGACTGATGTAATACTATCTGAACAGCACTCTTGTATGTAACATCTGTTCGGAATAACAGGCAAATCACTAGGCTGGATATCATCTTACCTCAGTGACCGTCACCAAACGGTCTGCATAGATGGTACCAAGTCAAGACCAGTGAAAATGAATTTCAGTGTGCCGCAAGGATCAGTGCTGGGTCCCAAATTCTATACAATGTACACAAAACCAATTGGTTCCATCCGTAGATATCATGGACTTGATCACCATTTTTACACCGATGACTCTCGGCTTTTTGTAAGGTGAAGATAAAGAACAGTGATCAATCTCATAACTCCTACAAGCAATACAAAATAGATAGTTGGGCAAACATGGACCCCTGGAGACACCAGAGGTGGGATCAGGTGTCTAGGAGGAGTAAGCATCCCCTGTCGACCGGTCACACCCGCCATTATCTGTCTTTTAAGCCTACGGACATAGCTACACAGAGACATTGCATCGTATTGAGCGTTGTCTATACGACATCGTGTTTTGGACGCATGACAATATGTTGAAACTCAACATGGATAAGACCGAGGTCATTGTGTTTGCATCTGGTCGTAATGCAAATCTCATTAGAAACATTTCAGTGACAGCAGGTGACTCACAAATTAATCCTTCAACCTGCGTTCGAAATCGTGGTGTCATGTTTGACTCCAAGATGGATATGGAGAAACAAGTGAACTCTGTCAGCAGATCTTGTTATGCGCAGCTGCGGCAAATAGGCCACATCAGAAAATATTTAACAACGGAAGCAACTAAATCTCTTGTGAACTCCCGAGTTACATCAAGGTTAGATTATTGTAACGCTCTCCTGATTGGTATTCCAAAGACAGTTCTGAGCAAGCTCCAACATATTCAGAATACTGTCGCACGTCTAATATCCAGGACCTCTCGTTACAACCATATCACTCCAATACTAAGAGAACTACACTGGTTACCTGTGCAGTATAGGACACAATATAAGATACTTACTTATACTTACAAAGCCTTACATGATGAGTGCCCAATTTATATCAAACGATTACTAGAGGTATATAAGCCTAACCGAAATCTTAGGTCTATAAAACAATCGGTCACTCTAGTTGTTCCAAAGAGTCGAACTATTATGTATGGGGATCGGTGTATCAGAACAATAGCTCCAAAACTGTGGAATGCCCTTCCAGAACATGTAAGGGACTGTAGAACACTGTGTGCGTTCAAGAAGTCACTGAAAACACATTTTTTCCATCAAGTTTTCCAGGACTAGTTTCTATCATTTCAGTCATTCGTGTTTGCTGTTTCAGTGCATTAAGATTATCTTGTCTGTTTTGATTGTGTGCTTTAGTTTTCGAGTACCATTTTGTGATGTTTTATTAAAAAAATTTTATGTTTTAATGTATTATAACTGAGACATTATATGCTGTGTGTGCGTGTGTGTATTTCATTATTATTATTATTTTAATACGGCTTGAAACTGATGTTTATTCTTATCTAGCATATTTATGGTATCTTGTGTTTTCATGTTTTATGTGTACAATCAAGGTAGGTACAGCTGCGGACTGTTTACAGGTGATAACGCCTTTTATATCATTGCTTTTTAATGTTTTATTTATTTTCTATGTATTATGTGTATAACATTCTAATGTAAGGTATATATGCATTGTAAAGCACCTTTGAGCGTGCATAGTGTATGAAAAGGGTGCTATATAAATATGGTATTATTATTATCATTACTCTTAGTATGCCTCATGTGAGTCCTTGAGTGAATAAAAGCTTCAATGATGGTTTCATGTATATGTCATTTTAATCATACACCCCAGTTGGGACCTAATTTGTCAAACAAGAGGCCCATGGGCTACATAGCTCATCTGAGTCACACTGGTCATGCTCTAAATTTTAAAAGATTTTTGTTTCAATCTTTATTCCCAGGAAAAATTTGAAAGGGTCCCTACATAAACTGAACATGAATTCAAACAAATTGGGGATGCCTCAACACCAATATGACTAACATGACGTTGCTGTTCTGAAAGGTCAAGGTCGCATAGATCACGGTAGGAAATGTAAGGTCTTGCCGTAAGAAATCTATATATAAAATATAAAAAGTTCTGTCAGTGTTTTTATAAAACTATGTCACAAGGTCAAACACCATGCTATCACATGAAAGGTCTTGCCATAAAGAATATATATACAGTGTATGACATATGACAGTCCCACATTAAATAGATCAAGTAGGTTGAACTCCAAGGTCAAGGTCACAAGGTTAAAAACTTCTGATACGAAAAAGGTTTTGTCACAAGGAATGGATATATGACATTCGAGAGCCCTGTCAAACTCCAGGTTCAAAGATCATATATGAAATGCAAGGTTTACCACAAGGAATATTTATGCAAATTATGAAATCCCTACCTTAAACTGTTCCGGAGAAATAGAATATGTTAAATTTCTTTAAAGTAGGTAAAAATTCCAAGATTGAAAAGTTTAAAAACTTTGGTACCAAAGAAAAGGTCATGTCACAATGAATGTGCTTATGAAATATGAAAGCCCTATCGCTTACAAGTTTCAGGGAGACTGACAGAGCAAAATATGTCCTTGACTACAGTTGCTGGGGAATTTAAAAAAAAACTTAAATTCACACAACTTGGGAATATTTGTACTTGATTTAGTGTGGCCCTGCTGCTTTCGAAAATAATTTGTTTTAATTGATTTACTGTACATTCATATATAAACTTTATTCCCCTATAGTGGCCCGTTTGGGATCGAACTCTGTGATACCATAAATATAGAAAGGGGTCTAACTCTGACCCAGATAAAAAAAAAAATACCCACTCGCTTCAACTGCCTAAAAAAAAATCAGAAACTAGATGCGGTATGTGTAATTTGCCGGTCTCCCCGCATGGATTAATGTTTTAACTACTTGCATGCCAAATTTCAAGCCACGGGTTGTTAAAATAAAAGCGATATACGTAATCGTTCTCTCGATTTCACCTTCTTATGTTTACTAGGACATTTACCGGTCCAGGTCACCGGGTGGTTTTTCGCCTATGACAGCAGCGAAATTCAGACTAATGTGGAAGATTTCGGACCTATCCATTAAAATTTCACATAAAATACATGTATACATATGCTACTTACTTCCTCATACTTTAATAATGTTCTTCGTGTAGACGTTACACGACTCATTCTTTCCTCAGCAGTATCAACTGTTGACAAGATCTGCTGTGTTAATGAAAGCACTAAATACCCGATATACTTAGAATCTCAAATACCTTAAAATTGACCAACACATTATTCTTGTGATATTGCACCTAGAGAAGGAAATTGAACATTATTTTTTTGGCTTTCTTAATTTTTTGATTTTGTTTATTGTATTTCATTTAGGGTTCTCAGTGCGTTTCTCAAAATGGCAGTTAAAAGTCAGGAGTTGATGTTTTGTTAAATAAGCAACCCAAATACGGCGAACATAGAGAACTTTATTAAAGCGATGGAGAGAGCAACGAAACGTAATCAACCGTGGATTTCCGACGATTGTGAGAATAAAAAGGTAAAGAAACTTTTCAAAAATCTTCTGAAGAGTAGCACTGCCAAGGTGGCTCAGGTGAGTGTTATGGTCCATGGGCCTCTTGTTTTGATGAGAAATTGTTTGTAGAGCAACCACACCCAGAAACCTTACACTTCAGTGTACACTTTAAGATGGTCAGTGAAGTTCTTGAATACCGTAAAGTCAAATATGTGCCATTCATCTCTTATTAAGTCTATTCCACATTCCATCTGTGACTTTCTGTTTTACGTTCAAGTTTAAATCTAGCTTAACAACTAATATTGGGTTTTGCATTTGACTTCTGACTCCCATGCACTTTACTATGTGGACAGTTGCACATCAGTAAATATCTTTTTCAACGTGAAACCCACCTCTTACAAACATCATCAACCCAACAAACACTGGTGAAATTGTTGATGTCATTGCCAGTAAGATAGGGTTGTCATATAAGTAGGTACTCTCTCAATCTTTGGAAAATGTTCACTGTTGTATCAGACTGTGTTCCACAGTAAGTTATATTGTGGAATTTTCACAGTTTTAGCGGTGTGTTATCTACAATGAAAGGGTACATATTTGTTTTAAGCCAGGAAAATGACCAAAATAGGCTGTTCTTCTACAGTTATCTGGGATCTTAGTTATACAGCATTTTGTCACCTACTACAGTTTAAGCTGTGGATATGCATGATCTGACTGTTGTATGTGTTCATCGAACTCCGCCATGGCCGGGAGCGGTCCCATGTCCGGATGAGAAAGGAGGACAACTTCTGGCCGAGGGCAGCTCATGACAAGTGGCAACACTTTGACAAACTCCATGCTGTCTCCAAAGCACACATCAGTGATAGGATGTTGGAATATACGTACATTGTACGAGATGGGTAGGCTATCACAATGAAATGGTGTAAATATTTAGGCATCAGTGAGTGTAGATGGACAGGAAGTGGAAAACTCATTCACAACACAGGAGCAGTGATATGTTGGTCAGGAAAAACAATGGATTACATCACGGAGGGGTGGCAGTTATCTTAGTAAGTCAGTCAGCAAATCTCTTGTGGAATGGAGGGTTATCAGCGATTTATCATCTGTGTCCGCTTAAAATCCAATCATAGCTAGCTCACATTGATTTAAAAAAGCTGGTGGACTGTTAGTTCCCGAGGGTCTCTACAGCCCAGTAGCTAAGTACTTCATAACTAGCTTGAAAATACGGATGTATATTTAATTGCTGAGATAAATTTTAGAAATTAATTTCAAAATTAAGGATTATCTCCCTCATGCATAGCTCGTGTTCGACATCAGGAGACTGAATAATGAAGATGTGAAGAGAAGTTTCTGTGTAGAGCTTCGGAATAGATTCCAGATAGGAAATCTAGGAGAAAGCATAGAACGATGGACGCATAAACAGACACATCGCAGACTCTGTTAGGATACAGAAACACCAAAACGAAAGAATGGGTATCTGACAGAACGTGAATGCATGTCGAGGAAAGGAAGAAGATGAAACAACAAATATACGCTTGTAGAGAAGAAGCAGGTAAAGAATTGAGAAAGAGTTTACACTGAAATAGACAAAAAAGTGAAGGCAAGCGCAAAAGAGGACAAAAAAATATACACTAAGGGACAAACAGAGAAGGCAGAAAAGCATCATATAGGGGACTCTGCATAACATCATCAAGAAGCTATGTAGGAAGATGTTCACCTGCAATTAACACATTATTTAGACAGTAATGATCACATCCTGTATACTGAGAAGGAGCAAGCAGAAAGGTGGAAGGAGCACTTCAGTAGTGTATTAAACAGAGAAGCCCCGGTAGAATTCACGGAAGTAGAAGGTCAACAATAGGAGCTGGATATTGACACCTCAGACACCACAAGGGAGAACAGGCCATCGTCGCAAGTCACGTTCACACTACGTCAAATGCCGTGGCTGTATGATTAAAAAAATCCTCAACATCATGAATATTTATGTTCATTAGTCGACCAATCGGTGAGATTCCATGATTTTTTTTTTGGTGTTAAGAAAATCATTCGGAGGTCATTGCGTGTTCGTAGCGGAATAATCCGAGGATTGTCGATTGAGAACAAACTGGACACTTTTTCGCTGTTGTAACTAATGAACGCTTCTTTGTCGATTTCAACGGTGTGGTAAATTTACCATATAACATGCGTAACCACTCCGCTCTCTATAGATAAATGTCCGATCAACTCTTGTCTTTCAGATTTCAACACATCTACTTTACCCCGATTTGAGAATAGGATTAAGTTTATTAGCACAGAATTTACAACTTACCACTTATAAACTTTACTTGCTTCTGTAAACAGGGATTTGTGGGCTTTTTTGTCCGTTATTACTTGTAAACAGATACTGCACGTTTTAGTTGTGGTATGGGTGCAGCCATTAAAATATCGGAAATCTGCTATCGTGACTGTGATTGGTCAAAAACGATCATTGTGTCATTTCATAAATATTCATAATTATCGAGGGTTTCGATGATCATGCAGCCACACTTTGAGGTAGAGTAGGTACTACCGGTCTCAGTAACCGTGGCTAGCGATGATGATTGATTGAATATTGTTTAACGTCCCTCTTGAGAATATTTCACACATATGGAGACGTCACCATTGCCGGTGAAGGGCTGCAAAATTT
The DNA here is from genome assembly GCF_947568905.1 of Ostrea edulis. Lineage (NCBI taxonomy): Eukaryota > Metazoa > Mollusca > Bivalvia > Ostreida > Ostreidae > Ostrea > Ostrea edulis. The sequence continues at coordinate 44,917,386 of NC_079165.1, forward strand.
AGGCCTATGCTCGGTGCTTGTGGCCTCTGAGCAGGGAGGAATCTTTATCGTGTCACACCTGCCGTGCCACGGGACCTCGGTTTTTGCGGTCTCATCTGAAGGACCGCCCCATTTAGTCACCTCTTACGACAAGCAAGGGGTACTGCGGACCTATTCTAACCCGGATCCCCACGGGATGCTAGCGACGATGAGATCAGGTTTGCAATAAAGAAGTTGAAGAACAAGGCAGCGGTCCCCAGGCGGAAATGATGGTGAGCAAAAAACCAAAGTTGAAATGATATTCACACTGTTCAACGGGATAAGGACTGAAGAAAGGGTACCGGAGCAATGGAATGAACGAACCATCGTCAAACAAGAGGTACTGTAAGAATACCTCCCCCCCCCCCCCGCTTACCCCAATCTTTCAAATAGTGTTGTAAAAAAGAAAGGGCATAACAAAACCTTGGGTAGTCTCTTCTCTAGGAGTGTGCTTGACTTTTGACCCCCAAATTCGATAAGGAACATCTTTGTCCCATGGGTAGTCCATATGTATGATATGGCGACTGTAAGTGGAAAGGATAACGCTTTGGAGCCCGGAAACCATTGCGTATACAGATGGACGGACGGACAAACCGATTCCAGTACCACCACCCCCAACTTGTTGCTGGGGGTGGGGGGGGGGGGGGGTATAATTACCCAAGAAGGGTGACCTGACGCTATGCAACAACTGGAGGGGAATTACTTTACTGTGTCTCAGGGAAGGTCTTATGCCGCATTATACTGGAGAGGATTAAGGAGGAAGTAAATGTCATCTTGAGGAAGGAGCAGAGTGGATTCAGAAAGGTCATGTGTAGACATCTTTTGCCTGAGAAATATCATAGGGCAGAGTTTGGCAGGATACATCGGGTCACGCTATGGACAATTATAATGGAGGGATATGAAATACAAAAAAAGATCATAGGCATATAAAAAAATACATGTATAATGGATTCTGATGCACAGTGAGACACGAACGATCAACATCTGAATGGTCTCTGATAACATCTTGTGTGAGACAAGGATATATCATCTCATCATTCATGTTCCTTCCATGCATTGACTAGATGATGAGACGAGTGACAGAGAAGCCCCGTGGGATTCACTGGACATTTACAGCAAGTCTGGAGGATATAGACCTTGCAGATGACATCAGTCTACTGATTCTCACGCAATAACAGATGCAGGAGAAGACCTGCAAGTTAAAGGAAGAGGGTGGAGAGATCAGTCTGAAAATCAATAAAAGAATGAACAACAGAAACATAGAAGTCAATCAGCATAGATGGAGAAGATCTGGAGGAAGTAAAGACATTCTGTTACCTTGGGAGGATGGTGAACATCAATGGCGAGGTGAAGGAGGAAGTCAAGATCAGAATAGGAAAAGCAGCATATAGCATATCGAAAATTGGGCAACATCTGGAAAGACCAAGATTAAGCTGTACAAGAGCAATGTTATATCAGTGTTTTTATATGCTGCGGAAACATGGAGGACCAACAAGGAGGTAGAGAGCAGACTGAGAGGGTTTGAAGGAAGATGCTTAAGAAAGATTCTTGGAGCAATTGATTGTATCTCGAGAATTTTTCACTCATATGGAGACGTCACCAAGACCGGTGAAGGGCTTCAAATTTAGGCCTATACTCGGCCATTGAGCAGTGAGGGTTCTTTAGCGTGCCACATCTACTGTGACACGGGGCATCCGTTTTTAAGGTCTTCTCCGAGGACCTGTGACATTCACACCTGATGCCGAGCGTTTGGCGATGGAACTGTCACTAACGACTAAGGTCTGTCGCGGCCGGGAGTTGAACCCCGGCCTTCCGCATGCGGGGCGAACGCTCTAACCTCTAGGCCACCGCGGCGGTTCTTGGAGGGAAGTGGCAAGGTTGGGTCAACAAGGAGGTAGTGGAGAGAACTGGAATTGGTGACATAAACATGGAGATAAAGCGCAGGTGGAAATATCTGGGACAAGTAATTAGAATGAAGCAAGACAGCATTGGAAGAAGAGCTATAATGTGGCAACACCTGGAAAGAGAAGACCTGGGAGATCAAAAGGGACTTGGGGAACCGTAGAGACAGAATTGAAAGAGACTGGATACTACTGGAACACTATAGGGCAAGCAAGACAGGAGCCAATGGAGACCTTGTAGCCGCCTTATGTGTAGACATACACAAGAGGATTAAGTCAGTAATGTGACCATCTACATATTTCAGTGATGGGTATACTGGTTTAATTGCTCGATATAGTTTTAGATTTATCAGGATACAATTTAAACTGTGTTTGACCTACTTTAAACGACAATTTCAAAGAGGAAAATGCAATTCAATTTGCAGACGGTATGAAGATATAAAATTTGAATATTAAAGAAAAATTTTTGCTAATATTATTTTTACATCAGTAAAGGGGATGCGAATACATTTATTTAGGTTTATGAATATATTCCTATTCCAGTGCCATCTTGTTTATTGAGGATATGAAATGATTACAACCTTAAGTGTATTTGTTGGTTTTTACATATAATATCAGGTTGTCCAAAATACTGAATAAAAATTAATACCAAAGAATTGCTGATATGCTTACTGGTAAAATGACCCAATATAGAAAGGTCAAGGAAGTTCAAAGGTTGTCAAATTTATAATTGCACACTCTGTTGCATCATGCATTGAATAAATGCCCATTTGAGCTCATACTTATTGCTAAATGTATATATGAGCTGACTCTAAATAAAATATACTTACTAACATAAAGTTTACTTATGACCCAACATGGCTTGCTAAAAATTCATACAGGGGGCACATAAAGAAAATCAGTGACTGAAATTATTGTATGATCATATCAATTTTCACAGTACACATGACTGTGTGGCATTGTGACAAATGTAGGCCATATGCACACTGAATATATAAATGTATATATTCAGCTTTGATGGTAAATGCCTGTATATCCCATGAAATCTCAAGAGCTTCTTTCAATGAGATCCTTATTCTGGTTTTCCACAGATGTTTGCATAATGGGTTATTAATGAGAGAATCTCGAGAAATCCTTTGTGTCTGCGAAATTTCTGAGCAACTTAAATAAAATTAAAATAAAAAACAGATCATGTTTTTATTTTCATTTTGGTAACACAACAAAGCAAAATATATGGGAAGCATTATGACTACACAAGAGGCTCATCTGATTCACAGATGGAATCTCAGTATGTCAAGTAAAACCAATGTACACATACATGTTAACTAAAAAAGCGAAACATTTCTAACAGTGTAGTGGTGACAACACTATCAGGGACACACTATATACATGTATATGAACTGAGAGTTACATTAGCATGAATAAAGTTACATAAATTTTTGTAGTTTCAATGTTAAATGCACTGCATCAAATACAATGTCCCTTTCCGTGAAATTCAGTCACAAGATTTACATCAGTACCCCATTCTACTTCAGAACATACCCTTATAATCTTGACTTATTTCACTGATACTGATCTTGCTCTCAGAATCTTCTACCAAAAAAATGATACGGACATGTATGAATGCCAAAAACGCTATTGATTTCATGATTTTTGCTGACTCCACCATGTAGGACTAAAGATTCTTGGATCCTCTCCATTTTTTCTAATGATGACATTTTCCTTTATGCAGCATCTGACAGAGCTGCAACACCTGGTAGTGTTTTACCTGTGGAAAGAAAAATAAATAGAAAGTTGTTTCCTCTCCTCCATTTGTTTACATTTTTGATAGCAATTGAAGAGTTCATGTCCATTACTATTTGTAAACTGACATCACAATCATTGAGTTATGTAAGGAGATGTGACATCACAATTGAGTTGATTAAAAAGGTTCCCAGGCATTTCAGTGTAAGCTTTTATGGTTCAGTAAAAGTCCAGGTATTCTATATATATCACATACAGTTAATGAGAACAATCACATGACAGTTGTGCAAGTTTCTGGATTTTCTTGTGTTACTTATAAACTTGCAGCAATAGTGATGTCCTTCATTGAAACTGCATATATATATATACACTTATTGCAAGATAGTGAGGGGGATAAGAAGATCACCCAAGAAAAATTTTATTCCCCACAGGAATATTTCATATATAGATTTCTTGGGGGAATAATTAAACAATAAAATGCTTCCTTTGTTGTTTCATCTGGTGATGAAGGTAGCAAGCATTGCAAAAAAATGCAATTTTCTGCGATGCTTGCTACCTTCATCACCTGATGAAACAACAAAGAAAGACATTTTATTGTTTATATTTATATTTTCATGTATTTTTAAAAGATATAAACAAGAATTAAGTTCTAAAATATCATGTGGTTGATCCATGTGTTACGTTAAACAGACCTTTGACCATGATGATGCTCCATATTTGGTAATGATTATGCAGACAGGTGGTACTAGAAAACTGGATTGAACTAGTTTGCAACGAACATGTATTCATTGTATGATGAAAGTAATGTCAATTTCAAAAGGAATATAAGAAAAAAGATTCAGTGAATGTAAATATCTCTTCATATCTCCCAAACATTCATGCAATAAATTGTTTACTATACCAAAACAAAGGAAGACTACAGAAATGCATTTGAAATTGAGGACCACTCATTTATACATGGTATGTAGCTGAGATTGCCTTAACAGTAACACCGTGCTGTTAACGAATTAGAAGGTACAAAGAACGAAATAAAGTGATATGATAACCATTTCTTGTGTTTCCTTTTCTTTTCTCCTTGAATGCCGATTACTTATACGGTCATTGTATCAACCAAAATCATTTGGTTTAACTGTGTATCAGAAACCTGCGTATAAACAAATTCATTTTGTGCCTTACTTAAAATGACTAAGACTTATTGTGATGTTATTATAAACTACGTTCACCTCAATCTGATTAAAAAAAGATCTTTTGATCCGCTCCGTTATTGTTATGTCGCTACACAAAGAGAAGCGGTAGTGGATTCAAAACAGCTAATTTTAATTAGATTGCGTTCACCTTGATGTAAAATTTATGGAAAATGCATGAGGCACCCAAAGAAATGAAATATGATGAAAAAATATGATGTTTGAGGGAAATATGAAGTTTTATTCTCCCTTGCATGTAACTGTCTCGACCAATCAGATAATGCGTTGCATAGAATTATATCATATTGAGGTATAATATTTGTTACACAGTCAGTTTGGGACATAATACGGAGTCATCCAGGATGTGAAATGGGCAAGGGGGAGCAGAGCCCAAATACAGATTTCCATTTCACACCCTGGAGAACTCCGTATTATGTCCCATACAACTGTGTAATGAATTTATCCTGCTGCAGACCTTTACAATACAGATTTCTACTTCACACCCTGAAGAACTACGTATTATGGAAGTGGTAGATATGAAAAGCTGTATGATTTTCTATTTCAAATGATTCATTATCAACTGAAAAATTGTACTGTTAAAGCATCGATGCCATTTTTCTATACAATTACTTACTTTATTTAGTTGATACCTCCATCAACCAACAGGAAAAAAGTAAACAATTCATTGTTTACAATGTTCTCTCATATACTTATTTTCAATCATGTTTTTTTACACTGTTCTCTCAAACATTTATTTTCCTTCATTTTTTACTTTCTCTCATACACTTATTTTCATTTGTAAGCTTCAACCTACCCTCCAACAACTCTAAGCTGGCACCTCCTCCTGTAGAAACATGGCTGACTTTGTCTTCTGTTCCAAATTTAGCTGCACATGTTGCGGTGTCACCACCACCTGAAGTAAAACTAAATGTAAGTTTCCTGGTACATATATGTATTTTTGGCTATTGGTAATATTAGCTGCTTTTGAAAAGGTGATAATGGCCATTTGAAATTTTAGCAGAGTGAAATTGATCTCAATTAAAAAGGCTGAGATTTTTATACCAGGGGAGAACCTCAGGTAAGGGGAGGAGCTTTTTTCTACAGGTATGGTGCTCTGCAGTAAGACCGTTGTGAGATAATAAGCAAAACTGAATTGTTTGAAATTTCTAAATCCATGTGACAAAACTCTATCAAAACTGAATATAATTTGTTTTTGTTAGAAACAAATGTCTCTCCAGCTCCCCAAATTGAAAGTGCTTCAAATTACATCCCCTTAATGTACTGCAAGGTATGGACATGATGGCGGATATGCCCCCCCCCCCCCCCCCCCCCCCCCCCCACCCCCACCCCCCCCCCCCTTTAGTTTGGACAAAAGAACATCTTTTTTTATGCTTGTCAAAATCTTTGGACAATTGTGAAGTCAACTTCTCCTCCAGTTAGCCCTCCCCCTTTTGAAAAATTATGCTATGAGCCTTGATAATGAATGGAAACTGATCTATGACAGAATGGTGGAAGGACAGGAAAGGGTATTGCTACAAGTCCCATCCATTTCATGGCAGGAGTATAACAATGTATGTTACAATGCCATAAATCCCTCACTAAATGTCCTCTTCCTCTTCTTAATTCTGTTCTGTTTTTTAAATACAACTTTATTGCTCAATTGTTAAATCATTCCTTAAAACTAACCTTCTGTGAGTTTTTCTTTTCATTTGGAAAATTTAGCCAGTGAATGTTTTACTGGGCTAAATCCCAGACATAATATTCTACAGAGATGAAATAAATGCTTGTTCTAGTAATGGGAATCCTCATAAAAGACTTCATTATGAATTCTCTTCAGAATTATTACCAATAATTGTAGTGGCTCCTTTCTGTGTCACTGAAACAACAGCGTTCATTAATTCTACTGTCCCTTTTTTGAAGTTTTCAAACTCAAACACACCAGGAGGTCTGAAAAAAATACATCATATGAATTTAAATGTACTTCTCTGGGTTTATGCATTCTTGATTTGATTTTGATTAAGATCTTATACCTGGTTCAGTATTATTACCAAAAAAAATATTTGCCCCTACAACTCTCAGCCATGGCAATCTACATATACAATTTGCAAAGACCATTCTCAATCTGGTAAAGAGATTAGAGTTTTGAGTTATTGTGAGAAAAGTATCAACCTTTGAAATAATGAACAATTTTATGAAAACAAGTTCATAAAACATAAGATAAAGAACAAGAGGCTCATGAGCCACACTGCTCACCTAAACAGCAGTTCCTAGCAATAAACAAGCTTAAGCAAAACTATCATTATACAGGCAGCTTGGTTCAGAAAAAACTTTTCAATGGTTAGGTAGTGACTAAAAATTCATTATTATCAAACTTGACTATTAAACTTGACTACAAATTCATTAATTATCATATGCCCTTGTAGACGTGTATGGCCTTTCATATTAACAAATTTCATCTAAGGATACTTTGTGCCAAGTTTGGTTCCCTATACAATTGCATGTAAAACTTTGATTCCCTATTGTGGCCCTATCCTAACCCCAGGGGTTATGATTTTTACAAACTTGAATCTCCACTTTGTCAGGAAGCTTTCATGTAAATTTGTGATTATCTCCCCTTTGAAGGAGACATAGTCCTTCATTTGTACAACTTAAATTCCCTTCACCTAAGGATGTTTTATGCCAAGTATGGTTGAAATTGGCCCAGTGGTTCTAAAGGAGAAGATGAAAATGTGAAAAGTGATGAAAATGTGATGCCGACAACAGACAACAGAAAAATTTCGATCAGAAAAGCTCACTTGTGCCTTCGGCTCAGGTGAACTAAGAATGAACTGTTAAAATGTGATTTTTGAAAATAACACTAACATACTCTTACCCATTCCATACAATAGTCTTTGCTCTACCTACGACTTCAGTAAATTTAGCAATGGATTGGGGGCCTACGTCCAAGCCCTACAAAAGTACAAAAAAGTGAAGGCATCTTAATTTTATAAATAATTAAACTGTAGTACAACTGGGTATTGAAAATTATTTTTTGATACAAGACATATTGCCATACAGAGTAACAACATGCATGTATACTGCTGATACAGATTTTTACTATTTTTAAACAATAGCTGGGAGAAATTTTATAAACATTGTATAATTCACAATGCGATTGTACTTTACAAGATAGATAAAAACTAAAAATCACCTATTAAAACTAACAATTTCTAACTGATACATGTGGCAGCTACACTAGTAATAAACATCAGTTGTCATTCAACAAGGGAATGTACACAGACTCAGTGGGTTTTTAAAACACTCAAATAATTCTGTTGTGTCACGGATCGATTTTTGTGGTACAGAAAACCCTGTACAGATACAATTACAGTTTACTTTAATAATGTATATCTTGGTGAACTGATATCTTTAGCATGGTTATGGATAAGTAATGATAAATATCAATAATAATTCACATGTTGTGTTCCTGGCACTCTACAATAGTCATACACAAAATTATATTTTGATAACTAGTTCGTATATCAATGAGAACACATAAATCATGTAATATTTATAAAATGATATGTAGCTCTTTGTGTATCGCTAACCAAATCACAAAAAAATTATAGATATATGTATTGATTATTATAGATTTGTTTTATGTTCATTCAAGAATTTTTCACTTAAATCTTTAGATGAAGTGCCACAAATATAGACCTATGTATGGCACTCGAAGCATTGGATGGGGGGGGGGGGGGGGTCATTACCATGCCAACGCCTGCCATAACAAGGGAGTTCATTGTTTAAGGTCTCATCCAAAAGACTTGCAACTCTCACCTTGTGCAAGTTTGATATACCAAAATCATACCCTTTATTGTACGTCGATCAACATATGACCTTGTAAATAGCCCAGAAAGAATTATACAGTTGAACTTCGGTATATCGAACATCGATATCTCGAATCATGGATATGTTGAAGTGAGACTACATTTTCTTTGGTATTTTAACCTCAATATCTAAAACCCTTGCATATCTTGAAGTTTTTTTCAGTCCCCATCAAGTTTGAGATAATGAGGTTTGACTGTATGTATATACAGTCAACTCTCGATAAACCGCCACCTTTTGTTCTTATGAAATTATGGCATTATAACGAATTTGGTGATGAATTGAATCACTGCCATCTTGAAGAAATAGAGTTACTGTTCTTTTATATGTAAGAGTTATCTTTCCTCTATTTACAATACTTATGTAAGTGAGCGATCCTTTGCTGCTAAGATGTCGCCCACTGTCCTTCTTTTTATATAGCCTTTTCCCATAAAACAGAAAAATGATTTGCAATATCCTGATGGGTACATTTTTGATGATGTCCTTGGTACGTAATGATTTGCTTTTTCTCATCGAAATTTAACAGGACCCTCTTTCGTGGCGAAGCCATAGCTAAATTGAAATGTGTTTCTTTGATGTACAGTATAAACAACTTGAGTATTGTTCATCTCGAGTATTGTTCTTGTTTATTCAATACAACAATTACTGGGATCCTTCTGTCCAGGTGTACGTCCGAGATTGATAATGACCAATTTACTGCTTCACTGACCACGTGCACCCATGGCGGTTTATCAAGATAATTAACACGTGGAAATAGACTTTTGTAATGAAAACACTGCGGCAAATGGCGATAACGAATTTGGCGTTTTAACGAGAGTTTTAAGTAACAGGAAAAATGTTCCTAGAAAAATGCGGCGTTATAACGAAAATGGCGATGAATTGAGTGGTGATAATTCGAGAGTTACCTGTAAATGTTGTTTCCAGGTATATTTTAACAAATCACTTCAAGGAAAAATATATATGAGACCATGCTATATAGATATGCATATACAGGTACTTTGGTGACGGTCACATCATCAATATTTTTGGTTGGGCTCCCTAAAAGTCTTCAGAGTTCACTGCAGTTTGTAGAATTAACTCACAATAATGCGTTGCTGATTTCTTACCATATGACCATCTGGGATTCCAGATTCTACAGTGGCAGATCCAACAGTGGCATCTTCAGCAAATTTATCTCCCGTCACAAAGTCCATAGGGAGGGTGATTGTGACATTGTTCTTGGCAGCCTTGTCCATCAGATTCTTGATTATCTTTGACCCTTCCTCATCATACAGAGAATTCCCAATCTATGAAACAAAATAAAACTGAATATATGTTGTGATGTTTCAGTTGTCAAGAAATTTCTACCTTACTAAGAAAAAAAAAAATCTCTTTCCAAATAAGGTTCCCAGAGTTATCTGCTGATCCAAAATTAAGTAGTCACAGCAGTTTATGAACAATATTCAATTGAAAACAGACTTGGATAAGCTAGTATTCTACATCAATATGTTTTTTCCCCATAAATTATGTACATACATACACAACTATATACAGTAATCACTATTGTCTTGCGAGCATTCTCAGAAAGCCCCTTGCAGTTACACTGAAATAAGGGTGTTTGTAAATTTGAAACCAAGGGTAATATTCAAAAACATATTTTTCATTAGCTGGACTTCCGTAATCAATTAGAAATCATTATACTGAATAACATCACCTTCATATCATTCAGAACTTTCAGGAAGGTAAAAGCCATGCCTCCTCCAATAATCATTTCATTGACTTTGTCCAACATGTTCTCTATCAACTGGATTTTATCTGCAACCTTTGCACTATAAATAAAAAAAATACAACACAACAGGATAAACTAACTAGAAAAAGAAGACACAAAAAGGGAAATTATTATTTCACATTTCAGTGCCTATACAATTTCTTTAAACAAATTCTGGTAACATTTTAATTTCATTTCTATAAAAGAATTTGGTAAAATTGTCATTTCATTTCTATAAAATATGGTAATTTTAATTTGGATAAGACACTTACCCTCCTAAAATGGCCAAGAATGGCCTCTCTGGATTATCTAGTGCCTTTGCAAAGTAAGATAACTCCTTCTTCAACAGAAATCCTGATGCTCTTTGAGCAAGCTGACATCCAACCATTGAGCTAGGGAAAATAAGGACATGGGTCACACATATTACAATCAAAGTCAAAATCTCTTTATTATAATACACAGCCTAAATATGATTACTCCACTCATACTGAAGTCACTTATCAATTATTTTAAAATTCAGAATACTGAAAATATTTTGAAGCAACAAATAATGAATTGAAAAAGATTCAGTGCACTGAACCAATAATTCTTAAAATATATAAACCAATGATCTATGTAGATATGCAGAATTTTTTTTTATCAACAACAATCTACGTTAAGTTTGGTTGCTAAAAAATCTGACACTGCAGTTTCCATATCAACCATATTAGCTTACTTAATTGAAATATGATTGATTGTATATTGTTTAACGTCCTACTTGATAATATTTCACTCATATGGAGACGTCACCATTGCCGGTGAAGGGCTGAAAAATTTAGGCCTATGCTCGGCGCTTACAACCACTGAGCAGGGAGGGGTCTTTATCATGCCACACCTACTGTGACACAGGACCTCCATTTTTTGCGGTCTCATCTGAAGGACTGCCCCATTTAGTCGCCTCTTACAACAAGCAAGGGGTACTGATATTTACCTATTCTAACCCAGATCCCCACAGGACCTTATTTGAAATAAAACAGAAATAAAAACAACAGATTCAATAATGCTATTGGTTTTTACAAGTATGAGGGAATGAATTAAAATGCCTTAATGACATGCTCAACTATTTTATCATTAACAATTTATGTATTAGTGAAATAACTCCACTATTTCTATTTTTTTTTTTTTTTTTTTTTTGGTTCTTTGGACAATAAATATCAATCAATTTCTGCATTTGATGAAAAAATCAAAACCTTTTACAGCTGCCAAAACATTTATGATTAACCTACATGTCTGTACAGTGCTCATTATATTCAATAAAGCAAAGGAATCCAGTGAACAAAAACAAACAGTGTGTGGTCAGGATTACTGAGGTTGAAAAATAAATTTCAAAACCTTTTTCTTCATTGCAATCATTGTCAATATGTGAAAAGATCAATTCATGAATATTAAGTGTTTTATTTTTATAAGACAGACAGACAAAATCCAAGATAAGCCTGATGTATTTTATTGTCTCCCCTGAAATATCTGAATGCTTATTATGTATAGTAACTGTCAGCATACACATTCCTCTCCTGTTACTGCTATACTGATTTCTGAGAACAATGACTTACCTATGAGCTCTGTGTGCTGTTCCAAATGCATCATTTACATACACATCTCCCAGTGTGGACAGAGACTTACGGAATGCTTCTACTGCTTCCTTTGAGGCTTTGACCTTGAAATATATCAGATTTTTCATAACTTCCTCTGCATTTATAATGCTACAGACGAAAACCTATAATATTAATTATGATATTCACCACTACAAATTTTATGTAAACATTATAAAGTCATTCATGGTACTAAGAGGTCCACATTTAATGTGATGTACTAGCAGCTGTAGCTATCTGAGGAATTCAGACTACCTTATAGATGTAGCTATCTGAGGAATTCAGACTACCTTTTAGCTGTAGCTATCTGAGGAATTCAGACTACCTTTTAGCTGTAGCTATCTGAGGAATTCAGACTACCTTTTAGCAGTAGCTATCTGAGGAATTCAGACTACCTTTTAGCTGTAGCTACTTGAGGAATTCAGTGTACCTTTTAGCAGTAGCTATCTGAGGAATTCAAACTACCTTTTAGCAGTAGCTACTTGAGGAATTCAGACTACCTTATAGATGTAGCTATCTGAGGAATTCAGACTACCTTTTAGCTGTAGCTATCTGAGGAATTTAGACTACCTTTTAGCAGTAGCTACTTGAGGAATTCAGAGTACCTTATAGATGTAGCTATCTGAGGAATTCAGACTACCTTTTAGCTGTAGCTATCTGAGGAATTCAGACTACCTTTTAGCAGTAGCTATCTGAGGAATTCAGACTACCTTTTAGCAGTAGCTACTTGAGGAATTCAGACTACCTTTTAGCAGTAGCTATCTGAGGAATTCAAACTACCTTTTAGCAGTAGCTACTTGAGGAATTCAGACTACCTTATAGATGTAGCTATCTGAGGAATTCAGACTACCTTTTAGCTGTAGCTATCTGAGGAATTCAGACTATCTTTTAGCAGTAGCTATCTGAGGAATTCAGACTACCTTTTAGCAGTAGCTACTTGAGGAATTCAGACTACCTTTTCCCCTGCCTCATTAACCCCTTTTCCTTCCTCCTCCAGATGGAAGCGGAGGTTTTCTAAGAGGATCACAGAACCTGCGGGGGGATCAGCACACTTGGCCTCCACTGTAGCTCCTACACAGTCTGTCAGAAAGTCCACTGACCTGAAAGATACAGTCTTTGTAAGTACAACCTAGCCTATCAAAATTCATTCATTAAGAAGACAAGTAGCCAATGGGCTCATATGCTCACCTGAACCAACTTGCTCAGAATGAAATACATGTAAGACTCATTAGTTAGGAATACTAGTAATGGCTAAAAAATAAGCAAAGTCGTGTTATTAGATATTTACATGTACATTACACATCTCAGGCTAACACGCCTTATGAAGAATGCTGGCATGAAGCATCACAGTTCAGGTCCTCATGTACTTTAAAAACATGAAATTTATTTCTTAAATGTACCTCAAATAGCTATTTACAATTTTATAAATATACTTTAGCACTCATCATCTTGTAGGATATATCACTTAGTACTTAAGGTGCTAAAAGATATTGCAGGGATTCTCCGACATCACACGATAAATAAGAAATTAATGTCTTTAGCAAAAGTTTTAAACGTGTATCCTTCTCCTACAAGTATTTTTAAAATTCTGTATGTGAAAGTAATTCAATAAAGACAAGAATGATTTAAAATGTGATGGATATTTCAACAGAATAATGAACAAATGTGTAATAAGCTAAAACATCCAAGAAATCATGATTGAAAGGAATTCTACACAACTTTTAAAATTCAGCAAATTCTCAATCACTTTTTGAAAATTATAGAATATTCTCTTTCCAAATATCATTCAATGTCAGAACAAGATGTACTTTAGCACTAAATATAGATTGTACATTGTTTATCATCCCTCTCAAGAATATTTCACTCATATGGAGACCTCACCATTGTCGGTAAAAGGCTGCAAAATTTAGGCCTATGCTCGGCGCTTATGGCCATTGAGGAGGGAGGGATCTTCATTGTGCACCACCTACTGTAACAAGGGACCTCGGTTTTCGCGGTCTTGCCCGAAGGATCGCCCCATTTAATCGCCTCTTACGACAAGCAAGGGGTACTGAGGGGCTATTCTAACTCAGTTCCCCATGGGATAGACACTAAATATAGAATAAATGGCACCAAAACAAGCCCTCTTGGGACATTATTCATTTATTTTTACATTCACTTATTTTTAAATACTATGGAAAAAAAACTAACAATGTTATGAGCAAAGTACTCAATGCATATTCATCTGTGATATTATCAAATACATCCCTTGATCAAAAAGGTTGATTCTCATATCCGTTTCAGCTTATTCTAGCCTCGAAATCACATTTTGAGTTTGTGGTGATGTCATATATACCCAGTAAATTGCATCATATTTGCAATACTTATTTCAAAACTTCAAAATGGAACATTCAGTGTTCAATCTGATCTAATTACTGATTACAATTAATGTTCCTATTCACAAACACCTCTTTATATCAGTAGAGATACGGAAAAAATTATAAATGATTGATATTATTTGTGAAAATTTCTGAATATACATGTACTATATTACTAACTTTCCTAGCAATTTATCCAGCTCTCCTTTGACAGGCAGTAGAGAGTACTTCTCTGAAGGCCTTCCATCTGGACGACCAAGATGACTCATCAGAACCACCGATTTAGCGCCTTTCTCCAATGCATACTTTATTGTGGGTAAAGCTGCAACAATTCTAAATAAAGGAAAAACAGTTATATCCATTATAAAAACTTCTCTTTTCAATATAACTGAAGGGAAACAATAGAAATTAACCAATTATTGGTGAAATTATATGTATGATGTGGAGACTTATTAAAATATTCACATACCTCTGATTATTTGTTATTTTGCCTTCTTTCAGAGGAACATTGAAGTCAACTCTAAAATATAAAATACATAATTATGTCATGAATGTATAAACAGATTGGACCACTGTGGCTAATTAGTAACCCCAGCAGGATTCGAATGTATAATTTACAATGATTCACTTTCTAAATCCAGAAGCAGATACACTGAGCTATTCAATTTACTATTAAAAGTTTAAAGTAGTATTTAAATTGAGTTTCATATTTTTGGACTTTGCACATTTTCCACCCCAAAAAAATATCAGAAAAGTATACATACTTTGTTATCTTTGGTGGATCATCTCTCCATTATTTGAAATGAAGCAGTATATTCTTTGGTGAAAAATACACTCATTACACAATTCAAATTTGTAGAGAGACAACCCAGAAACAACTAAATCATTTAAAAACAGGTGTAAATTACAAGGGTTTTGCATCAAATTCGTCATGTTGCTATATTAGGACACATATTCAGGTAAAACCAATTCAAAATGCATGAAATTTACACATTTTTAAGTCCCAAAAAGTCATAATAACTTGAAATATGTTCACAAATCATTGATAAAATTTTTACTCTTTCACTCTTCATGTACACCCAGATTCCTGCTGAATCCACTTTAATGGGCATCAGGAGAAGTCATACCAAGGAGAACTTGTACCCAGAAATTTGGGTAAAAGTTCTCCTGGAGAAAAACTTGGTCCTTTTACCAAATAGAAATGTGGGTACGAGTTCTAGAGAAAAACACCGTCAATTGTGTTATAAAAATCTGGGTACAAGTTCTCCTGGAGAAAGAACGTACTTTGTCATTTTATCTAATAAATCCCAGATTTTTAGGACAGAAAATATGACATAGTTTTTCTGAAGGAGAACTCGTACCATAAGATTTATCGGATAAAAATACAAAGTTTTTTCTCTGGGAAAACTCGTAACCAGATTTTTATAATACAATTGACAAAGTTTTTCTCTAAGAGAACTCGTACCCACATTTCTATTTGATAAAATGACAAAAAAAATTCTCCTGAAGAACTTGTACCCAGATATTGATGGGTACAACTTCTCTTGGAGAACTTGTACACAGGTACGAGTTCTCTTGGAGCAGTTGTACCCTGGTACGACTTCTCCAGGAGATCTCGTACCCAAATTTCTGGGTACGGGTTCTCCCGGGTATGAGTTCTCCAGAAGTCGTCTAATGTGCCCACTTAATTTCTTTGTACAGTCTACAGTGAGAATTTTTTACGACTGATTTGTGTACAGCGTGAATTAATGTAGTCTTTAAGATATTATACATTTTTTTACATACTTTGGTTCAATTATTAGTTGACTTCACTTTTTTTCTTTTTTTTCCAAAATATCCCCAAAGAATGTAGGGTTGCATACATAAATTAATATTCAAAATTAAGCGATAAATCTGTCTCAAATTACGAAATAAAAGGGTAATGGTTATGGTTACTTTGTTGTTGGTCTATAATCTATAGTAATTCAGTCAGGTCTATAGAATTTGAAAGACTTCCTATGTACACACACTACAGACGTGCGTGGCCTTGAGAGGAAAATATGACAAGGTCAGCATGCCGGTGTCTTTTTTGTGTTTGTTTAAATGGTAACGGCATAATGCAAGTATTTCTCTCTCACCTCATGAGTACCCTTTTTCCTTTAACATCTATTTGATCTATTGCCAACTTATTCAAAGCCATTTTTCAACGATTTTCCGAATGTATCACAATCACCTCTGAAGCAGTCGCTAATTTCCTCTATACTTTTTATCCTTCGCAACTGAAGAGTTCTCATACGAATGACAATCGAAACTCCTTGGATGTCTCCCAAGCTCAACATCAGTGTTGATATTGAGCTTGAGAGACACCCGAGGAGTTCCGCCCGATTAGCCATGGGTGCAGAATGTTTCCACAGTCTAATTAAAATCAGATCCTAGAATACGCTCACAATCGCTACAATACGCAGAGTATACGGCGCGGATCTAAGAAGTCTGACTTTAATTAGATTGAATGTTTCCATTTCAGCCAACACTTGGCCACGTAGAATCGGGGAATATGGGGGCACTCCATCCCTTTTTTTACAGTGACCATTTTATGTTATTAATTTCATATGCCAATATATATATATATATATATATATATATATATATATATATATATATATATTTATAAAATTATTTATATATTTTGCTCTTGTTTTGTTCTTTTTATTATCATTTTTTTTTTTTATAAACATTGCCCGAGAGGACCATGATTTGGAAATAAATCATATTCTATTCTATAAAGCCCCACCCACCCCCACCCCCACTATTTTTATTCAATTTAATTATTGATTTACAAATTTATTTGAGATATAATGACAATAAATTAAATATTAACAGTTCATATACATATACACATTTATATAGTACTAAGACCTAGCAGTGAATGATCTGAGGACAAGCTTGAAAGTTGTGAATTGTACTACAGGAACGGTAATAGTCTCAGTGATCTATATACCACACCACACCAATCAAGAGTTGTCAAAAGACAACATAGCTCGCAGGGAAGCATGAGTCTACTTAAACTATCGTTCAAAAGGTTAAAGTTTTTGAAAAATATGTCAAAGTCCAAGGTTACTAAGTCAAAAGTTTTGAAAGGCCTCGTCATGAGGCATCTATAAATATGAAATATCAAATCCCTATACCCTTGGTTCAAAAGATATTTAGGCCTAGAAGGTAGGCCAAAGTCCACGGTAAAGGTCACTAGTTCAAAACTATTGGTACCAAAGCAAAAGTCTCTTCATGAGGCATCTATATGTGAAATATTAAGACCCTATTCCCCTTGGTTCAAAAGATATAACCTAACTTAAAAGTTTTTGAATAGTGGGTCCAAGGTCAAGGTCACTAGGTAAAAAGTCTTGGTACCAATGCAAATGTCTCTTTATGAGACATCTACATGTGAAATATGAAAACCCTAACCCACCCACCCCCCTTGATTAAAAATATATAGCCCAAGTTAAAGTTTTTAAAAAGTAGGTCAAAGATCAAGGTCACTAGGTCAAAAGTCTTGGCACCACAAAAACGTTCTCTTTATGAGGAATCAATATGTGAAATATCAAAACCCTATCCCCCATAGTTTGAAAGATATAGCCCAGGTTACGCCGACACCGGGGTGATGACAATAGTTCTCCGGACAGTCGTCCCGGCGAGCTAATGAATAAAAAGGGGTGGTATAGACAAAATTACCGGTTCCATGCAGGGAAGGAATTATGATTTTGAAGATAGAGCAAAAACTTATTTTGCTTGAAAATTTAGAATTTAGACAAATTCTTTCAGCCCCCCCCCCCTTCTTCACTTTGGAAAACGTTGCTATGTGCCTGTTCGATACCTACATTATCATGATTATGCAAGCCCGGATATCCTGCATTATATGATATTAATGAGTATTTGAAGTTTTTAAACAAATTCTAAGTTCAAACTTCGTCGTTTTGAAATGTTTAGTTTGTTGTTAATTGTTGTTGTGTTTTTTTTGTTTTTGTTTTTTTTTTTAAATTTAATTTAATTTTTATTTATTGTTGTTGCTTTCTGGGTTTGTTGTTGTTGTTGTTGGGCTGGTTTTTTTGGGGGGGGTGGGGGGTTAAAAATTTATTTTATTTTTTTTAGTTATTTTTAACAAAACTGCAAAACTGGAATCATTTTGTCAATTATGAATTCCGAACAACAAATACAGCGAAAGGCTGTCATCTATGGAGCGTTGAATTAACATAAACTTAAATAATACAAATATTTATTGGCACAAACTATGCAAAGGTCCAACATATCAACAACAACAAAAAAGTACATCAGCTTACTCAGTATTCGGTAATATGAACTACTGTAAAAAAGTATACTGGTATGATTGTATATAAAATGCATAAACATACATTTGTTTTGAAGATATCTTTGGTATTCTTTGAAGATATCATCAAATCAATTATTGCGCGCAATTATTGAATTGATGCGCGCATCTATTCGATTGATGAGAGCAATAATTGATTTGATGTAATCAATTATTGCTCTCATCAATTGAATTGATGCGCGCATCAATTCAATATTGCGCACAATAATTAAATCGATAATATCCTCAAAGAATTAGAGATACTTTCAATCAATTGAGTTTAATTTGATTTGGTCCTCCATAGTCATCACAAGCTGAACCAGATGTGTTGACACTTCCATCCAAACTTATATATGTCTGTGCAGTGATTCGGTAGGAACAAGCGGCCAATTCATTCAGCTTGCTACCGGCGGTGTAACTCACCCAAATAGGTGGAAATATCGTCAATTTTACCACAGTTATTGCAAAGATCAAAGGAATGGCGCGGTCATTATTCTGCGTTATATGTCTTATTATTCATATGATTTATATATCCAATATAAATAAAAAAATTCGCATATAAATATCAAGATTATCGAATGTAACTCAAGATTTTTGCACATGAATATCAAGATCATCGAATAAAAATCGAAAATTTCGCATATAAATCAAGATTTGTATCATGTTGCAACGTTTTACACACCATAATGATAATTATCTTTAATTATTTGAAGATATCATAATTTCCTTTGATGCGCGCAACAATTCAATTAAAGATATATTTAAATGGTTAATGATATCTTCAATTTAAAATTATTGCGTGCATTAACCGATTTGTTGCTCTCTTCAAATAAATTAAAGATATCGACAATTGAATTGATGCACGCTACAATTTAATTGAAGGGAGCAATATATAATTAATTGATGCGCTCATCAATTCAATTAACACGCGCAATTTAAATGATTAATTCAGTTGATGCGTAGAATAATTCTTTTAGAGAGAGTAATAATATAATTAGAGATATATTCAATTCAACATATCCACGAGTGAATTAATAATCTCTTTAATTGATGCATGCATTAAATACCTTATGCAAATGTTATCGTTTCACACTTTGGACAATAAATGAAGCTTGTTTTAATTAAATTACATGTATATCGAATTCGTATCTAATGCAATCTTTCTGTTCAAATCTTAGGGTGTTCCAACGTGTGATTCAATCTTGTGAAAATAAATTTCCATGTATATCAACTTTGATACATTGCACAGTTCGGCCTGCATTGCATTTACGTAGCGGATGGTGTTGGGGACTAACCCTACATGTTTTTTCGACGTAATTTTCCCGCTATTATTACCGGCAAAGTTTGTCATTTTTACGTGCAAAGTTCGATCTATAATAGGCTGGTTCCCGGTGCTCAAGGAAAAACCGAGGTGAATGTAATAAATATATAATTCAATGCTTTTGTTGTTGGGTATAGAATTTATTTCAGGAGTGAGGCAGGTGTTCCTTGGCCTACCCCTCTTGCACTTTTTCCTTGGGGGTCCCAGGACAGGACATGCCTTATGATGTTAGTATGTGGCTTGCGTAGAGTGAGCCCTATCCACCTCCATCTTCGCTTAAATATCTCCCCATTTATTTGGAGAGAGAGAGAGAGAGAGAGAGAGAGAGAGAGAGAGAGAGAGAGAGAGAATTTGGGCTATGTGGAAGAGATCACTTAATGTGATGAAGTTAACTCAATAAATTTCAAAATTTCTTATCGTGCTAATGTGAAATATTTAATTTACTGAATCAAAAGATGGTGAATTGCCGGAATGACTGGATATTTCTCAAATTTGGCATGAGTTAAGTTCCCGAAATGATTGGTAGTAGTACAATTATTGATCTTGTGGTAACAGATGCATGTGTCTTGTTGGTTGTCGTCTGGAGTCTAAGGACATTTAAAACCGTGAAATGATTGTCATTTTCTATGAAAGCAACAACTTTCAAGTGTATCGTCGTCATCTTCCTATCGGTCTCATATTTGTATCAAACCACCTGCTAATTACCAGTGCGAAATAATTAATAATCTTTAAAAAAAGACGAAGCACACTTGACTCATCGATGCACGTTCTCATCATATAAATACATAGTATGCATGACATTAAGGAAATTAACCCGGAAGTATCGTACTAGGATGTATAAGCAACATGATTAAGAAGTGAACACGTGTCCATTTTACTATACGTGACAATTTTTTTGTTTTTCTAACAGTCATGGTGACCTTAGGATTTGACGACCCTCTGTTTGCACAGTTTGCTTTCTATTCCGTCTTGCTGATTCTGAAGACATTAGCACTCGCCTTGCTGATCATTAGAATTCGCATCAAAAGAAAGGTTTGCTTCATTCTTATAGACAATATTACCAATAAATACTTCATTTACATGCTAGTTTTCAAAGCTTTCCTTAGAGACATTTTTTTCAATTCCCATAATTATACAGACGTGCATTTCCATTGCAGGTGTTTACTTTTCCAGAGGACTGTTCACAACTAATTGTTGGGAAACATCATCTTAAACCCACCTCAGACGATGCTTACATTAAGAGACTGCGGAGGTACGTTAATTAACATAGAATGAAACTACATATTAAAGATTACTATACCGGTAATTTCATCGCCGCAAACCACGGTTTCGAGTCCACACATGCACTCCCTCATGATGATGGAGAGAACGATTAGAAGCACCCGTGGGTAACCGACGATGCAGTAATTTATGAGCAATGGTTTCATATTTTGTCCAAAATCAAAAGTTATTGCTACACGTACATCACCTTTATGTTCCACTGTTTGGATGTTGAATGAGAATTACTCAATAAATTAGTAACAATACATGTATATGGACTTACATCGTCGGAAACCCACGGTCGGTACTCAGGCAACAATATCGCTTGGGAAAAGTGCGACCGACCGTGGGTTTCGACGATGATGGACTTATCTAATATTGTTTTCAGGTGCCATCAAAATAATTTGGAAAACATCTTCCCCTTTGTGACAGTTGGTTTGTTTTACGTCCTGACAGAACCGGAAGCATGGATGGCTGCACTGTACTTCCGATCCTTTGTTGTGTCCCGCATTGTGTACGACACAGCGTTATTACGCGCCCTGCCACAACCGACAAGGACTTTTTCATACCTCGTTGGGGTTATAATATTATGCCTCATGGCTTGGTCAGTTCTTCAGAAAGCACACTATTAGCGGCAGGAATAGTTGCTTCAACCTTGAGCCGTTTGCATTTGCATGTAATGTATTACGTTTGAGTCTAGTATTTGAAGTTAGGACTCCAGAAATAGAACACCCTGAGCTACTTTGTAGATATTTATTTCTATTCAAAAGAGAGTTAAAGCTCAGTGGCGTGTGTTAATTAAACAGTCAATTAATTAACGTTCACGTGCATTCAATAAACCATTAAATATCTCAGGTCTTCAACGACTGTCGTCTCTTTTTCACGTATCCAGCTAAATGCTTTCTCAAAGTATTGAGATCCATGAATAGTATTCCACCAAATATGGTAGATATGATTGCTGTGGCAACGTATCCAATTCCCCGGGAGCTCACTCGTGAATCGTTAATGGATATCTTCTGTCTAATAGCGAAGGAAGTGTTTTTTGGAGAAATGCGTATGGTTTCTACAATCTGTTCGATTCGTTCTGTTAGGTTCAATGTAGGTGTCGCTTTCTGATAGTGACAGACGCATTCCCCAAAGTCTGGAAAAAAGCAAGCAATTAGATATCATAGTAGTGAGCATTATAGTGCTTGGTATCTGTCTCTATCCCCAGGAGAACACATGCCGAATTTATTACGTCAGGAAATAATAGAATTCTAGTTACAGTGTCAGTTGGACGTCTAGGTAACGCGTGGGTGGGTATCTTACTATCCATGATTATAATTTGCAGACGTCTTGACTTCATCCAGAATCTAACTAATATTCTCCCTAAAATCAGCATCGTCAAGAGGTATAAATGCGAAAGAAAAATCTTTGATAATCATTCTTTCACTTTCCACGACTAAAATCCGATGTCTTGTCTTTATTTTGGCTGGTCTTGTTTGAAGCAAAACTCGATGGTTTGAGTGTTCGCTTTGTGACCGGGGGATTGTGGCTTTATGACTCAGCATTGTGGTCACGTAATAGTTTTGCTATTGATTAGGTCGGTCGGTTGTTTTACGTCTCGTCGAGAATTTTTCACTGATCTATTGAGAGGTCACCAGTTGTAGGTGAAGTACCACCAGTAGACATACGCTTTAATGTGCCAACGCCTGCTGCAACACGGGACCTCCGTTTTTAAGGTCATATCCAAAAGATTCATGATTCTCACTTCTAAATGCCGAGAGTTTGGCGAAGGAGCAATCACTACCTATGTTTACATCTTAGTTTTGATGCGACCATGACATGAGGGGGGTGGGGCTCCCGGTTACGAAGCAATTGCAATTGCGAAGCCCTGAGCTACCGCGACCGGTGACGTTGCTGCAAAGATCAGGTTGACGAATGGTTACAATCCAAAACTAAGCAAGAGGTTATGATAGGTAGGTATGAAATAAATAATATGTAAATTGATTAGTAGATCTTTGAAAACTTTAAAGATACTATTTGGAAATGACGTCTAAATAGTATCTTTAAAATGACGTCCTGACAACATGTATAAACAGTAAACACTTTTATTGTCAACCACTTTCTACGTTGGTATATTTAGGACATGCAATAGTTTTTTCCTTCTTATGTTGGAAAATTTTATGTCGTTCGAACAAGATATTATCTCGTTCGAACGACTTATTATCTCGTTCGAACGACATAATATCTCGTTCGCACGACATAATATCTCGTTCGAACAACTTATTATCTCGTTCGCACGAGATAATATCTCTTTCGCACGAGATAATATCTCGTTTGAACGAGATAATATTTCATTCGCACGACATAATATCTCGTTCGCACGACTTATTATGTTGTTCGCCGATACAAGTTTTTGTATTCTTTTTTTTACTTTACACTTACTATATAATTAACTGACCAAGTCTATGGTATTCAGAAGTTGACTTCAGTATTTAATATGGATGAGGGAAAAGTTGGAAATTTT
Organism: Ostrea edulis; assembly: GCF_947568905.1. Taxonomy (NCBI): domain Eukaryota; kingdom Metazoa; phylum Mollusca; class Bivalvia; order Ostreida; family Ostreidae; genus Ostrea; species Ostrea edulis. The sequence goes on from NC_079165.1 coordinate 44,941,254, forward strand.
AATCATGTGCCTCTAATAGTACTCTTTGTGTAAATGGAATTAACTAGTTATTTCTTCGAAAAACAAAAGGACCGTTGCAAAATAAAAGAAATGAACTACATGTACACATTTAAATATATATCAAAAATACGTTCTTTGATTTCTGTGAGCGAGGGTGGTGGCGTCAAAGTTAAAAACAAATGTCATGAGAGTGTAAATTCTGCAACTTGAATTATCCTTAAAATTATTCATTCTCTGCATAAAAGATGTGCATGAATTCACTTGCACTTTCGTGGTGAACATCATGATTGACCAGTTGATTGGTTATAGTTTATATCCCTTATAAGATTATTTCACACAAAACAACATATTTTCTGTATTTCATACATGTATTGTGGAAGCCAACAAAACAGGAATATACACCTTGGTAACTAATTTAAAATGAGTCTCGCTTGGGTTTTTGCACCCCTCACTCATGGTTAAACTTACATTATATATATGTAACCTTGTTTGAATATGAAATTATTCGTCCCCCACCCCCACCCCGCAATGTAAAATTCCCTAAGTTAGGGCTTTCTACGTATTGGTAGAGGCATTGGGTATTGAAGACTTTAAACCAATGATACATGATAACATAAAAAAGGTATCAGTTATCCAGAAATCATAATTATAGCACCTACTGCAAAACATATGTATTTAATTCAAAACACAATTATAGAAAGTTGAATGTTGCTATAGCTGTTGAATGAATTAAAACCCTCTTTGTTATCATTTAAGTTTGAGTTTTCATGATCACACAGTGGAATTTCATATTAAAGAAATATACAGTCCTGATTGGTATTTAAAAATGACTACACAAAATAAAAGTTTTAAAAAATAAGGAAATTATGTCGTTCGCACGAGATAAGTCGTGCGAACGAGATAATTATCTCGTGCGAACGAGATCTTATGTCGTGCGAACGAGATATTATGTCGTGCGAACGAGATAATAAGTCGTGCGAACGAGATAATAAGTCGTGCGAACGAGATATTATCTCATGCGAACGAGATAATATCTCGTGCGAACGAGATAATAAGTCGTTCGAACGAGATAATATCTCGTGCGAACGAGATAATATTTTCCAACATAAGAAGGAAAAAAAAATTTGCATGTCCTAAATATACCACCGTATGTTTCAACGTAATCGAAGGTTGTGTATACGTCATTTATCTGCTGTGTCATCAACATGACTCTTCCTTTCGCTATCCGTTTTAACTGTCAACAGTGGTTTATAATAGGATATTGACATATACAGTCAATGCAGAAACGTCTTAAAAGAAAGTGCAATGTTATATGATAAGAGAGCATTGCCGGATTTAGAAATCGCTTTTGAAAACGCTAAAAATTTACGTTCTTGTTCGAACTATTATATTCTAAATATAGATCGTAGGTTCGACCCCCGTTTGTGCTTTGGGCGTGTAAAAATAGGTATTGACTGTTCCTACGCCAAATGCTCGGCTCTTATAAAGCGATAGTCGCGAGACCAAAGTCCCTTATCGCGACAGGCATTGGCACGTTAAGGAACACTGCTCGGCACTTAGCACAATACAGAGGCTAAAATTTGTGACACTTCACCTACAGCTACTAAGGATGTCTCGGCATTAGTAAAAAAAAATCAACAAGAGGCCCATGGGCCTAGAATCGCTCTTCTGATACATTGTAGAACAGGGAAAATTCTCATTGACCAAGATTCATTAATTAACAAAGTTTGATGATGTTAAGTCAAATAGTACCTGAAAATTTAAATGTAACTGTCCAAAAGTAGGTCACGGTGACCCACTTTTGGTCGACACACTGAAGACTCAAGATGCATCAACTGACAAGTCAAATAGTATTCAAATATAGCCGTCAAATTCCAAAAGAAGGCCACAGTGACCTACTTTTTGGTCGACACACTCCAAAGACTCAAGATGCATCAACTGACAAAGTTTGATAATTGAAGTCAAATAGTATCTGAAATATTCAGATATAAACGTCAAATTCCAAAAGTAGGTCACAGTGACTACTTTTTGGTCGACACACTCTGAAGACTCAAGACCCATCAACTGACAAAGTTTGATGATTATAAGTCAAATAGTATCTGAAATATTCAAATATAGCAGTCAAAATCCAAAAATAGGACACGGTGACCTACTTTTTAGTCAACATACTCTGAAGACTCAACATGCATCAACTGACAAAGTTTGATAATTGTAAGTCAAATAGTATCTGAAATATTAAAATATAGCCGTCAAATTCCAAAAGTAGGTCACAGTGACCTACTTTTTGGTCAACAAACTATGAAGACTCAAGATGCATCAACTGACAAAGTTTGATGATCCTAGCTTTCATACATAGCGGCTAAGCCCGTTTTGGGCCCGAACTCTGTGATACCATAAATATAGATATTTATGGTATCACAGAGTTCGGGCCCAAAACGGGCTTAGCCCCTGTGCTTTCAGTGTCCAAAATATGCATTTAAAATTGAAAATGTGAAATTTGAATGTCTACAAAATTCAAAAAGTAGGTCACTGTGACCTACTTTTTTAATAAATATGTTTCGAGGCCTCTAGACGCATCAACTTACAAGGTTTGATGATTCTAAACCTCTCGGTATCTGAAATAACAACCTAAAATGTATTCATAAATGATTAGTCATAAAATTCAGAAAGTAGGTCATGGTGACATACTTTTTACATGACGCTCTTCAAGGTCCCATGATCCATCAACTGACAACTTTTGATGATCATAGGCTCAAAAGTGTCCAAGATATGCATCAAAATCCATTTAATAATAATTACCTGCGAAATTCAAAAGGTAGGTCATCATGACCTACTTTTGAGACAATATGATATTAGGTCCTAAGATACATCAACTGACAAAGTTTGATGATCCTAGTCCTTATACTAAGCAAAATATCAAAGTTTTAACATAACAAAATTTAAGGTCAACTTTGAAGTGACCTTGAGACCACACCCTTTGCCCCAGGATGATGCCTTGAACAATTTTTTATCTACAACCTATCCTCATCCTTATGCATAAGTTTGGTGATAATTTGCCCAGTGGTTCTTGAGAAGAGGGTTTTTTTTAGCAACCATTGCTTTTGTTTGCATTTTCCTAATTATCTCCCCTTGTTAAAGGGTCACAACCCTAGTTTTAGTATAAATGAAAGCCCTTGGGCCAAGGATACCCTGTGACAAATTTGACAAAAATTGGCCAAGGAGTTCTTGAGATATAGTCCTTTTTCCAAAAAGTTGACGCACACCGCACGCCAGACATATGGCCATATGATTAGCTCTTTGAGCCTTCGGCTCAGAAGAGCTAAAAATCCAGAAGGGACGTAAAACAAAGTATTTATTCTTAACAAGGAGTCATTCATCGGAGAGATTCATCATATCATATTGCTTGTTCCGAATAGTCAAAGACATTGGAGGGGGGGGTGTACTTCTTATCAAATATATCTGCAAATCACCAACAACCATCCCCTCCCCATAGCTCCTCGGTCTGCTATGGAATTTCCTCTTCGTTTGGATTAACACATACTAGTATACATATACCGTATAACGTTCCGCTTGGATATTCTCTATTCCTGTATATGGCAACATGTGACGCAAAGTTGCTAAAACACGATATTAGTTTGGCTTCTTTATTTTGGAGTTTTCGCTCCTTCGCTCTCGTAACTCACCCTCGTAACTTTGCACCCCAAAGTCGAGTCTACGCCCTATAAATATACTTAAAGACAAGATGAAGCAAAGAGCTCCGACGGAATACTCCATACGATAGAGTACAGATACCTCTGAGTCAAAGATACCGAAAATGTTGCTATATTTGACAAGAAACTTATATTTTTCAAACTTACTGATGTTTTATCGATTATTTGAAAAGAGACCTATAAACACATGAGACAACTAAATTTCCATTAAAAACACCTACAAACGTATATCATATGATTCGGAAGTCGATTTCACCATAAGTTTGGGACTTTGTGTGGCACAAATATTGATAAAATCCCTTCCAGAAACAACATAAACCTGTTATATAGGATTATACTGGTAGCTGATAGTTCCACTAACTAGTGAAACTGGCCACATCCAGCATTTAAGAGAGTTCGATCCTGTTCTTATTTCAATGCATACTTACGGGGGAAACAAATATTTTTCTCCTTAACAGATATGATTGCATGGCGAAAAGTTTTACCCGATTGCTGTTCACCGCACGAACGTTTACAAACATGCTGACTGGCAGCACAATGGCTGTTAGGATCTAATAAACAGACTCGGTGGAGTTTGGTTTTGGTAACGTCTATTATTGCTGAAATGGAAATCATACACATTTAATCAAAGTCTCAAATCAAAATCAATCATTTCATCAACGCACATACGAGGGGAAAAAATTGAGGTAGAGTTAAAAGTAAAAACGAATATTGCATATCTCAAAATAACATGATACGGTCTGAAGTGGCGAATCCAGAAAATTCTCAAAGGTATGGGGTTTGTATCCTAAGTTTGTACCTTTGGCGCCCCCAAAAAGGGATTGAAAACCCCAAAAATGGCAAAAAATAAACACTTTTGTTACCAATATTCAATCATTTCTATTACAAATATTGCAACCCCTGTAATCCCCGTCTAGATCCGCCACTGTATGTGTGCACCTTTGATGACACATCGTTTGATGAACAAGCGGTGAATAGGAGAAGGGCGATGGTGTTTGTCCAGTCGATACAAATTGTCACTCGTCATCAGTCCGCAGCTATGAACGTTGTCGTTGTAATTGAAACCAGAACACTGGTGGCCAGAGTTTGAAACGAAATTATTACATCTGTTCTTGCAGATGGAAACACTGGTATTTTGTATGTGTTCCGTTGCCAAAATATTACCAAAAGCTCTCTGTTTCACCTCGTAAAGACTGCCATCTAGACAGGAAACACATTTTATTAAAGTAAAAATACTGATACTATAAATCTATTCAAACTTTAGAAAAATATATTCACGTACTGTTGTGTTCCTCGCACATAAACATTTTCTCAGATTGAGAGCAGTCTGACGTCTCCATTGTCACTTGCGAATTTCGCAGACTGCCAAACACGCAGTACCTGTGGTTGGAAGTGTTGAGTGGACTCTCACCCCATACCGCTACCACCGGCTCTTGGCAGGAACTCTCCCATTTAAAACGGTTTCTCTCTTCCTTATTTGGCACGTGAAGCCCAATCCAAAACTGAAGGTCTCTAGGTAAGAAATTAGATATTTTACATGGTCCAGTGATATCAATAATTCATCCAAAGGTCCAATCTGATCAAAATCGGATTTGATTATACTCAGATTGTCCAAAGGTCATGCACACAAAATTTTCAAACCAAACTTTAGATTCTTTGAAACTTTTTTTTTCACTAAGAGGCTCCACATAGGGCAAAGTAGTACAAAAATATATTCAATAATAAACAATGTTGAACACAACAGGAATACCATTTGAATATGGACATTACTATCTTTAAAAAAATTGACAAAACCTATCATGGTAAATTTGTCTTCACAATTCATTAATTCGCTATAGCTAATAGTATTTAAACAATCAGTTAGGCGTTTACACCTTTCTGAAATAAATTAAGTACAGTTGAACAAATAATTGAATTCATCACCTAATTCTTGTTTGTTACAATGAGTACATATTTGTTCAGACCTATCAATACTTAAAAACCTGCCAGTTTCAATTGGCAATTTATGGCTACTACATCTGAAGCGCCAAAGATTATACAATAAGTCATGTGGTAATATAGGTAAATAAATAAATCTTGTGGTAATATAGTTAAATAATTTTCAAAACCAAAAGTTGTCTTACACATATAGCACCAAATAAATATGTCTTATACATCCTATAATTAGAACATTTGGACGAGTTATATACTTGATATTTCCAGGTTTTAACAAAAAGAGTCATACAAAGCCTGTTTAACCTTTTTAGATAGATAAAAATTAACATGTACATGCTGATCATTCCATATCTGGATATCATCAGTCCTGATTAAGAAATCTTTTATACAGTTTAACCACTTTGAGTGATACACTTTCCCCTTATCTAACTTATATAAAATGCTGTACAAAGAATAGATCTTTTCATGTTTACCATTTACAATGCGTTCCCAAAAAACCAATCATTCCTGCACTAATATGAATAGATATAGGTATTCTACCAGGTTCACCATGCATCATGCATGTCGGTGTACATTTTTTAACTTTCAGTATATTTCTACAAAATTCAAGATGCAATCTTTCAATTGTTATAGTAATATATATCTATAGGTAAACATGATTTTCTAGAATTGCGTAATACATAAAACATTCCTTGCTTGTTGAACAAGTCTATCTTTACAACCCTCTCTAGAAAATTTAATTCCTAAATATTAAAATCCATCAACTGCAGACAATTGTTCACCTGATATTGTCTACATTACAATTCTTCCAAAAAATGTCAACTCTGGTTTTTTCAGCATTGACCTTTAGATTCCAAGTCTGACAATACAAGAACATTGCATTCAAAGAAGATTGTACTTCTTCTGCAGATTCAGCTATAATATTACAGTGTCGTCAACATATAAATGCGCTGTACAATATTTGCCGTCAGATTACCACTACGCACTTCTTCCGCGCCAGGAAAACAGCCCCACCCAACTGTTTATTCAACAACCTTTATTTTCTCTTTTTGATTAAATTTTTTTTACTTTAATTAGATCTAAGATAAAGAAATGATAAAAAATATAAGGATTAACTGTCTGTTTTTTTGTTTTTGTTTTTGTTGTTGTTTTTGTTTTTTTGGTTTTTTTTTTTGTTTTAGTTTTCTGGTGTTAGTAGTCAGTTACCCTCCGTGGTAATTTCAACAAGTTAATTATCATGGTCTGGAAGAAGGAAAAATGAACCCGAACAAGGTCAATAACACTATTGCACCCTATTATTGCTTATGATGTTTTGACAGTGATTCCAAGATTCAGAAATACTCGTGTTATTTTTACAATCGAAAACTGCTTCTTAGTATACATTGTTTTGAACTAGTATTTCAAATATCATGAATAAGATCACTGCTAATGACTTACTTCACAGAACTCCACGGTTTTCTCGTCAAAAAGTAATGTAAAGCATCCAGCTTCTCTTGAGAATCGATGGTCAACAGAGTTTGATTCATGGCGTGACAGAATTTGTATGCTTTATTCCAAGTTATGAGTGCTGTGTATAAAGTCACCCTAGCAGTCTGAATGCAACTACTAAGGCAATTTGGTGTACCTACAAAGATAGTTGGAATGGTGCAATAAAGCATACGATTTTTGAATAAGGGAGCTTATGTTTGCGTAAACAATTTCCTGAAATTAATGAACATTTTACCTATCAATCCAATGGTGAAGAAACATATCATCAGCCTCATTGTCTTCTCCTGTTGCAAAATACCATATAATATCAACAGGTATAAACGTAGAAACTAGAGCGTGTTCAGACTGCAATACTCCACTAAACCAGAGCGTGTTCAGACTGCAATACTCCACTAAACCAGAGCGTGTTCAGACTGCAATACTCCACCAAAACCACTCACCTTCCCCTAAAAGTTTCTTCCCATTAAAAGCTATAGATGTGGACACTTTTCAAAATCTAATTGCTTTGTTCCAAGAGATCCGATTTTTGCAAGCTGTCCAGGCCGCACATGATACATGTATATGAGAGATCGAAGCCGTTGACTTCTAGCGTTCAATGCATACATGTCAGTGATCGATCTTGATATTTGGCAGCTAGCAGGAGATACTGTATTATATAGGTGATAAAATTAATTAACTATAGGTCAAGACACGAGAAAAGTAAAGTAAGTGGTATGTGCTTGCGGTACAGGGACCTTATTTACAAAACCTCCGCTTATACACCAGGGCCTGCTAACGACTTCATTTTTCTGTTTTTTTTTTTTTTTTGGTATTCACTAGAAAATAAACCAAATTTGCTACAAATTATCTTTGGATAAAGGGGATTCAAGTTTATCTAAATGAAGGAACACACTATTTTCAAAGGGGATCATGAAAAATTGAATGTTACATCTTCAAGATTTTCTTCACAAGAACCAATAGGCGGACCACACTCTCTTCAAAGAGGAGATAACTTTAACACTTATGCCTATATCCCCTTCTGAGGTATAGGCATCAACAGCTGCCTCTCAGCATTCCCAGTCCTGTTAGATCTTCTCCAGTTCCCTCCAAGTGTGATCCTTCTGTATGGTGTTAACCTGCAAGTTTCATCTCCAGGGTCTTCCTCTTTTATTAAATTGCCTCTGGGGATTCCAGGACAAGGCCTGGCAAGTGATGTTATTGGGCGGCTTTCGCAGTGTGTGTCCAGTCCACATCAATCTGATCTCTACTTCTGATGGTAGTTGGCTGGTTTTCTGTCATAGATCTGTGTTGCTGGTGGTATATGGTCAGTGAATTTGGATGGTTTTCTGTTAATAGGTATTCTGAACCCCAAATGAAAGACACCACAGAGTCCTCCACATCTGCTTCTTACTTGGATATTTTATTGAAAATGAATATTAACGGCAAACTAACAACTCAACTTTATGACAGACGGGGATGATTTCAGTTTCTCCATCAAGAACTTCCCATACACTGTATATATGTTGCAGTGTTCCATTATCATCTGCATATTATGGTGTATAGATCTCCCAACTGATTCGATAAACAATAGCTTGTTCTACGTATGATCAATTTTTAAACCGGGCAGGCCACTGACAAACAAGATGATCTTACAGGGATTTCAACAGTCTCGTTAACAGTTAGAATTTCGCAAATTCTATGGTCGTTATAATGATCTAGTTTGCCAGTACAATCTATCTTTGGGTCAAATGTTGTCTGACATGTTTCATACCGATTGTTAGGTCGCTCTTGGCACACTGATTTTGAATACGGATTACTTCGTTTACCTGATCAATATATATGTGTTACCGGTCGAAAAGAGATGCTTACTCCTCCTACCTGATCCCACCTCTGGTATATCCAGGGGTTCGTGTTTGCCCAACTCTCTATTTTGTGTTCCTTAAAAGAGTTATGAGATTGATCACTGTTCGTTATCTTCGCCTTTCGTCGGTGAATGTCCGAATTTTTCGCATGGTTGTTTTCGTCGTTCTTCAGTTTTCTAGGCCATATAACAGCACCAATTTAACATCTGTATTAAACAGATGGATTTTGGTACTTTTTGTGATTTGGTAAGATTTCCAGTTGTTTTTGATGGTTCTAAAAGCTGCTCCTGTCTCTCCAATACGGAGTTTTAAATCTGCATCTGTTCCTCCTTGTTGGAAGATGACACTACTTATATTAGGTAGGCGAATGTTTAGAACTACTTACTCTATATCACTAGTTCCAAGTTTCAAAGATTCTGAACTAAATGTGTTAACTCAGTATTTGGGTCTTCTGTGGGTGGAGGATCTCGGGGCCTACTTGCTGGTAGTTGTGAGAAAGCAGGCCTAGATCATCTGCAAAGTCCAAATCGTCCATTCGTGTCCATAGGATCCACTAATGCCGGTTTTGTCCCATCTGTTGTCTTCTTCATTATGCAATGAGCAGGAAGAACAACGAAGACGGGAGACATATTTGACGAACTCCGGTTTTCACGTCCAATTGTCATGTCAGCTTCCCTCCATAGACTACCTGGCACGCCATTCCTTCGTATGATTTCACGATCAGTTTTGACAGTATCCCGTAATAACTACCAAAGGGTGTCACGGTGGAGGCTGTCAAATGTATTACGATGATCAAAGTTAATGTATAGCAAGGTATTCCACTCCAGGGTTTGCTCAAGGATGATTCACAGAGTGGTGATCTGGTCCGTGCAGGATCCGTTGCGTCAAAAGCCCGTCTGGTTGTCTCGGGGCTTTTCATCCACTACATGTCTCATACGCCCCAAGAGAGTCTTGTTGAAGTTACCTATAGGGACGTAATGCCTCGTTACTTTTCATAGTTGGTGAGGTTTCCTTTGTCGGTAACTTTATGATGTGTCCGTACTTCTAGTATGTAGTGTCTCCTCACTCCAGGTCTTCTCAAACAGAGGAAGCAGCATATCTGCCACTGTCGCGATGTTTGCCGCGAGGCCTTCAGCTGGGATCCCGTCTGGCCCTGCTGCCTTGTCGTTCTTCATCCTCTTGATGGCACGTGCTACCTCTTCCTTTGTTGCCTCATCACAATTTATGCGTAGGTCTCTTTCTGTTTCTGAGATGACTGGATTATTGCTTGGAGCTGAGCTGTTTAGCAGCTGAACTGTTTAGCCCATATTTCTGATTGTCATTCTGGGTCAATGATGGTTGACCCTCTCTAGTTTCTGATGGGTCTTTGTGGTAGACTGTATTTGCCTGCTAACTTCCTGGTCGTGTCATGGAGTTCTTTCATACTCTGAGTCTGGACCACTTCTTCCGTACGTCTCCATATGAGTGAAAAATTCTCAAGCGGGACGTTAATCAATACAATCAATCACTACTCTCTCGTCGGTCAAGTGCTGGCAGTACTCTCTTGTCTTTCTTAACACTATGCCGAACTTCTGTGTTGACCTCACTGTACTCCGTCTGTGCTGCAGCTTAATTTGCTCGCTATTGGATGATTTTTTTCCTTGGTCTGGTAGTTCTTTGCATGTTGTTTTGATAAAAAAATTTGTCTGTGGACATGGAGTATCTTCCTTCAATAGCACCTCCAGGACTTGGAACCCGTTGCAGTCACAAGGTGCATGTGGTCTGCTTCCCTTAATTTTAGTCGCACGTCCTGAAGTGACGTAGTCTATATTAAGATTCAAGAAAAAATTGATGTTACGTTTTACAAATCTTCTCAAGACTTTGCCCAAAGCATCCCTGGTAAAGGGTTTTCATGTTTGTTCTGAAAGTAAAGGGTCATGTCATTTTACAAGGACGGGATAATTAGAAATTGTGAAAATGAGAAGGACTTAGAAATCGTCTTCTCTTGTACCACTGGATTTACAACTACAGAACCTGGGCAGAAGTATCGTCATATCCTATATATATATGAAGATGAAAAACATTTTTTACTTGATTGTCCTGTGTATGAACATATTAGAAAAATGCATTCAAAACTACTAGATATTAATACCTTATTTTGTTTACTAAATCCACATAACCTTGTATCTACAAAACAAACCTGTCTATACATCAGAGACTGTTTTAATGTTAGAAATAAGTTTTCAACAGTTTGATATTTTGTAATGTATCAATATATATGTGTATCTATGTATGGCTAACAACACATTCTTATATAATGTGCTTTAGTGCCAATAAAGAATTGAATTGAAAAAAAAAATATATAGTGTAAATTCAAGTTTGTTCTGAAAATGATAGGCTGTGGGCTTAGAATGAGCCCACGATTTCAAGGTGGTGAAACTTTCATAGGAGTATGTATATATATGTCAAATGATTTTTTTAAAAAAAGCATCCTCGTGTAGTTTCAGTTAATTCAAATTACCCCCCCCCCCCCCCCCCCGTGTGCTTACGTAATTGATACGTATACTGTAAGCAAATTTGAACCTTGTCAGTATTGTTTCATCTAGACAATCACATGTAGGCTATACATGTATCACTCTTGGTGAGGATTATCTAGATGGGTATCTCTGCTGACGCTTTATCCCTTCCTTATAAAAAATTTATTGAATGTTTACTAAAATAAAGAAAACTGTGTTTTCAAAAGTAAACCCACATTCCAAGGTCAGGATTGTGACACATTGAGATAGAATCTATATTCCTGCAATTTTTCAAATCATGTGATTCAAGCGTTTGTTACTATTAAACATCTAAACGTAACTAATTTAGAAAACTAAAAAGTGTGACATTTATGTAGTTATTCTAACCACAAATTCTTAGAAGTTGTATAGAAAAGAATACTATAAGTCAACTATCATATTTGCCGCCATTCCGGAATTATCCGAAAGAATTGCATTATGGGTAAACATCTTCGAAGCGTGCATGATCAAGGAAAAAATCGAAAGAAGGGCGTTGCATAGAAATTAAAATGGTCATTTAGGAAGGAAAAACGGAGATCATTTATAACTGAAGAAGATCCGTTGTTTAAGGTAAGTTGTCAACCTCGAAAAAGCATTTTAAAATCAATTTAAGCCACGAAAATATGATTACGGGCGATAACTTCAAAGCTGTAATGATGATGGCGATTATGTGGTTAACTGCCCTTGTAGTTGGTGAGCAAGGGCGACAATTGATTGCGTTGATATCGCGACTGGGTAGATATAGAGCAATTGTGGGGGTTTTCATATGGTTGAACTGGAAATGAACGATGTATTTGTTGAAATTTGGGGTTGTTTGCCTTAAAAGACGTCCACATTCTTTTGTTTCCGCTTGCCATTTTCAATATGGCGGAAAATTTATGCTCAAAGTGAAGCCGGTTGACGACCCGTCTAGATCTAGCAAATCATCTGTATCATCTTGGTCAGAGTACTGAGTTCATTAGAAGTCAGAATTACGCCTATATCATAGCAGGATAACTTCTAAAATGCTAAAATAAAACGCCTTTCACAATGTTTTGTTTTTGTTGATTTTGATAGAAATATATTGAAATTACTGACTAATGTGGGTCATGGGTCATAGTTCATCGACACCATGTGACAACTGCAAAAGTATTAGTTTAAATGATAGAGAATATAAATATTGTAAAATTTAATTATTTCAGAATGGAAAATTTGAGTGAACAAAGTGTTGATGTCAGTTCAAATGGGAAACATTCAGAGGTAATTTGTAAATTATTTTTTGCATATTTAATATGTACAATATCTGAAAGTAAATGTGTGCATTTGCTGTATTGGCCCATGGATTTACATAGCTTAAATCTCTTTATATTTGGAAATATGTAGCCACAATGTAACTATATGATTGGAGAAAAATAAGTGACATTTTTTTTTTTTAGAATATTGTCTTTACACTGAATAGGTTTTTTTGTTGTTGTTGTAGAAAGTTTGGATACTAGTGTGTATGAAATGTTTCACATTCCAAATTAAATTCAACAAAGGTAACATTAATTTTAGCCACAGAAAGTTGAAAATAAGAGAAATGCAATATAAAGGTAGCTTTAGAACTGTTACAAGCTCTCGGAGGAAAAAGGAAAAAAGACCAGAAAGCAGCCTAGCTACCGTTATGAAAGTTATCAGTACAACCTTTTCTGCATACAACAGTCACACTCTGTATTTTTACATCAACCTCTCAAGATTTTGATATATTGAAAATTCCTAACATATTTTTTTATACACTTGTGAAAATATCAAACTTTAAAACATTGGAAAAATAAATTATTATTTATTTCTACATCCATGCACTAGTCTGCTGTCTTCTGAAACATGTATATTTATCAAATTCCTGAATCTCCCCTTCTTCTAGTTTGTGCTAATGCATGTATTATTCATAACTTGTACCCTTGGCAATATTGTTTATGTAATCATAAAATCATATTTATGTACCATTGTGAATAGTTTGAATGAATAAATTAATTGAATTGTCAAGATATATCATTAAACAGTTATTAAAGCCCCATGCCATGATTAGAAATGAAAACACACAGCATGCCTTCAATAAGTTCCAAATGCTTGTTTACATTTTTTTTATTAGTCATGTTAAGTTGTCAATCAATTCAAATTCTGTTGATTTCTGTGTACACCTAAATTATCATCATGTAATTTGGAGAGAAGCACCATTTGTGAAATAAGATTATTTGCTTTTATTTTTATATATTCTGAAAATAGTATATTATTGGATTCTGGAATTAGGGCTATTCCAGCAAAAAAATAGGGGGGGGGGGGGGGGGGCACTTTATTTTTAAGACAGCCACATATAAATTAAATTTACTTCTACTACCACCACCCATACAAATAGAATAAAGAACTCAATACTGAAATCACTTGCATATTAAGATTTTCCTTTAAAGGTAGAGTTCAGTTTCAACAAGTTCATATTGGTCTTAATCCCATGTGCATATAACTTTTTTGATAAGCCAGAATTTGTGGTGATTTATATGAACAAATTACCCGAATTTAAATGAATTTTGACTACATTAATGTGAATACATATTCAAACGTTGATATTGTAATTTTTGATCCATTCTCTAGCCAAACTCAAGTTGTAATGTCATCCTAAGCATGTTGATTTTAATAGTTAACGGAGAAGGTTCACTCATACCAAAATTATTACACTACCATAGTGGCCTGATGTTTAGCATTTGGTCTTCTAGCAGTGTTGTAGCTTCGAACCTTGCCCTTGACATAGGCCTATGTGTTAAAAATTAAAACAACAGGTTGTATATGTTGGTGTTTCAGACATATGTGGCACATAACAACGTTCTGAGAAATTCAGGCATTTTTTAATTTTTTTATTTACATGAATGCGGGTATTATTTTTACCTTGAAAGACCTGACGATAATTGCCTAAACCATTGGCTAATAGAAATGTGGAAACACGTTTCGGTGGGCTTATGGCTGCAACTTCTTTGTTAACTCGTACATAATTTTCTCATTTCCTTCCGAGTTAGCTAAACATATCCCTTAAATCCTGTCACTCCAACAGAAAACATTTCGTTTTCATTTATTATTGTTGTCATTTCTACACAAACTGAAACATTTACTTTGAATAGAGTTATCTGCCTGTTTATCAATATTTTTTCGTACATAATGTAGGATGGCTCCGCTTTTCTTCTTCCTCTTCTTTTATGATAAAAGAAATTTCGCAACATGATACAGACTCTGTAATGTCTTCATTTTTATCCTAATTCACTAGCACCCATATTTTTGTTTAACCTAGAAGACAACCACCCATACAAATACATTTTCCCAACTCACCCCCACCCATACAAATACATTTTCCCAAATCACCCCCACCCATCCAAAAAAAATATCAACTGCCCCCCCCCCCCCCCCCCCCCTACGTTTTTTGCTGGAATAGCCCTTATTTAAAGAGACACTACAGCTCATTTTCCACATTTTAATAAAGTGTTTTTAAAACCATGTATTGATAAAATGATAAATTTCATATCGATACTGACAATTTTGAACAATTGGGATGCATCAATTTACTCTCAACTGCGCTTTGAAGATCGTTCGGAATTCAAAGATTTCTTCATGCTGACTCGGACTTTTGAATGCTTATTTACATCACGTGGTTTTGAATGACAGCAAAGGTGTTCTGTAGGAAATTATTTAAATTCCCCTTCAAGGGGGTCCACACTCACCTTTCAAGTATAAGATTATTCCCTGCTCCTTATAATAAGTAATTATAAATCATTATTTCAACAGAAACCTTCCATGTTCCCACTGACCGATGTTTTTACAACTAACACGTGTCGTGTTCAGATAAAAATAGCACTTACTTTTAAACGTGGTGTCTTCGTAGCTAGTCTCAATGGCAGATTTAGGGGGCCAGGATCCCCCTCCCTTTTTACCCCACAGATTGTGAATGAAAATCCAAATTTTGCACCAAAATGGCCGATTACTTTGGCTAATCTTTGACTTTCACACCCCCTCTTCGGAAATCCTAGATCCGCCACTGAGTTACATGTGTTTCTCCGAGGTCTTTGTTTTCCAACGGTCAAACTGATACCAAGGTAAATTTTATTTCACGTATGAGTTTTATCTCATTCTAATTTTACCTCTTTTCTCACAGAATCTGTCAAAATTCTAGATCTATCAACTACACTTTCTCTCTCTGGACGACATGCTGCACTGTTTACTGTCTATGCGCATGCGTCTGAAGATTGAAAGGAGGAGACTCGATATTTTGTGTATAGGCCATCAAAAAGTATTAATTTTTACGTTAAAACGATAATTTTTAACTTTAGATAAGTGTTATTTTCGTAAAGTTCATACTTTCAACAATGCAACAAAAATTGAGAAAGCGCTGGGAAAATTGTCATTTCATGATTTTTGTGCAAAATGAGCTGTAGTGTCTCTTTAATTCTTGGAATTTACAACCGATCTTGCATTAACAATTGAACATTTTTAACTTCTTGATAACTACTGGTCCAATTCTTTTCAAATTTAGTATGAAGTATCTTTGGGACAAGGGGGACATAAATTGTAAATTTCAGGTCTCCAGCACCCTTGGGGTGTGGGGCAAAAAATGTCCAAAATTTACTAATTTTCAAAAATCTTCTTCCCAAGAACCGCACACGTGTAAGAAATACTAAATGCATGGTGATGGAGAGCAGGAAGTGCTCTACCAATAATTGTAAATTTCATGATCCCCGGGGTAGGGGTTCTGACTGCAGGGTGGGGCCAAACTTGTTATATAGTGTTTATGTGTAAAACACTTAAATAACATATTCTTAGTGCTGTTGAAACTAAATGGATAGAGCAGGTAGCCAATATTGTAAAGTTGATGATCCCCAGAGTAAGGGTTTTGACCCCAGGGTGGGGCCAAACTTCGTATATAGTATTTATGTTTAAGTTTGCTGATACTGTATAAAAATCCAAATGCATACTTAGGAATAACAGCAAAGGATGTACAAAAACTGGTGAATTTCAATCAAAACCCAGGGCTATGACTTAAGGACGAGTCCAAATTAGTCATATGTTTTGATGTTTTAATGTTAATACACCTATTATTTAAAGCCTTTCATCAGTATATGCACTTTTGAAGTCAGTGAAGTTTTAAGAACACATCTTGTTTTATACTGTTGCTGAACATTAGAATTTAGCTTAGATATTCAGAACAGGAAATTTTTTCTAGATTTCATAGCCCATGGAAGTAGTGATACTTTTTCACTAGTATTCAGGTAACCGATAAGGCCTGTGGGCCTCTTGTTTATTAAAATCATGGATCCCGGGGTTAAGATGAGGCAACAATAGGGGATCAAAGTTTTACATACAATTATATAGGGAAAATCATTAAAAATCTTCTTCTGAAAAATCACTGGGCCAGAAAAGTTTACATTCACATGAACGCTTCCTCACATTTTGAAAAAAATCATGGCCCCTGGGAGTAGGTTGGGGCCACAATAGGGATCAAAGTTTTACATGCGAATATATAGGAAAAATCTTTAAATATGAGCCAAGGTGATTTGGGTGAGCGATGTGGCCCATGGGCCTCTTGTTTAAAATGCGGTTTCCCATGAAATATATAATTTAAAAAGTGAAAGTGCATTAATATATTTTGCAGCATACTGTATATCTTGACACAACTATAGTGGGAAAATGTGTTCAGAATTTTTTGAATTTTTTTTTTTTTTTGTGTTAGAAAATTTTGAGGAGGAAATGCTAAGCTATAGAAATATTGCACCTAAAAGTGCATAGTAAAAGTTTTTCTGTAAATCAGAAGTTTTTATTACAGGTGAATCTACCTAACTGTGCATAGAAAAAGCTGCACTGTAAATCAAGTTTTTATAACAGGTGAATCTGTAGCTCTGGTCTATCCCAATTTTTTCCCCCAGAGAATTACTTCAGCTACATTTATAGATAGATATATTTATATGATCAATGCATTTTTTCTGCCTTAATCAAGGCCAGCAATTTAGCAGATGGCATCTTAGAAGGAATACCTGTGACATCAACCAATGGCTTCCCTGATTCTAGAGCTGACATGAACAGTGAAATACCTGCAATACCAAATACAACTCAAACAGATACTATAGGTACATATTTTCCTAAGAAGGTAATATTACATTAGTAAATAAATTCAGAATTACCTAAGCTGCTAGAATTGGGTTTTTAATCTGCATTCAAGACCAGATTATTTAGTATTAAAGAGGAATAATTAACACATGACTATAAATATTTCAAAAGGAGAATGTTACAAATATTTCAAAAATACATTTATAGTTGTTGTTGTCGGTTCCTTTTTATTTCCGTGCAGTATCACGGGTAGTGTCCACACTAGTGGGCCCCCTTCCAGGTATCTGGCTGGCTGCACGCATGGCAGATCTCACCTCAGATCTCCATTCTTTCCGGTCTTGAGGGTCGGCAGTTGAGAGCTTCCATTCTCTACGATCTTTCTCCGTCAGCTTTCTCCAAGATAGCATTGGCCGACCAACTCTACGTCTCCCAGGAACTTGTATATTTAGAGCGCACTTGACTGCACTGCTGGATCTGACAACGTGGCCATACCAGCGGAGTCTCCTTTCCCTTAAGATGAGGTCAAGGTTGTCGATGCCAAGCCGCCCCAGCAATTCAGTTGAACTTACAGTGGCCATATCTTCAGGCTTAATATTACAGATCTGTCTTATCATGGCCCTGTCATTGCATAGTAGGCGATGAAGATTTGGCTTGGTCAGTGCCCAGGTCTCACTGGCATGGAGCATAGCGCTCCGTACACAGGAGTTATACACTCGACCATGGGTCTTATACGACAGGTGGCGTGATGTCAGGACTGGTAGCAGCTCCCTGAACTTTTTCCAGGCAGTCTTCACACGCCTATTGGCTGCAAGGTCACAGCCACCAGCTGCGGAAAGCATGTCTCCAAGGTAGCAGAAGGAGCCTACAACCTCCAACTTGTCCATACCAAATTGGATATCACTCTGCGGCCTGCCGTCAAGAGGGCGAGCAATTCCTTTGCATCTTGAACATCTGAAGTCAGGGTCCACAGACAGGCACACGAGCCCACTGCATTTCTTGTGCACCCAGTGCTTGCAGCCATTGCAGAAAATACTATTGCTGACTACACCTGTACGACAGACAGCACATGGGAAGCTGCCCGAGTCCAGAAGTAGGTCAAGACCCGTACCGCAGATCATGATCTTGGTTTTGCCTGCATTCACTCTCAGTCCTTTCCTTTCCATAGCTTCTTTCCAAGTCAGAAGCCTCTTGACACATTCATCCAACAAGTCAGTAATGATAACCAGGTCATCTGCATACAGGTCCTCCCAGGGAACACCGGTGCGAAATTCACATGAAAGAGCCTCAAGTACGATGATGAAAAGCAGAGGGCTGAGTACTGACCCCTGATGGACTCCGACCCTCACAGCAAACTCCTCACTGTAGCCATCACCAACGTGGACACAGCTACAGGCATTTGCATACATCCCCTGCACCAGACGCACAATCCACTCTTCCACACCAAATTTTCGCAGTGCCCACCAGATCACCTTCCGAGGGACACGGTCAAATGCCTTTTTGAGGTCCACGAACGCCATATAAAGCTGTTTGTTTACTGTGAGATATTTTTCCTGCAGCTGCCGAACAACAAATATTGCGTCAGTTGTACCTCTGCCAGGGACGAAGCCAAACTGGGAGTCATCGATTGTCACCAACTGCCTAATAAGGCTGTCCACAATCCTCTCCAGGACTTTCATGACTTGTTCTGTCAGTTTGAGTCCCCGGTAGTTGCCCCTGTCCAGACCATCACCTTTGCCCTTGTAGAGGCAGACAATGAAGCTCTGCTCCCAGTCAGTGGGGATCTTGCCATCACGGACGATTGAGGATGCAAGGTCACAGATCATGGATACACCTGTGTCACTTGCGGCTCTGATCATCTCCACTACTATTCCCGATGGTCCTGCCGCTTTACCCAACTTCATCTTGGAGATGGCCTTTTTCACCAGATTTCCTCTGTAGTGGCTTTGGCTCCCATTGCTGAGGCTGATACATGCGATTCAAATGCTTCCTGGAAGTATCTGCAAGTTGCATGATCCTTTAGTTTCCAGACTTTCAGGCGAGGTGTGAACTTGTGCTTGACTTTGGTTGGCATGTCAATCAATATGTCACAAACTAGGAGCTGATGCTGTAGAGCAACTTCCTCACCAGGGATTACCTTCACATCTGTGACAAGTTTGTGCATTTCCTACGAAACAGGATGAAGTCAATCTGTGTAGCTGCGTCTCCAGACTTGTATGTCACTAGGTGGCTGTCACGTTTCTTGAAGCAAGTGTTGCCGACAACGAGATCAAAAGCGAGTGCATACTCCAAGATCCTCTCACCTTCTGTGTCAGGATCTGACCTGCCATACCCTAGACCACCATGCACCTCTCTGAATCCGGTGCCAGTACTACCAACATGGCCATTCCAATCTCTGCAAGGGATAAGGGAGTCTGATGCCGGGATCTTGACAGTTACTGCACGCAGTTGGTCGTAAAACTGATCCTTTTGCACATCATTGAGGCCGCTTTGAGGTGCACAGACTGACAAAATGCTGAGCACACGCTAGTTAGATATATGTACATATATCAGTTCATCCTTTTAAATTTTGTTGCTGGTTAGCTTAGCGGATGAAGTTGCAAGTCTTCTGATCCATAAATCATGATTTTCAGACTTGCTGCTCTTGCAGGGGCTTTAATTTTTTGTCCAGAGATATTAAATATAAATTTTTTCTGAAGTTTCCAATATTATAATATCATTGTGCTTATCTTATGCTTTCATCCATAACTTTTTTCTTGGGTTTGTTATACTACTTTAGATTTGCATTCAAGATACCAACAGATTATCTGGATATAGAATTTCTGTGTATGTTTTTCTATACATTAGTGGTTTATTTTAGTGCATTTTAGATTTCCAGTAAACATTTTCATCTTTTATTGTAAATGAATCTCAAAGGAAAATCCGAAATCAAAATTATAAAAAGATCTTTAAATGCATTCATTAAAAATCTATTGATTTTAAGTTCATGTTTCTGTATTAATGTGTAGATTTGTTCAGTGTGAATTATGAGTATGATGTGGTAAAAAATAAAAACCCACCAAACTCTAGTTTTATTGAAATTTTGATAAGTAGAGGAAGTGAAATTGGCTTTGACACTTGTCTAAAGGCAAGTGCTTTGAAAATTTGTAAGCTCCTGATTCTTCAATATATTGATATAAAAATGTTGTATATTTAGGAGCAGTAACTCTGATCACAGATACACATGTGACAACACTGTCGGACACACAAGTCATGACCCAAGATCTGGAACATTTCATGCAACAAACACAGGAATCTATGTTGATGACCACTTCTGAAACAAATGTTGCAGACAAATCGGAAGAGGGTCCTGTTGTCCAGCAACCAGAATCAATTGCAGAACCAGGTTTGGATGAGATTAGATTAAATCCATATATACCCGTACATAATCAGCCGGTACATGTATTTTTCCACTATTGTGCTAATTTGGAATATTTGATAACAATAAATTGATCTGACTGCATGGTAATCAGTTCCAGTCTATGAATATTAAAGCAACATTTCTCTATGTATATCTGTCCAATATGAAAAATCTGCATTTATCTCGGTTTTTCTGAAAGGATTTTCAAACATACATGAATTCAGAAGAAAGACCCTCAATAAGACCCATTGAAAGTATCCTTCCAATTGATTTTGACATTTGGACAAGATAGTGGGTAGTCTGACATAAAGTTTCAAACTTGGTCCAGATGCAGTCCTTAGTGAGACCTACTAATTGTATCTATTTGTTTCAGTCTATTCGTCATACAGCTTTCAAACTTTGTCTATATTATTATACAGGCTGTCCAGCGGCCCTAAAACTCCTTAAAAATCCTAATTTTTTTTAAATTTTGCTAAAATTCCTTTAAAAATGTTAAATTAATGGGGAAATCCTGAAAAAGCCCTAATTTTCCCTGTCAATTGAATTCCTATTTTCTAAAAATGTATTTCTATTCTAGGAATTTTGAAAATGCATTCAAACTAAATTTGACCAGTGACTCCATGTGTCAAGCTGTTTATTGCTTGTGACTTTGTGACAAAGATGCGACTATTAAGGTTATGGTCAATAATAGCTGTAAGACGCCCTTCCTGCACAGAGTGTATTTTTTGTAAGTTTCATTATTATCAAAATTGTGAAAGTAAGACCATTTAAATGTCTAAAACTGTCCTGATTTAGATATATAATTCCTAATTTTAGCCCTAAAATTAACCCCTATTTTTAGTCAGAGTGCTGGACAGCCTGTATACAAACCTTATTGAGACCCTATGACTGTTGGCCTTTAGACAAGAAAGTTGGTTTTACTTTTAGTTTTGGTGGAGCGAACAATCTTGTTCCATTATCATGCACTCACATAGCAGGGGCTATAAAACTGTCATTATATCTATAAGATACTTAATATACTTTATTTTCATTCTTTCAGTTGGTGATATTGAAGATCTTGTCAGCACTAACGTCCTTATACATAACACTAGTGGTAGGTGTATGAAGAAATTTCTACATTACACTGCATGATTAAATAGGGCTTACAATTTTATGAACTTTACTGAAGTGATAGAGGAATCTAACCAAGAATTCATTGATAGTGAAATTTTGTCATGGAGGTATTTATATTTGAGAAGTAGTACATTACATTTGTTATTGATAATGTCAAGGTCAATTTTAAAACAATTAAATACGCTCACAGAGTTTTGCAATCACTTTTTGTTTTTTATATTCCTTTAATTTTTAAAAAAAAATTTATTACAGGAGATATAGTCCCTATTGTGCAAACACCAGAAGTTGAAAAAGAGGTAGGCTTTTGACCATTACTTTAAATTACCTGACAGGGCAGACTTTCATTTGGATTATTCTACTTACTTATGCCAGTGTACAGAAGGTGACGAAAATGTCCCCATAGGATACTCGTCATTGTTGACAATACTGTATACTTAGTAGTATCTCATCATTCAGGAATTTCTAGGGATAATTGATCAACTGCAACTTTCTTAGATAAAGAAATGGTTGATTTAGAATAAACAGACAATGAACTGAGATGTAAAATGTAGTTGCTATTTACACTCATTTTCTTTTGCTCCTGATGGTGTTATTTAGGAAATGAATTTTATTTACATGAGGGTGTGAACTGTAATGCTTCACATTGGCATACTTCATGAAGCAGTTAGCTCTTCTTGAAAAGTGAAGTAATGCACATAGCATTTTGTATTTTAAAAAATGGAAATTTATTTAGAACTTATAAATCTTATCATATAATGGGCCACATATTCTCTGTGTTTTCAATATCAGACCAGGAAGTTGTAAAAATACTGGCATGACATGAGGGTGATATTGCATTTTTATGGAATCTTGGATTTATTTTATGCTGAAAGTTCCTTTCTTCTTCACATGTTTGTTGAGGATTTGAATTGATGGATGATGTCCATGCCACAAAACAACAAAAATTGTTCATCCCCCCCTCCCCCCCTAAAAAAAGGAAACATGCAATATTACTGAACAATTTTTTATTTTTGATATCCTGTAACTTTGCATAATTTTACAATATATTCACAGCTTTGTGGATGTATTTTGACATCTTGATAGTTTACCTATTTTGATGGGTTATTGTCTTGAGATATTGAAAATTTAACGTAGTTGAAATGCTAATGACACTATGTATTTCATTTATAGGAAACTGAAGAAGTTGAAAAGGTGGAAGAAGTGGAACAAAGTGAAATTACACAAGAAGTATTGGAGGAAAATGAAACTGCACCAGAGACTCCGGATGCTCTGGAAGAATTCATCATGGAGCGAGACACTGGAGAAAGTGAAGCAGTTATGGAAGAAAATGAAGAAGATCAGCAGGAGCAGAATACTGAAAGTGAGAACATTGGTGAAGTGGAGTCCCCAGAAGATGGTGTGGATATTGATGATGATAAAATGGAGGAAGCAGTAGATGAAGAGCTGGGGACAGAAGAGAATGAAGAGGAAGCAGAGGAGAATGAAACTGTTCATATATCTGAAACAACAGAAGGGGAGGTAGAAGAGGAACCTCAGGAGGAGGAGGAGGAGTTAATAGAGGATAATCAAAAACAGAGTGAGAAAACTTTGAAAACTTACCCCAAACGTAGAGGAAAGTTGAATAAAGAGACTGATGATGAAGAGCAGACTATTCCTGAGGATGATGCAAAGGACATAGGGCAGTCAAGCAGAGGGAGAGGTAGGAAATCAAAAGCTGCAGAATCTGTTCAAGATTCATCTGTGTCAGATATATCAGAATCCAAACCTAGAGGACGTGGAAGGCCACCGAAGGAAAGTAAACCCACAGAAAGTAAACCCACTGCAAGTCCAGCTGTGAGTGATTCTGAACCTAAAAAGAAGGGACGTAGGTCATCTTTAAAAGAGGTAGCTGTTGAGGACAGCACAGAGAAAGTAACACCATCTAAAGGTAGAGGAAGACCCAAGAAGAACCAAGCAGAAGAGGTGGAGGAGGGCACACCAGAAATCAAATCTACAAAACGGGGAAGAGGAAGGCCCAAAAAACGTGTTGAAGAGGAAGAGGAGGAGGAAGAGATGGAAGAGGAAGAAGAGATTGAGGAAGAAAGAGAGACAGAGGAGGAAGAGTCTGTGAAAAAAGGCAGAGGAAGACCAAGGAAAAAGGTACAGGAGGAAGAGGAGGAAGAAGAACCTGTAAAAAAGGGAAGAGGACGACCCAAAAAGCAGGCAAAAGAAATTGTGGAAGAAGAGGAGGAGGAAGTAGAACCTGAAGAGTCTAAGTCAGTAAAACGAGGAAGAGGTCGACCTAAAAAGCAGACAGAAAGTGATGTAGAGATTACTCCAAAGATAACAAGAAAAACCTTAAAAGAGGAACCAGCAACTCCTCGCAGTGAAGCTAAGAAGCGTGGACGGGGGAAAAAGAATCAAAATATGGAAAAGAATGAGGATTTGAAAATGGAGGTTGATGATGTTCCTATTGAGCTAAGTGAAAATGAGGAGGAGGAGGAGGAAGAAGAAGAAGAAGAGATCGTTGAGGTCAAAAAAAGACGTGGCAGACCTTCAAGATTTGGAGATGAAAAGACCCCAAAAGGAAGAGGAAGACCAAAGAAAGGAGACAGTGAAGAAAAAACTCCAAAAAGAACACCAACAGCTACAGCAACACTATCTAAAAAACGTAGTAGAGGAGATGAAGAAACTGAATCTCCAGAATCTTCTACAGATGATGTTCCTACACCTGCAAAGAAGCAGAAGGGACAGACAACTGATGCTTCAACATCAGATGCCTCGACAGGACCTAATGTTGCTTCAATCAAATTTGAACAACCTGAAGCAGGATTATCATCGAAGACTCACACTTTGTTGAAAGAGCCCACACAAACTGCCCTGCAATCTGGAGATGTATATGACTTTGACCAAATTGACATTGATAATATCATGACAGCACAGCCTGGGACATCAAAGGATGTGTCTCAAGGCACTCAAACCAATTTTGTTGAGGTTGAGTTAATTGAGGAGTCTCCAGGAAAACGATCAGTCTTGACACAAACGGACCCAAGATTGAAGAAAAAGAAGTTTGGTCCTGTTGGTCAAGACATGGAGACAAGCATTGATGAAGAATTTGACTCCCCAAAGAAGAGAAGGGGGAAAAGGGAGGAAGATGTGGGATTATTTGAAGAGATGGAAAACAAAAGGAGAGGTATCAGGAATACTGAAGAAGCTCTGAATTGTCCATTTTGTGACAAGGCCTTCATAGGGTTAGTTAAACACATCAAAGGGAAACATAAAGATGAAACTGATTATGAGGAGGAGATGAGAAATGCCAAGTGGAGAGAAAAAATTATGAGAGTTTCAGTCCAGGGCAATGTTGATGAAGGGGAACAATGCCCAGAATGTGGAAAAGTAGCCAAGAACATCAAGAGACACATGGAGCTCCATCAGCAGAATAGAATGCAAATTCCTTGTCCAATTTGTGGAAAGGTGGTGCTAAAAACAGGGATGAGTTCCCACATGAGAACTGTCCACTCTGGACGGAAGCCCTATAAATGTCCTCATTGTGACTATGCTTCTGCATTTAGAGGTAATCTAAATACACATATGAAAGGAATGCATTTGCATACCAGGCAATACCTTTGCAATACCTGTAAAGCTGCTTTTAAGACACTAGGAGCCCTAATTGGACACACCAAGAGAGTTCATGAGGGCTGGAAGTCTCCCAATCAGAAAATCTTCATCTGTTCAGTGTGTGAGAAGCGATTCACTAAGAAATACCATGTGGATCGTCACATGTTGATCCACACTGGAGAGAAGCCACACAAATGTGGAGATTGTGGAAGATGCTTCAACAACAAATCTAACCTAATGTCTCACATTCAGTTGGTCCACAAGAAACTGTCACCCTACCAGTGTGACATGTGCCATGAAACATTTAAAAGGAAGAAAATGCTTTTGGAGCACATAGGTAGGGTTCATGTAACTGCAGGTGAGGCAGCACAAGCCATCATCCGAAAGTTTGAGCTTACTGAAGAAGTGGAGGAAGATGACATCATGCCAGATGATGAATCAGATATGGAAGAGCAAGGAACTGAGGTAATTTACAAAATAAAGAGATATTTTTTAGTTAAATGGCCTAAATGATGTGCATTTGTTACAGATATACACATTTTAAAATAGATACAATAATTTCAAGTTTGAAAAAAAATATTGCATTTCTACATGTTATCTTGAATAGGGACAGATTGGAGATGGACATACCTTTGTGGCAGTAGCTGGATCAGAAGGAGACTACCACACTGCTGTGGTTAGTGATCCAACTCAGATCTTGGCGGGTCAAGCCTTGACTACTCTACAAAGTGATTCTGGTCAAGAAACTATCATCATTGTTCAGAGTGCTGATGGGAGTGAGAATGCAACCCATGCCATAGTGGACCAGGATGGAACTGTCCAGTACATCATGCAGCAGCCAGATGAAGTGCAGTCTGCAGGAGGGGAGCAGGCTTACTCGGAGATCCAGCAGTAGACTGAATTATGATTTCTTATTGGCAGTGAGAGTTCTGTGAATGAGATGTTTTTGAGGAAATGAAGCTTGTACATGTATTAATTAGAATTCTGTGCATTGTAGAATGTAGAGAAAGGATATTCAGTAAAATTGCATGGAAGGAGTGAGAAAATTATACATGTTACCCTTAGAACAAACTGTTGTGCATAATACTAAACTAGATGTTGTACGAATATCATGTTAATGGTTTGAGACTATAATCATGTTTGAGTCTTACTGCAATCTTGAAATGATCATTTGTAGCTTGGATTCATTTAGATTTGTCATTAATTTGAAGTAAACATTATTGTATAGGATGATATACATGCTTTTTTTGTTTTGTTCTTTGTAGTGCTTTATAGTATCTAGTTTAAATGTGATTTCCACCTGAGTTATTTCTATGTATTTGACTAAAGTGTATGAATGTGTGGCACCCTAAATGAAATAGAATTTTACACTATCACATTGATGTTCTAAATGATTTTTTGTTTTTTATATAATGTGAAATTGTTTATTATTTTATGAGGTTTATCTCTTAATCACTTTAAGAGTAAATTTGAGTCTCGCTACTATTGAAGCATAAACATTAGAATTCCTTTTACCAAGATTATTATAACACCCAGAATAAAATCTAAGTTACTACTTACTTTATGTTCATTATGTATTGAACATGTACTTTACTACATTTAATTCAAATAAACTACAACTTATCCATGGGCCTGACAGGGAACAGACATTGGGTGCATTTCTATAATTGTTATCAGTTCTTCTCTGACTTGTTTGATTTTTTTGTATGTTGCCTGCCTAGCTGTTGTCTCATTGGTAAGCTAGTCTTCTGGATAATATGGATCTGATCCTTGCCTCTTAGAAGTTCATTCCCATGCTTCAGTAATTCTAATTGTTTGTTATTCTGATATACTGAGGAGTATTGTTCCTTGTATACTGCCCTGTTTCATTGTTCAGTTCGTGATAGAAGATACAGTAAACGGGATTCCTTTAAATGTGGAAAGACCAATTGAAATTGTGGGTCTTCTTTTTTTCTTTTCTTTTTTGTCAATAGATTCCCATTGATTTCATCATGCATGTATATACAGTAAGGATAAGTTCCAGTCCTTTCCAGAATTAACATGGGGACTATGACATTTAAAGAGAACCTTTGGAATGAAGGATTTGGACCTTTTATTTAAAATTATAAAGGACCGATAGGATACATGATAAATATATACATGTAAACTATCCCATAGCAGGTCATAACTGTGCTTTTAGGTTGTAAATAATGCTTGTAAAGTGAATTGCATGTAGAGCATATTTACACTGATCAGATGTGTAAAGATTTTTGCTAGCATGAAATAAACAACTACATACTTGACATCACTTTTGTGTGTCTTTAAGTCAGCCCAGTTCACAACCCTTTGCAAAGTTTTATACAATAAATTACATAACAAAACAACTGTAATTAAATGGTTAAACCCCAATGTTGTAGTTTCTAATCTGTGATGATTGTATAAGAAACAATGCCAAATCTAGGAAATATTTTCTCTACACATCCACAGTCTTGTTTATTAAATAAAAGTTTTTAAAAAAAACAGCTGTTATAAATTTGCATTTTTGTTTTCAGAAATGTGTACCATCATGTAGAAAACAAATCCATTTACGTTTGAAGAAAAATGTTTCTTGCTGCGATTAAAACTTTGAAAACATTTTTCAGATCCTTTAATTTTTTTTGACACCTGAGTTACTGTTTTTGTCATAACTTGAACATTGTTAAATTCTGAGATACCTTTAATTAATTAAGAATGTCATCAATTCCTTTGATGCTTACAACAATCTTCAATTCTGAATTGCATGCTTTAATTGAATTGTTCAAAGCATCAATTATTCTGCTGGATTGATTTGCACTATAATTGAATTAATGTGCGTATCTATTCAATTAATGCATGCAGTATTTGAACTATTTCAAATGAATTGATGATATCAACAATTGAATGGATGCACGCTAGAGAGGGCAAATACCGGTATATAATCATTAATTGAATTGTTGCTTCCTTTAAAAGAATTGATGCGCAAATTCATTCCTTCGAAAGTGCTGTAAGTAATTAAAGATGTCTTCAATTGAATCAAAGACATCATACTGATATCCAAATGCAATTTTCCATGCAATTATTCCATCACTTTGATGCGCACATCAATTGAAATGATGAGAGTATCAAATCAATGAATGATTATTTGTATTTTTGTACCAAAAACTGGTCATGAGGAGACCTACTAAAAGTGAAATTGCTCCTGGTCAAGGGTTCCATATTCAGGGCAGTGTATGGACCAGATACTACAATGAGTTGGAGACTACCAAAACTAAGAAATTCTTTGTCCTTGAGTGACAAGGTTAATCCCCGGAATTGGGCTATATAGATCATAAAATGAATGAAATAAATCTTGAGAAGTCTTTTAACCGAGTCAAGCTAATTAATTCATTTGAGGAGAGCAACTATATAATTAAAAGACATCTTCAATTCAACATGTCCACAATTCATTGAATTAATGATCTCTTTAATTAAATTGTTGCTCTCTTTAAAAGAATTGATGCGTGCATTAATTCCTTGTACAAAAGCATTGTAAATAATTAAAGATGCCTTCAATTGATTAAATGAGATCATGAAATTATTTATACGGAGCTCTAAATTAATTATTGCGAGCAATATTTCTACGAAATTGATACTCTCATCAATTGAATTGAAGAGAGCAATAATTGAATTAATGTGCTCATCAAATCTATTATTGCTCTCATTAATTCAATTGATGTGTGCATCAATTGAATTGAAGGAAGCAATAACTGAATTAATGCGTGCATCAATTCAATTAAAGAGAGCAATAATTGAATTGATTTTATCTTTAAATAATTTGAAGATATCTTCAATTATTTGAGTTTATGTTAATTTGGCGCTCCATAGTTAGATGCCATGTCTAATAATGAATATCTCCTAGTGTACTAATATTCTTAATGCATACTATGAGAGACTTTATAGGAAGAGGGCAGTCTAAGATTTTCGAACTAGTGCCCGATCCCTTTGTAATTATATTGCAATGAAATACGTTCATACCAATTATTGATATCATCAACACAATATTGAAGAGAAGAATGATTCAATTATTGCGCGAATTAATTTAATTATTGCTCTCTTCAAATGAATTGTAGCTCGCATCAATTCAATTGTTGATATCATCAATTCATTTGAAGAGAGCAACAATTCAATTCGACACTCCTGTAACAATAGTTTGGCTTCCGTCAGTCCTGTTCTTGTTATGGCAATTCCTTGAAAACTGCTCAACAGAATTCCATGAAACTTCGTAGTTAGTAAGAAAATACTTTGTAGATGTGCATATTATCAAGAAATTCTGATTATTTTTTCTTTCTGGGAGTTATGCTGATTTTTAACTTGTAAGTTAATTTGGCCAAAATTGAATATACTATTGAAACAGTTTGTAAGCACAACTCCTCTGAAACTGCTCAACAGAATTTCACATACCTTTGTATTTTATGTGGACATATTGTGTAGATGTGCATATTCACGAGAAATTCTAATTTCACTTTTTTGGGGTAGATATATGTCCCTTTCAAACATAGAAGTTTGGCCAAAATATACTATTTGGCACTCCTCTGAAACCACACAACATAATTTCATGCAACTTTATAGTTACTAAGAAAATACTGTCAAGATAATTGCATACTATCAGGAAATTCCGATTTAAATTTTTTTTCTTCTTCTAGGATCTGGTCATTTTGAATTTGCAAGTTTTGCCAAAATTGAATATACTACTGAAATAGTTTGTCAGTGCAACTCCTCTGAAACTGCTCAACAGAATTCCATGCAACTTTGTATTTAATATGGACATACTGAGTAAATGTGTATATACATAGGAAATTCTGATTTGATGTTTTCTAGGGAGTTGCCCCTATTGAACATAGATGTTTGGCCAAAATATACTATTTGGCACTCCTCTAAAACTGTTGAACAGAATTTTATGTAACTTTGTATTTAATATGGAAATACCTGTGCATATTCACAGGAAATTCCTACTTGGATTATTTTCATGGGAGTTACGTCCCCTTTCAACATAGAATCTTGGCCAAAATATTCTATTGGGTGCAAATTGTATGAAACCGGTTTTCAAGTCATATGTAATGCAAATATTTCTGCTTTAATATTTTAAACATTTTGTAAACAATTAAACAATATTACATGTGACTTGAGTAAGTGCCATCTAGTTACATGGGTGAAAATAGTACAGTTTAGCACAAAGGCAAAAGAAATTGTATTTTTTGTGTAGCATTGTCAGAATGTGAATTTGCATGCTCACTTTTTCATTCCTTAAAATATGAATATATAACCATACATTTTCAAAACTTTGTAAACAATAACCAACCTTAATCTTTATTTATACATTTAAATGTTCAATTTGTGTTTGTGCAAAATTAGGATGCTTTAAATTACAAAATCAACATTTTACTGGTTTGTCTGTAAACATAAAGCTTGAGTCTTGTTTACATAACACAGTGTTAATGCTAAAATATTGCTCTTATCCTTGCATTAAGAAGGTCCAAATTTTAATTGTCAATTTTAAATGAGTTATATTTTTAATGTTTTTGCTACGTTCCCAATATCACGATTTGCGGCACGATTGAAATTCGTGGAATAATTATGGTGATCATATCAAATGTTACCTAATCTTGGCATCAGTGGTGACAACTGTGTTGATTGTAGAAATTTTTTTGACTGTCAAAAATTTATACCAAGATCAACACGATTAATTTTCAGTCATTATAATCACATCAGATTATATTGCATTGTAACAAAGCACAACATATTTCATCTAATCGTGATGATCCCAGTCAATCTTTTTCAAGGTAGACACCATGCTTTGTTGCGATGCATTGCAATGTCCCACGATCTGTCACGATAGTTATGATATAAGCATACAGTAATGCTGCAAATGCCACGTTGTCAACAACCTCAACTTCCGCCATTTTCAGTGGTTGTGGGTTGTATTGTTCACTTTCTAGATGTTCAAAAAATTAAGTCAGTGGTCAGTCGTGCTGTATAAATACCCTTTGGGGTCCAATTGAAGCTCAAACAGTGATCATCTTTGATCCTGAGCGTGAAAGACATCGCGATCACAATCATATCCTATCGCGACACAGCATATCGGTTTCTGATTAACGTATACAAACGTATCTGCAAATACATGATTGTCCCCAAATCGGGAACCCAGATTGTGATGATCTATGAGATCAAGGTTCAATTGTGAACTTGATCAGGACAATCTTATCAGAACATGTGTGATTGTATCTGAACGGTGTTCAGAACACGTGTGATTGTATCTGAACGGTGTTCAGAACACGTGTGATTGTATCTGAACGGTGTTCAGAACACGTGTGATTGTATCTGAACGGTGTTCAGAACACGTGTGATTGTATCTGAACGGTGTTCAAAACATGTGTGATTGTATCTGAACGGTGTTCAGAACATGTGTGATTGTATCTGAACGGTGTTCAGATCATGAAACCTGAAATTTATTTATTGTGACCTTTCCGTATTAAAGTGCAACAATTTGATAAGAACGAATTAACTCGCATCACCTCGTATCAAAGCCCGAAATTCCAGAAAACTTCCGTGATATCAGCTACGAATGGTCAATCGTAGCATTTGTAACGGATTACACAACAGTGGGAACCAGGCATAAACTTCGAAATTAAAATTAAAATTTCCAAATAATGTGAACCAGTCCCTTTAACAATACTGCAACATCATGTAATAACATTACTACATCATGTAATGACATTATCACATCATATAATGACAGTCTCACATTATATAATGACATTATCACATCATATAATGACAGTCTCACATCATATAATGACAGTCTCACATCATATAATGACATCACCACATCATATAATGACATTTTCACACCATATAATGACAGTATCACATCATATAATGACAGTCTCACATTATATAATGACAGTCTCACATCATATAATGACAGTACCACATCATATAATGACAGTACCACATCATATAATGACATTATAACATCATATAATGACAGTATCACATCATATAATGACAGTACAACATCATGTAATAACATTATCACACCATATAATGACAGTATCACATCATATAATGACAGTATCACATCATATAATGACAGTATCACATTATATAATGACAGTATCACATCATATAATGACAGTCTAGTCTCACATCATATAATGACAGTATCACATCATATAATGACATTATCACATCATATAATGACATCACCACATCATATAATGACAGTATCACATTATATAATGACAGTATCACATCATATAATGCCAGTATCACATCATATAATGACAGTATCACATAATATAATGACATTCTAGTCTCACATCATATAATGACAGTATCACACCATATAATG
Source organism: Ostrea edulis (assembly GCF_947568905.1). Taxonomy (NCBI): domain Eukaryota; kingdom Metazoa; phylum Mollusca; class Bivalvia; order Ostreida; family Ostreidae; genus Ostrea; species Ostrea edulis. The sequence continues at coordinate 44,974,355 of NC_079165.1, forward strand.
ACATTATCACATCATATAATAACATTATCACATCATATAATGACAGTACCACACCATATAATGACATTATCACATCATATAATGACAGTATCACATCATATAATGACAGTATCACATCATAATGACATCACCACATCATATAATGACAGTCTCACATCATATAATGACAGTATCACACCATATAATGACATTATCACATCATATAATGACAGTATCACATCATATAATGACATTATCACATCATATAATGACAGTCTCACATCATATAATGACAGTCTCACATCATATAATGACAGTCTCACATCATATAATGACATCACCACATCATATAATGACATTATCACATCATATAATGACAGTATCACATCATATAATGACATCCCCACACCATATAATGACAGTATCACATCATATAATGACAGTCTCACATTATATAATGACAGTCTCACATCATATAATGACAGTCTCACATCATATAATGACATTTTCACACCATATAATGACATTATTGCACCATATAATAACATTATCACATAATATAATGACAGTATCACATATAATGACATTATCACATCATATAATGACAGTATCACATCATATAATGACAGTATCACATCATATAAGGACAGTCTCACATCATATAATGACAGTATCACATCATATAATGACATTTTCACACCATATAATGACATTATCGCACCATATAAACATTATCGCACCATATAATGACATTATCGCACCATATAATGACAGTATCACACCATATAATGACATTATCACACCATATAATGACAGTATCACATCATATAATGACAGTACCACACCATATAATGACATTATCACATCATATAATGACAGTATCGCATCATACAATGAGAAGTTTGATCTTAAGAAAGCTATGGTGTTCCATACTTAATACATATATTTTTTATTTATATTTCTACCAATTTGCTGATGAATTGAATACACATTACAAATTATGAGCAATATCTAAGTGTTGATGAATTGAATACACATTACAAATTATGAGCAATATCTAAGTGTTGATGAATTGAATACACATTACAAATTATGAGCAATATCTAAGATCTAATTTCCCTGCCTATCTGAGGTGCCTCTTCTTTTGGTTCAAAATTTCCCCAGAATCCTTCATCTGGCTCATATGAAGGTTTGGCATTTCTAAGTAAGTCATTTAACTCTAGAACTTCAAAACTACATGGATTATCCTCTTCCACACAGTCTGGTGTGTCCTGAAAGGCATTATGAAAAGATGCATGTTAATAGTTTAATGTCTGCAAATCTGAAACTCTCTGTATCAAACGATCACATTATTTTCAAATGGCAGGTGTTTTATGTTTGAAGTTAAGCATGAATGACAAAGAGTTCATTTAAGAAATGAATTTCATTTTTGAAAATACATGATGATATGAACTGCAATGCTCCTTGTAGACATACTTTTCATGAAAAGTGTTACAGTTCATACTTTATGTTTATCTACTTTTATTTCTGTTGGCTTTCCCAGCCATTGAAATATACTACATGTATATTTATCCAGTAGTTACATTGCTTACAGCTGCAGTGTGTTCAGTAGGATGTGTCTATCATTACAATTTGTAAAGATATCAAAGGCAAAAACATCTGAAACGTACATACATGTTTGTAATGACAGAGAGGGGTGATTATTTTCTTTTCCGAAATCTTTATTTCCATGTTCAACAATAGGATCAACTACGTTTGTATAAAATGTAAAAGCTCTTAAGTGTAGTAAACTTAATGGAAAGTTGTGCAGTAACCTTGACCTTCGACCTTTGATTTCATGATCAAAATATCATAGGTGTCTACTTTTGATGATCAACTACCTCTGTATAAAATATGAAAGCTTTCAGTTGAAAATTGTTCAAGATATTGAGTCTTAATGATTGGTTGATTGATTTATTATTGTTTTACGTCCCTCTCAAGAATATTTCACTCATATGGAGATGTCACCACTGCCGGTGAAGGGCTACAAAATTTAGGTCTATGCTCAGCGCTTATGGCCATTGAGCAGGGAGGAATCTTTATCGTGCCACACCTGCTGTGACACGGGACCTCGGTTTTTGCGGTCTCATCCGAAGGACCGCCCCCATTTAGTCGCCTCTTACGACAAGCAAGAGGGTACTGAAGATCTATTCTAAGCCGGATCCCCACGGGATGAGTTGCAATGAAACATGTCTGTCAACACGACGGACAAAGAGACGGACGGGCAGACATGGACAGACAGACAGGCAGACACAGACAGACAGACAGACACGGACAAACAGACAGACATGGGCAGACACAGACAGACAGGCAGACACGGACAAACAGACAGACACGGACAGACACAGACACGCAGGCAGACACGGACAAACAGACAGACAGGCAGACACGGACAGACAGACATGGACAGGGAGACACAGACAAACAGACACAGGCAGACACGGACAAACAGACAGACAGGCAGACACGGACAGACAGACATGCAGACATGGACAGGGAGACAGACAAACAGACACAGGCAGACATGGACAAACAGACAGACGGACAGACAGATGGGCAGACACAGACAGACAGACAGGCAGACCCCCAAATTTTTTCTTTGGTGAACAACTAACTTTCCGTAGAATAGGAAAGGTGTATGTTGAAAACCTTTCAAGATATTTTTTCACACTGAAATGTATTAAACTTGGATGATAATACCTCTTTTAAAAGTCTACTGTGAACTTGAGTTTTGACCACAAAATCTATAGAAGTCTTACCTTTGTAAAAAAAAATATGAAAGATCTATATTAAAAAGTTTTCAATCTTATCATGTCACAATGAAAGCATAGTGAAGTTAGAGATTAAAAGTCTGCTGTAATCTAGCTAATTTCCTATTTAATCATATATTCTCCAAGTCTGATAGTGAATGCCTTATTTCGAAATATTCATGATCACGTGATGTTGCAAGCAGAATTGCAAGCAGAATATCTAAAGTAAACAATTGCATGGCGATGTGAAAGCATGGATGACCTTCAGGCTGTTGGCGGGACACATTAAGCAATAAAAGACAGTCAGATAGAAAACAGCAGAGAGCGAACCACTTTGAGCAATGAAAGGGGAGTTAAATTTCATGTTTAACATGAAATCACTATTCAGTATGATTACATACTGTAAATGTAATCCTCTTCTTCCACGATGTTTCTAATAATATTTTTTTTCTTGCGCACATCCAACATAAATATGGATTAGAAAATCACCGTTTTCTCCTGACATTGAGTAGACTCACATATACCTTTCATGGTCAATACCTATGTTTATAACATGAAAGCCTTATGTTGAAAACTTTTTAAGATACATCAAAAGTGATGATAGACAGACATTGGGACAATGTGATTACTATAGGGCTTTCACATTCTCAATGCGGGGCTCTAACTAGGACTGTAGTACGCACAACATCAATAATATTGTAATCACCAAATTATGCAAGGATATGCGTCAAAATTGGAAAGGAAATTAAATTTAAATGATAATACTTCTTTTGGACCATAAATAGAATATCTTTGTCAATATTTGATATGAAGAATTTTAGAAAGCTTGGACAAGAGCAATATTTTCTGACTTTTAAGACTGCAAAGGAGGAAACTAAAGATTTTTCTCAACATGAGTAAGAAAGTTGAGTGACATATGAGATATGCAGAAATTGTAAGTTTTTTC
>NC_079165.1:44983068-45018068 GCF_947568905.1 Ostrea edulis
TTCTTCTGAAGATGTACTGGTGTACCAAGTTTGATGTCTGTCAAGCAAAGGGTTCTCAAGATATTGAATGGTCAGTAAATTCCTATGCCCAGTTTGACCTTTGACCATATGACCTCAAAATCAATAGGGGTCATCTACTCCTTAGGATGTACTGGTGTGCCAAGTTTGATAACTTTCAAGCAAAGGGTTCTCAAGATATTGAGTGGACATTATATTCCTATGTCCAGACTAGATTGACCCTTTACGTTTGACCTTTTGACCTGAAAAACAATAGGGGTCCTCTTCTACTCATAACCAACCCACATATCAAATATCATTATCATCAAGTGAATGGTTCTCAAGATATTGAGCAGACAACATGTGGTCTACCGACCGACCGATCGACCGACAGGTGCAAACCAATATGCCCCTCTTCTTTGAAGAGGGGGGGGGGGGGGGGGGGGGGGGGCTAATACATAAGGATATAAAAAGCACTAAAAATTACCAACAACACAAACAACAGTGAATTGTCAAATTTTCAAGATGACTTGTCCCTTCCTCAGGATGATAGAATATTTACATAGAAAAGAAAACTAAATAGAAAAGGAAACTAAAACTACAACTAAACTACAAAAGCTGATAACAAACAAAATGTCTTCATTTTAAAATTATTGAGTGTACTATGTGGCAATAGAAAAGTCTGTTTTAATCGAGAGTCAAGACTGAACTGAACCAATCAGTCTTACGCTGGATCAAGTAAAAAACAAGGAACGATTTAACTAATCAGTATATTTAAGCATTATGTTTACTAGTTCTAATGACGGCTTATACCGAGTGAAGCTCGGACGGGCCAAAGGCCCGTCCGCGAAGCAAGGCTCTAAAGATAACACATATACGTAAAATAAAAAATGAGAAAATCTGCAAATGAATACAGATAATCTCTATATACGTTCACTGAAAATCTTGTGATCCATATGGGCGCCGCCATTATGCTTTGTTCATCAGTTGCTTCTACAGTTATTTGTGTTTAAATTTTGAATGCCAAAAATACAAGACTAACGTGCAATTTGTAATTCAAACACCCAGTTTGTTAAAAATGAATGGTATGATTATTATTGTTACAGTCTTTAGCCAATCATCAAATAGAAAAACAGTAATATGACTAAATAGATGAACGAGTTTATGAGTTTCTTTAAATAAAAATTTATTGTTTGATTTGAAAGAGAAAAATGTTGAGGCTAAATGTGACGTCAGAATGCATGATTTACGTCGGCTGGTGTTATATTCCCCACTTTAAATGAATAAGGCAGATCCTCTAGAACTGTTATCCTCGTATATCCCCCTTTAATATTTAGATGTTATTGGGTGTTTAGTGCAAGGAAAATTTCATAAATAATATATATTTTGAAATGAATTATTGTTTATAATTGTTTGGTTTGAAAGACGAAGAAAAAAGTCGAGGCTACATCTGACGTCACTATGCACGGTTTACGTCGGCTGGTGCTATATTCTCCGCGTGAAAGGAATAGGCGGATCCTGTAATTATCCTCATAGATATCCCCCTTTGATACTGGGCGTTTAGCGCTAGGGGAATTTCATAAATAATACATATTTTAAATGAATTGTAATTTACCGTACTGAACAGAATTATGACTATCACTTGGGACATGACACGCCAATGACCATATCATGCTTCGCTTGGTCCAACGGTCACACCGTATGTATTAGCGAGTATTTTGCACTTGGAGGTGTAAAGATATATATTAAACTAGTGTTGAACTGTGATGAAAAATAAAATATAAAAATTATAAAACAATATGAAAAATTAAATCGAAAAATAAGGGGGTTAGGAAAGACCGAATTTAAACCGGATATTAAACCAGACGATATACAGACTGATAATTTTTCTGCTTCTGTTCTCCTTAATGATTGTGCCGATTGTGGATTACTTTCCACGAAGCAAGGTTTAAAGAATGGATGAAAAAGTTTTAAAAGGGTGCAAGAGATTTATAGTGTTACATTTATCACAGGTGCTTGGGTTTTAACATGTGAATACACATCTCATCTTATACATATGTAAATAATCAGGGGGGGGGGTGTTTGTTTGTTGTTGTTTTTTTTTTTTACATATGTATAGGGTTAGATGTGTATTCATATGTTAAATCCCAAACACCTGTTACATTTTCTGTTACCTACCTAAAGAATAAGTAGGAAACGAAAAACGGTCTATAAAGAAGAAATTTTCCATGGAGAAAATATAATCCCGGAAATACGACGATGGTCCGTAGTGATTTTATTAGGCCTCGAAAGCACTGTGAAAAGCATTTAAAAAAAAACAAAAAAAAAAACAAAGCCCAAAAAAAAAATCATAAAAAAAAAAAAATGTTTGCCCTATCCGTGTTTTGTTTGTCGAACTATTTTATTCAGGAGACCTGAATATTTATTTTACCATTTTTAATTCATCTGAGTTGAAAGTTCCACTAAACTTGGCAAAAAGCATCCTTGGGTAAAGGGCTTTCAAGTTTGTTCAAATAAAGGGCCATGGAGCATAAAGGGGAGATAATCTTTAAAAAATGCAAAAATAAGGTTGGGTCATTTTAAAATCTTCTCCAGAAACACATCATCGGAACCCACGGGTAGCCTATATATGCAGTTTAACAGAGAGAAGATCCGTGGGTTCCGACGATGCCAGAAACAAACACTGCGCCAGACGAACTGAATTTTACACGAAAACTTCCTGACATAATGCAGATTCAAGTTTGTTAAAACATGACCCCCCTGGGGTGGGGGTGGGCCACGATAGGGGTTCAAGGTTTTACATGCGAATATATAGGGAAAATCTTTAAGAATTTGAGATTTACTTGAAAGCTTCATGACATAGTGCAGATTCAAGTTTGTTAAAGTCATGGTCCCCGGAGGTAGGGTTGGGCCACAATAGGGGATCACAGTTTTACATACAAATATAATTATAGGGAAAATCTTTAAAAATCTTCTCCTCAAGAACCACTGGATCAGGAACGTTTACATTTACACGAAGGCTTCTTGGCATACTGCAGATTCGAGTTTGTAAAAACCATGCCCCCCCCCCCCCCCCCCCCCCCCCCCCGATGGTATGTTGGGGCCACAATACTGACCAAAGTTTTACATGCCGATATATATAGGTCAAATCTTTGAATATGGGTGACTCAGGTGAGGGATATTGTCCATGGGCCTCTTGTTAGCTCAAGTGAGCTATTCTGATCATCCGTTTGTCGTCTGTCTATCTGCCTGTAAACTTTTCACATTTACATCTTCTTCTCCAGAGCCACTGCGCCAATTTCAATTGAACTTGGTACACATAATCCATGGATGAAAGGGATTCAGGTTTGTTCAAGTGAAGGGCCATGCCCCCTTTAAAGGGGAGATAATAATGAAAATGCTACAATAGGGTGGGGGTCATTTAACAATTTTCTTCTCAAAAACCACTGGGTCAAAAAAGTTAAATCTATTGAAAGCATCCTGACATAGTGCAGGTTCAAGTTTCTTCAAATCATGGCTCCTGGGGGTAGGGTGTCCTGGTAGTGTAGTGATTAACGCACTTGCTTCTCACCGCTGCGATCCGAGTTTGATCCCCGTGATCGCCAGTGGTTGTGTGTGAGAGGGTATGATGGTCGCCCGCTTGGACACGTGGGTTTCCTCCGGGTTCTCCGATTTCCTTCCACATAATTACCCCTTAGCGCCAACATCCGTGCAAATCGGTAAAAACCTAGTATACAGCTAATGTTCATTGCTTTAAAAATAAAATTATTATTATTAAGGTCTTCCGTCTCCTGCGGAAGACCTTACTATTATTGTTCGCGTTCTTCTTCTTCATTATTATTATTATTATTTTCCTTGGTAGTACACGCGTTTTTCTCAGCCATTTCTCGATCGATTTTCACGAAATTTTCAGGAAAGATGTCTTTTGGTGACGACACTTTCCTTGCAAAATTTCGTGCTTGACGTCACTTCCGGTCAGGAGTTATCTCTCTTTCAGTGACTTTTTGAAGGGCCTTGTTGTCCACGCATCTCCTCCGTTAGTTTTGAAGCTAGAGTCTTGAAATTTCTACACAAGATAGAGTAAACATTTTAGAAGATTTGTGGGGGATTCGATTTTACCGGAGGTGATTTGCCTAAGCGCTCGCCTGGACCTGAAAAAATGGATGCCAAAATTTTTCGCCGATTTCGGCGATTTTTGACCTTTCATCTCCAATATCTTTTTCCTTGCAAATATTTTGTTAAGACATGTAGAACAAAAGTTGTGCACATTTACGAGATCTTTTCGAAAATATCAAGATTTAGGGGCTAGTCCCTTCAGTTAGGGATCTAGAAGGGCTCAAAGTCTAGATCAAATATCTCAAAAATCTTTAATATTTTGGTATAAGTCAAAGAACAAAAAATTTTCATCTCAACAATCCAAATCTATTCATATAAAAATTTAGGTCATATGTTACGTAATAAGGGATTTTAAGGGCCAAAACCATAAATTTTTTACCCCTTGTATCTCGAAAACGACAAATATTTTGAAAAGCAATAAAGAACAAAAGTTGTTCAGAATGATGATCTGAACAATATGCATATTTCGTTTTTACCCTATGTGGCCCCGTTAGGGAGCTACAGTTTGGCCCCTAAAAATTACTTCTAGAAATAACTCGAGAACGGTAAAGAATTTCTAAATACTTGTTGAACAAAAAATGTTTGAAATGTCCTGACCTTTCTTACGATATCAAGCAAAAGGGGCTGACCCTTTAAATTAGGGGCCCAGAAGGGTCCAAAGGTTTATGAGAATATCTCAGAAACTATTAATATTTTGTAATAAGTCATTGAAGCGGAAATGTTCATCTAAACGAGCTTGTTCTTATCAAATCAAAAAGTAGGTCATATGTTACGTAATAAGGGATTTTAAGGGCCAAAATCATAAATAATTGACGCCTCATATCTTGAAAACGACAAATATTTTGAAAAGCATTATTGAACAAAAGTTGTTCAGAATGATAATCTAAACAATATGTACATTTCGTTTTTTCCCTATGTGGCCCCGTTAGGGAGCTACAGTTTGGCCCCTAAATATTTCTTGTAGAGATAACTCGAGAACGGTAAAGAATTTCTAAATACTTGTTGAGCAAAAAATGTTTAAAATGACAAGGCCTTTCTTACGATATCAAGCAAAACGGGCTGGCCCTTTCGCCTGCGGGCCTCATGGCTCACCAGTAGAGTTGATGTTTTGTCGATATCTTTCGATAGCAATAACTCTTTATTGGTAAATATTTTGTTAAGACATGTAGAACAAAAGTTGTTTAATTGTCAAGACCTATCGATCGATATCAAGAAATAGGCCCGCGGACATTTTAGCTCACCTGTAGAGTCGAATTTCTGTCGATATTAGTCAATCTCCGTCACTTTTTACTGGTAAATATTTTGTTAAGACATATTGAACAAAATTTGTTAAGTTTATCAAGACTAATCCCTTCATATCAAGAAATAGGCCTGCGGGCCTAATGGCTCGCCTGGAGAGTCGATATCAGTCGATACCAATAACTTTTGACTGGTAAATATTTTGTAAAGACATATAGAACAAAAGTTGTTCACTTTATCAAGGCCTATCGACTGATATCCGAAAATAGGACTGTGGGTCTGATGGCTTACCTGTAGAGTCGATTTTTTTTCGATATCTTTCGAAAGGTATAACTCTTTATTGGTAAATATTTTGTTAAGACATGTAGAACAAAAGTTGTTCAATGTGTCATAACCTATCGATCAATATCAAAAAATGGGTCTGTGGGCCTCATGGCTCGCCTGTAGAGTCGATATCAGTCGATTTCAAAAACTTGTAACTGGTAAATATTTTGTAAGGACATATTGAACAAAAGTTGTTCAGTTTATCGAGATCTATCGATTGATATCAAGAAATAGGCCTATGGTCCTTATGGCTCGCCTGTAGAGTAGATTTTTTGTCGATATCGGTCGATCTCAATAACTTTTTACAGGTAAATATTTTGTAAAGACATATAGAACTAAAGTTGTTGAGTCTATAGAGGGCTAACAAATGACATCAAGAAATAGGCCCGCGGGCCTTATGGCTCGCCTGGAGAGTCGAATTTCAAACGAATTTCACCGCAACTTTGCTTCAGAAGCTTATGATATGAAAAATTGATTATATCTAAAGTGTCTTAAAGTCGGAAACTAAATTGGGACTCATTTGTCTTTTTTTTTTTTTTTTAACTCCGAGTGCATCAACAAATCGGACGGAAGACCTACTCGTTGCTCGCAACGAGATCGTGTCTAGTTATTATTATTATTATAGGGTGGGACCGCAAAGGGGGATCAAAGTTTTACATTCGAATATATAGGGAAAATCTTCTCAAACACCACCGGGCCAGAACTGTTCAAGTTTACATGAAAGCTTTTGGACATAGAGTTGATCCAAGTTTGTGCAATTAATGGTCCCCGGGGGTTGAGTGTGGCCACAAAGGGGGATCAAATTGTTACATGCTGATATATGGGGGAAATCGTTTTTAAAAATCTCTTGAACTATCTAAGTAAGGGCTTTCATATTTTGTATGTACATTTTTTACAAAAAGACCTTTCACGTGATGCAATGGTGTGTGATCTTGACCTGGAAGTTTCACTTACTTTTGATAAAAATCTTATCTATACAATATGCCCTAAACTATTTAGATAGATCTTTTATATCTTGTATATATGTTTCTTATGGCAAGACCTTTCAATTGATATCATAATACTTGACCTTGAACTAGGAGATTTACCTACTTTTAAGAAAACATAACCTATTAAATATATTCGGAACTATTTTAGGTGGGGCTTTCTATATTTTGTATATAGATTCTTTTTGACAAGACCTTGAAACACACTGGTGTTTGATCATTTGACCCTGGAGTTTAACCTACTTTAAACAAATCTCGGATCTATTAAGTATCTCCTGAACTATTTATGTTTAAGGTAGGACTTTCATCTTTATTGCAAGACCTTATTATTGTGTGAAGCTTGACCTTGTGACCTTGACTTGGAAGTTTGACCTAATTCTAATAGAAATCTAACCTATTTTTAAAATATCTTCTGAACTATTTCAGATAGAGCTTTCATATTTTGTATAGAGGTTTCTTGTGACAATGTATTCATAACATGATCAATGACCTTGGTCTTATTTAAAACAACAAGGTCATGTTAGCCATATTGTGCTGAGGGATCTCTGTATTACATAAATTAATTTCCAGTTATGTTGTAATCGTTTGGGGTTAAGTTGGGACCACAATATAGAGTTGAAATTCATCATGGGAATAAAGATTGATACAATAAAATCTTTTAAAAATCACAACAGCTGAAAAATGCCAGGGCCAAGGTGTCTCAGGTGAGCGATGTGGCTCATAGGCCTCTTGTTGAGTTTCCCCTGAATATTTAGGTGATACATATAGATAGACAGATAGATAGATAGATAGATAGATAGATAGACTGATAGACAGATAGATAGATGAGAGAGAGAGAGAGAGAGAGAGAGAGAGAGAGAGAGAGAGAGAGAGAGAGAGAGAGAGAGAGAGAGAGAGAGGGGGGGGGATGGATGGATGGATGGATAGATAGAAAATAGATAGTTTGTATGGTGGTCCACAGGGATATGGTGAAACCACAATAGGGGATCAAATTTTTACATGGGAATATATCGGGAAAATCTTCTCAAGAACCACGGGTACAGAAAAGTTGAGTTGAAATCTACACGAAAGCTTCCCGACATAGTACGGATTCAAGTGCATGAACCCCCCCCCCCCCCCCCCCCCCCCTATTTGTTATATGCGTAAGTTTTGATAAGATTGGAAGTATTCTACCCCATTTAATTGAAAGGGTAGAGGTACTTATGTAAACCATCTAAATCCTTGTACCAAAGAAACATTTTCAAGTAATCTTCTTGCTTGTCACTTTTCCAAGACATTGTCAGTAACCGTCGACGTCATGACGTTATTTGCACCCCCCCCCCCCTTTTTTTTAGTAAGAAACAATGCTATGTTCAACTTCAATCTGATTAAAATCAGATCTTATGATCCGCTCACGTAGATCGCTATATATACTAGGTATAGTATAGCGATCTACGTGAGCGGATCACAGGGTCTGGTTTTAATCAGATTGTGCTTAACTTACTCATAAAAGAAATCTCTAAGAGATAAAAGGAAAACTAAATGTGTTCTGACAACAGCACGTTGTGGACATCTTACATATGTAATTTGATGAAATTTGAAGACAGGGCCGATTTTATGGAGCGCCAAATTAACATAAACTCAAATAATTGAAGATATCTTCAATTATTTGAAGATATCATCAATTCAATTATTGCTCTCTTTAATTGAATTAATGCGCGCATTAAATCAATTATTGCTCTCATCAAATGAATTAATGCGCGCTTCAATTCAATTATTGCTCTCATCAATTGAGTTAATGCGCGCATCAATTGAATTAAGGAGAGCAATAATTGATTTAATGCGCGCATTAATTCAATTATTGCTCTCTTCAATTCAATTGATGCGCGCATTAATTCAATTATTGCTCTCTTCAATTCATTTGATGAGAGCATCAATTTAGTAGAAATAGTGCTCGCAATAATTGATAGAGCTCGGTATAAATAATTTGATGATCTCTTTAATTCAATTGAAGATATCTTTAAATCATTTACAATGCTTTTGTTTAAGGAATTAATGCGCGCATCAATTCTTTTAAAGAGAGCAACAATTCAATTAAAGATATCATTAATTCAATTGTGGATATGTTGAATTGAAGATATATTTATTTATATAGTTGCTCTCTCTAAAAGAATTGTTGCTCTCTTCAAATGAATTAAAGATATCATTAATTCAATTGAAGAGAGCAATAATTGAATTAATGCGCGCATTAAATCAAATATTGCTCTCATCAAATGAATTAACGCGCGCATCAATTCAATTATTGCTCTCATCAATTGATTTAATGCGCGCATTATATCAATTATTGCTCTCTTCAATTGAATTGTAGCGCGCATCAATTCAATTGTTGATATTACCAATTCATTTGAAGAGATCATTAATTCAATTAAAGCGCGCATCAATTCAGCTGAAGAATTAATGCTATCATCAATTCAATTAATGCGCGCAATAATTCCGAATTGAAGATATCATTAATTATTTGAAGAGATCTTTAATTCAATTGTTGCGCGCATCAAATGAATTGATGATATCTTCAAATAATTGAAGATATCTTCAATTATTTGAGTTTATGTTAATTTGGCGCTCCATACGATTTTGATGCTTATCGTATTTCCTTCTTTTTTAAGATTAGCAGGACCACACTAAATCATATCAAAATGCAAATGTTTCTAAGTCATGTTGATTCATTTTGAATTTTTTTTTTTTGTTGCCCCCGTGACTAAAGTCAAGCAATCTAATTAAAATTAGATGTTTGATCCGCTCGCGTACTCGCATACGTATGCGAGTACGCGAGCGGATCAAACATCTAATTTTAATTAGATTGAAAGTCAAGGGGTGGGATATTGTTTTTGTCCTGTCTGTAAGAAACTTATACTTTGCACATAACTTTTGAATGGTGATTGATGGGGCTCCCATAGTTCATATTTGTATTCCTTGTGACAAGACCTTTCCATTGGTATCAAAGTTTTTGACCTTGTGACCTTCACCGTTCAGTTCGACATACTCTTAAAAGAACCTAACCTAAGCAAAATATCTGAATTGAATTATTTAAGGTAGGACTTTCTTATTCAGTACAAATGTATTTATAGATTCCTGTGGCAAAAAATTTCATTTGATACCATGTAGTTTGACCGTGTGACCCAGACCTTGGAGTTTGACTCAAATTTTAAAACTTTAACCGAAACGTTTGAATGGTGAGTGATACATCTTCAAATTTCATATATAGTATGCAGTCCTTTTGACAAGACCCTTTTTATGATACCGTTATTTTTGACCTTGTAACCTTGACCTTGGATTTTGGCTTATTCCAAAGAAAAGTTAACCTAGGCAATATCCGCTAAATATTTATGGTAGCTGTCATATTTTGTATATAGATACCTTATGACAAGGCCGTACATTTCATACCATGATATTTTATCAAGTGTGACATCATATCATGGTTATATCACGACCCATGAGACTAGAGGTCACGATATGGGGTTAAAAATTTTCATAGAAATAAAGATTGTAAAAAATCTTTTTAAAATCCCAATAGCCGCTGAAAAAAAGAAAAGAAAAAAAAAAAAAGCAGAGCCAAGGTGACTCACGAGTGTGAGTGATATGGCCCATGGGCCTCTTGTTTTGATTTGCTATTGTATATACCATTTAGATTTTTACTGAAGTTATTTACAATTTGGTTCGTATCAGTTCCTTCATCAACACAAGTTGAATTTAATACGACCAGATTATTAATAAATCCCGTATCATTTGGTTCTGGGACCAGTGTTCTATGGATCTATCATGTATTAATCATACACACAATCATGGACTTTTGACACTCAATAATCATGTTCTTATTGTTTGTCTTTTTCAATTGACACAGAACTTTATTTCTTATTTTAGATGTCGAATATAAATTTGTCTAGCTTTTTTGATGATCTTCATTCAAATGACGTTTCAATATATATTGAAGACTTACTTCAATATGGTACTAAGCCTATATTTTGGGAGAATTTTAAAACGAGTACTCTCCCTTTTGACAAAAACAGCAAGTTTTGAATATCCCGCTATAAAGTTTAACTCCCGTCATGCTCCTTTGCTCTGTTGTACACTCTAATTATTTGATGGCGGCGGACGGGAAAAAGATGAGGTCTGTACACTGGTCGAGTTTGACGGATTGTAAAATGTGTAAACTAGCTGTGATTGTGTTTTGTCTCGGATCTCTACCTCACATCTCATATGGACAAAATGAAATAGAAAATTTACCAAGTTCAGCTTGTTACAATGCACAGGGTATCGCTCAGCGGTGTATGCCAGTTTTTGTGAATGCTGCCTTTAGTAAAACTGTTGAGGCCACTAATACCTGTGGTCTGACTAATCCCACCGAATACTGTCTACAGACAGGAGTCACGGGTGTCAGAAAGCAGTGCCAAACCTGTGATGTGAAGAGGCCGGGGTACAGCCACCCCCCCGAGTTTATGACGGATTTTAATAACAATCATAACTGGACATGGTGGCAGTCGGACACCATGTTGGAGGGGATTCAGTACCCAATAGTAGTCAACTTGACTCTTAGTTTAAGTAAGTACATCGGCTGCTCACATACATCCCTGTTTCCCAAATCGGGGAATATTATGATAAAATAAGGTGCATGGGGTTTGGAACATGAAACTAGAAACTCTCCTCAACAGTCGTCAAATGTTTTGCTTCAAGTTCAACATTTTCTACAAATTCTTGAAAAATTACCTTGTTAATCTAAGAGTTAAGGTACACTATGCATCTGCCATTTTTTTGGGAGGTGTGTGTGTGTTGATGTAATTAGCAGATTAGCCACTTCTGTGACTTGGAGGAAATATTGGCCCATTGCTATGATCTTTAACCCAGATTTGGTGAGTTCATGTTAACATCTACAATCACCAACCAAACTGTTGGAATATAATGAAAATCTTTTGGTTTGTGGAAAATAACAGTAGCCAAGAGGAGAAAGCAATAAATCATCTATCAAAAATTAACTGATAAACTCTTTTGCAGCTTGCTGCTGAAAGTATGAAGATAAAAAATAAGAATTCTTATTTGTGGTTTCCTTGAATTTTTTTTTATATTAACTAACCTAAGTCATGTGGTCCAAGACTGGGCCAAAAATAAAAATGGATTTGTTTGATGTACTCCGACCAACCCGTCAAATTTGCTCCTACCCGATCATTTTTTTCAGCAATTTAAATTTTTTTTTTTTTTGGGTTCCCTTGAAAAATAGAAAACTCTCCTTATTTTAAAAGAAAATATAAAAAAAAATTCATGACATTCCAAAAAAAAAAAAAAACCCAACCTACCTACTGACCCACCTTGAAAAATGTGGGTCGGAGTACATCAAACAAAAATATTTTTAATGATGGCCCTGTTGAAAATTCTGTGTGCCTAGTCAATAAACTAAAATTGCAGATAGTACAGGACGTTTTCTTCATGCCACTGTAGACTATTGTTGGAATTTGTTCCTGTACCTAATGTGAAAAATATGAAGGAAAAAAGAAAAAGAATGAATTGTTTAAAAACACATACAATTTTATAATGCCTTTTGCATCATTGAAAGGAAAAATATTGTGAAAATAATGCCAGAAATAAAGTCTGAAGGCATCAAGTTTTCAAAAATCTTCCAGGGGAATGCCTTTGATTTGGGGATGGGGGACTTTCAACTCTCAGACTACTTTGGAGTAATGCCCCAGCAATTTTTTTCCTTATATAACTGGTACCGATAAACAGTACCATTCCCAATGCCAAAAACCATTGATTTTTCCCAATTTTGAGACTAAAAATTCCCAATTCACTACTTCTTGCTTTTTTCTTTTCTTTTAGTTAAAATCATTTTCCCCAATTGAATGGGTACCAGTAGGTAGAAAAAAAATCACTGTGCCCTCTAAATGCAAGTGTCAAGTCCTGATAATTCTGGGTATGTAGGTTAAACAAAGTTCTCTATTCAAGACATTGCTGAAGTGTTCATTTTCAGATATGGCGTGACTGTAAAATTGAGACAGGTGGGAGAAATGAGACACTGTTCGGGGATAATTGTATTTTTGTTCCTAACTGTCACTTTTTGTTATACAAGCTTTTTAAAGTGTGTTCTTACATTGTCATCTAATTGGGTTACTTTTGCTTGAGATTTTATTTCAAATTCCACAAGGTAGATAAAAGATCAAATTAAATGGCTTGGTAAATATTCTGAACTAAAATACTTATTGCTGAGTATGTGTTTCTTGACATCTGTTATGGTTTATTTCTCACTAGTCTAGGCCACAAACCACAATGGGGTAAATATCTATCATAGATTTCTTAAATGTGAAAGTTAATACCATGATAAATAAGCTTTTCATTCATAAGAAGTTAATATCAGTATGATCAGACTATTTTCTTATTGTTTAAGAAAAACTTGCCTGAAAGTTCATTTAAACTTGTTAGAATGTCATTGGCTCGGATTAAAAAGCTTTGTATAAAGAACAAATTTCCACTAAAGCCAAATGAAGATTGTCATTCATTATTCAAGCTTCACTTTCCCAGACCACATTCACCATTGTAATTTTGTCTGACAGACTGATTTGGGGAGATAGGTTGTAGTTACATGCATTATTGTCACTGTCAATGAATTATAGACCATTCAGAATTTTCATTGCCTTTCCACTGAATGTGTGTTATTTTAGATAGCCAAGACACTCTTGAGAAAATGTTAAAGGTTCTTTATTGACATCTTTCTGTTTCAAACTTTCAAATTCATTTTATATTACACTCAAATCACATATATGTGTGATAGATGAGGTGCAGTACAACATTTACACATACACAAGTGAATAAAGTTAAAGATCAAGCAAAAAATTTGCACACACACAAGTGAATAAAGTTAAAGATCAAGTAGCGTCTTTGCAAAAAAGCAAGAAAAAACAAATACATGCTCTTTTTTTCCCCAAAACTTTTGACTTAAGGCCAAAATAAAAATATTGTTTGTTTCCCCTCGCCCGACCGAGTCTGAAAATTCACACCGACCCATAAGTTTTTATTACGCCATTCTGGTGAAGTTTTTTTTTTTAATTTTAAGAAAATTTCAAGGTCGTTTCTGGTGCAGATCAGTATTTTATAATGACAAAAATTTTCTATATCTTCTTTGGTTTCGATCCAAATTTTAAAAATAATAATACGAATACAGGAGGTGTTCTGGTCCGAAATCTAGAAATTTCGCCGCCTCCAGCTGGAGGCGGCATTCTCTGGCTGATTTCAAATACTTACAAGCCGAATTCAATTTTAAGCTCATAACTAATCAATAAAACGATTCTTCTTGTACTTACTAATATCGATTTTATGGGTTCTTTCATCACATAAACAGTCTCTTGAAAACATTTTATCAAACTGTCGAGCTTTGTTTTGAGTCACGAGACTCGTTTGCTCAAATGGCAGTGAAAATTCGGTTGACTACAACTGTTGGTTTCTGTTTAATATCGAATTTTGGATTGATATTTTCTTTTAATCGATATTAATAAGTACAAGAATCATGATTGTTTTATTGATTAGTTACAAGTGAGTTTAACATTGAATTCGGCTCGCAATTCGGACTAGTGATCTGCAAGATCGAGATGGAGAAATGTTGTCTATACGAGGAGCGAGGAAACAAGAGAATTCGGGGCATCCAGTGTGAAAGTTGTGTTCTTCAGTAGGGGAAAGTTCTGATATTTCGGACGGATGCGATATTTTTGACAGTCAATCAGAAGCATTCTCAATTTAACTTATTTCTGAACTAATGCTATATTTACAAACTGGAAAACACCTAATTATATGCACATGTGTAACTCAGCTCTGATTGGTTGATGTCAGCATCCATTTTGTTTGATCGGCAAAATCAAGTCCCGTTGAAACGTTTTCTGGTAAACTAGATCTACCGATATCATTTAAAAATATAATCAAAATCACTATCATATACAAATTAAGATAATGTGCAAAAAACAAAAGCATAAAATGTCAGTGAACCATAAATAAAAGACAGCAACCGAGTTTACCAATTTTATAACACCATGTGTCCAAAACTAACACCATTGTCCATAGTTGCAACATTCTCCCTAACTTTATTTAAGTGTTAGTATGTGGCATAAATAGCAGAGAAAATTCTGATGAAACCCAATGTTCGTCGAATCAACCAATATGTATACATGTAGTCCAATGCCTAAGTTTAGTGGTTAGATAATGAGCATTTCCAAAATACATGAAGTACTGTCCGAAATATCGACACCTTCCCTAATTGCAAAACGTGGCAATCAAGCAGAATTTACGCGAGAACTGACTATACGAGTTTGATGAGGAAACATGGATGATGTGATTCACGACGTTTGGTATCGGGCATTGTTAATGGTTAAGGGAATTTCATAATAAATAAAATTCTGCTAGCTAAAAAAAAAAAACTTTTTACCTACCTACCGACCTTCCTCTGAAATTTAGGGTCGGGAGAGGGGAAACAAACATATTTTTAAATGTGGCCTAATCACTTTCTGAGAATGGAGGATGCTTAATTGATGTAGTTTAATTACATGTAGTATGATTCAATCATGAAGTAATCGTTTTATGAGAAGAAATGGTGGGGTTTTAATTATGCATTATGTACGCTTTTGACAACAGGTGTTTACTGTAACATACTATTTTTTTAAATTCACAAAATTTTGGCTAAGCTAATAATGTTCAGTTAATTGAATTTTCCAGTTGCTGATATATGCTAAACATCTATGTAGTCCCGTAACAAAAACAGGTTGTAGTAGAAAATAGTTTGTGGTAAATATTTTAGACAGATTACATAACCCTTGTCAGTTGAATATATAAATCTACATATTTATGTCAGACTTGGATTTCTTTGCATCTGTTCATGACACCTAATCTTGTGAGAGCCCATACCCCTACACACAGTGTTTAGAATGGTGAGTAAGCAGGATTATGTGGGAATGAAGGAGCACTATCAGGCGATTTTGCTTATCTTTACAGATAAAAGCATCCTATAGAAAAAGTCTGACCTTATCATAGCATTAACTGACAAAAAACTCCAGGGGTCATCTCCAAATCTATCAGGGAGTTTGACGGGGAAAAAATCCTCATTTGGTTTTTCAGAATCTGTGTAGCTGATGTAAAAATATTCTATCTAGTAGTTTATATGTATTTGTATTGCTCCAGCAATTTGTTATTGATATACGAATACTTCTAGGAGGGATCTCCTTGTAATTTTTTTTCTCACTTTTTGCTTCTGAGCAGCTTCAGACAGCCTGCAGTGTGTTTACATAGTATGTGTTAGTGAGGGCGTGGTGAATGTGGAAAATATTTGTATAACACAAGATGGCCTGAACTCTGCTATGTTGTTTGAAAATAATACATCCAAAGTCATCCTTACTCATTGATAATTTACATGTATTGCTATTCTATCACACAGCTGCGGTAGATATCTATCTTCACATAAAATTGTGTAGTGAGAGCAAGGTGAGGTTATTAGATGTAACATATTATCATTTGTATTCCTGTAAGTTTTTAAGCTAAGGTGAACTCAAGTGAGCTTCTGATCAAACAATGTCCTTAATTTGGCTAATTTCAAACAAACTTGACACAATAAAAAATTAAGAGCTATGACCTTCCAAAGGGTGAGAAAAAGATGTGGTGTTTAAAACAGTCTTCACGAAAACTCTTTGGTCAGAAGACGGAGGCCAGTGAATTTTAAGGTCGATCGGGTCAGTGAAAATTAAAAATGAAGTCCGATGGGCTTGTAGACTTTTTGTAAATCACATTAGATATAATGTTGGATGTATATATTCTAAACATGTTATATTTGCATAAATTTACCATCAAAGTAAAATAAATCAATAAATAGCTCATAAAGTAATTGTTGTAACATCGTGGTTTGTTGCTTTTTTAAAGTAAAGAACAATAACTATATGTTTTAGGGTGGAGTAGAAATGAGTCATAATCATATTGGATAAAAGGTTCAGTAAATTAATTGTACAATTATACAATACATTTCATTATGAATTTGATAAACATGTATGTACTATGAAAATTTTGGGGTGGTGGGGTGGGGGGGGGGGTGGGGTTGAATTTAACTGTGAGCCAGTGAATTCAGACAGTTCACTGGTCCTACTGGCCAAACGTTTTAAATGTTTTTGTGAAGACTGTTAAAAAAGAATTTCTTCTTACAGAGTACAGACCACTGAACCATAATAGCCAGAAATTGTTTGAATGTTTTGTTAATAGTTTACTGTTGAAGATTCCAGTCTGTTCTAACAATGAAATCTGGGTGTGGTCACAGTGACATGAGGGACCCGGGTTTAAGTTTGACTGTAGTAAAGTCGATTTTCTCAAGAACCACATACAACTAATATGCAAGCATTGTCATGTAGTGTAGCTTCAAGTCTGTTCAAACCATGACCCCAAGGGCCAAGATAGGGCCACAATAGTGAGTTGTAAAGGTTTAATAATTACCCCAGGGACCAGAATGGGTTTACAAAAGGGGTTGAAACAGTGCTCTGAAAATGTGAGTCTTTATGAACTAGGGGACCCAGGTGAGTATTGCAACCCATGGGTTTCTTTGTTTAAAGCTGAAATGTGAAAACTGCATGTATACCTCTATGTAATTTATACAGTGAGCAGACACCAGAAATAATTTGACAAGCTATAAATGGTTTGACATGAAAGTGACCATTCCTATATTGAATTGGTAAAACTGCTAGTTTTGCCATTATTGAAACTATAGTCGTAAACATTTTCTTGTTGTATATATATCAGAGGAATTGTAAAGTTTGAAGAAAGGTAGAAATTTCTTTTTACTTGATGGATTACTATAAATTTTTTTTATAGATAAAGCATATGATGTAACCTATGTTAGACTGCGTTTCCGTTCCCCAAGACCAGAAAGTTTTGCCATCTACAAGAAAACAACAGAAGATGGTGAATGGATTCCATATCAGTTTTACAGTGCTTCTTGTGGAAGGACCTATGGAAAGGAACGTCGGGGTATCATTACGGTGGATAATGAAGGGGAGGCCATCTGTACAGAGGAGTACAGTGACATTTCGCCCCTGACCGGGGGAAGTGTACCATTCAGTACATTGGAGGGACGGCCTAGTGCTTTTGACTTTGAGAGCAGTCCTCTATTGCAGGTATATATGTTTGTAACCATTTGTCTTTGAGAATATTGATGAAATTCAGCACTAATTTTATATGAATTGGCCACTGATACAGGAAAATGGTTTCTTAATTTCACCTGGAGTAACCTATCTTTATATATAATGTGATATACTAACAAGGGCTGCAACTGGTACCAGAAATAACCTAAAAACACAGTGTTCGAAATTAAACATAGACCGATGGACCAAGTCTGTGTCAAATGACACTGGTCTGTGCCAATTGTAATTGAGATAGACCAAATTGTCTATGCCTATTTTCTAGATTTAAAGCAATAAAGTAATCCCAAGGACCCAGCATGGTCAGTCAACGTCTGATAAACGTTATGAGGAAAGGAAGATATTGATATGGAATTGGAAAGAAAATATACTTTCTCAGTACATTAGAAGTAAATGAAAATGTAATAAATTTGTGTCATTTTTTTCAATTTGCGGTCTATCCCAATTCGATAAGGTCTATGTCCTATTGTTTGGCATAGACCTGTGGTCTATACCAGTTTTAAACCTATTTCGAACATTGAAACCACGGGTCGTGTTGTTCAGGTTGGGTTCGGTTCCATTTTTCCGTATTTCGGTTTGGGTCTGATTTTACATTAGAATCATTATTAGAAATCCGTTTAAACAAAATGGCATCAAAATCCTCAAATGTGGCTGAATTTTGATCAATTGTTAAATGATGGCATCATGGACAAAACAATGACAGTATGTAAGATATGTCAGATACATTTAAAATACGCCACAGGATCAACATTGTCAATGACAAAACATTGAAAGCATCAGTGCTCCAAGTTGCGACTAAAACGGTCGCATTTGGGACCAGAAAATCAATTTTGCGACTAGAGGTTATATTCAAGTCGCAGTTTTGCGAGTGGAGAAAAATTGGTCATCCAGTAGAATTTTTGTAATCGGGATCGGAAGTCTGAATAAATATTTTTCAATCTCTGTCAAAACAGGGTTTGAAAACAATCAAGATGGCGGTAAAACGAGGGTTAAAGAACTTTGGATTTATCAGTAGTAAAAAGTAGAAGCCTCGGCCTAGTACATGTAACAAAGAAATTAAAGAATCACACGGAGAAAGTTCTGCATTTAAAGATGACAAAGCTGTGTCTAATGAAAAATGCAAAAGTAAAAGAACAACTCCAGTCCTAATGGCTGAAGGAATTTTCGTGGTTGATATACAGAGATTGCAAAATGTTTTGTAGAATTTTTTGTGAGGCCAAGCAGCCAGCAACGTCCACAATTTCTGGACACCCATTGTCTGATTTCACCACGACCTGGTGTACATCTTTTAAATGTGGAAGTGTGACTATTCACGGTAACAGTAAGAGACACGTCTTTGTCCGTGACTGCATTATTAGCAGTAAGCCGAGCGGGGCAACTCTTCCTGCTAATTTTCACAGACAATTACAAACTTGGGATGCAGTGTTCTTATTGATGCTGGTACTGATTGTTCAGCAAAAGATCCAACAAAAGTAGAATCTCTTATTCACATAAGCAGTGAAGGCCCACATATTGAGGACTTTAAAGCAAATCCTTGAGTGGAAGGCTGGGTTTTCTTCCCCAGAAGCGTACTGTAAAATATGTAGAGGATGGTCCAACGCAATACAACTTTTGCTAGAGTAAATACTTGACTTGTTAGCATCCATCATGTTTCACAGCACATTTCTATTCAGTTTAATAATAAAACAAACAAAATGCTTACATGGGTGTTGATTTTTTTTCTTGAAAGATATTCAAATTTAAAAAAAAAAAAACCTTTGCAAGTCTTATTTACAAAATCTTTTACCATGGCGATTAGAAATTTTGAACATGGCAACTAGAAATTTGAAAATGGCGACCAGAAATATTTCTACTAAGGTCGCCATTTTGCGACCTGATAGCAGATGTGACTTGGAGCACTGAGCATGAAATGGAAACAAGTAGAAGTGACAATGCTGTTTCTAGACCATGGATGTCGAGTCTAAACCACAGACCACGTCTGTGAGTAATTATTTTAACAAAATGCAATAAAGGTTTTTGATTTAAACTGTATATTAGATTTTTGAAATGGCTATATAGACCCGAACCGAAATACCCGAACTGGAAAAAAAAAAATCCTGAACCGACCCGACTCGAAATTTTTTGGAGCCCTAATACTTACCTGATATACATGTTTTTCCATTTTCACCTGGAATTACCATAGATTTGCCATGAGGATGATCTCTGTTGATTTTCTCTCAGTTGGAAGATCAAGTAAATTGGACACTGGTCAAATGAAAGAAGGGTATGGGGTCTTAAAGATACGCAGGATAGTAGCATGAAATATGGAAATTTTATGTCAAAATATTTTTTATACAAGTAACATATTAGTAATGGGGACCCTCAATACAAATATTTCCAAGTCATATGAAGGTTCTTTTCATTATGGGAGTTATGGGCATAGCAGAGATACCTGAAAATCAGTGAAAACCATTAAACTTTCCCAGAAATTTACACAGAATGTAGGAAATGGACACTCTTTAAATGCCTTTTTAATACTTGTACCGTATATACTCGCCTATAAGTCGGATTTTTGGGAGTCAATGTTTGGTCCAAAACTCTATGTCCGACTTATAGGCGCGTTCTAAGAAGATTGCCATATTTGGTATTTTTCTGGGCGGCATAATGTAGTGTTTTTAAACAACTTCGACGATTATCATGGACTACTACACAAAATGAATGATTATCTAGACATATTGTATTGTTTATGTCTTTTAAAATTATGTATAAATACAAGTATTTGCATATTTTTATCTATAAAAAATTATTTACATACCGCTATAATTAATACTTTCAATATTCAACTAATCTATCGTTTATCGGTAAAATTGAATTACGAACCCGATTTAATATTGAAATATTCATACCGGTATGCATATCGGCTGAAATATATTTCATAAAAAATAAATATTGTTAACAGATAATTTAGATCATCATTCTTGACTCTTAAAATTGTTGATACGATTAATTATACCGGAATCCCATAATAACAGTTTTCGCGAGGCGTGTGCCACTAAGTAAACACAGTGTCAGGTACTGGTAATTAGGAGCTTAGGTAAACAAGGGATCATTGCCCATAATAGATCAAGGGTTGCGTTTAAACCCCAAACAGGTATGGCTTGGATATTGAGCACCTCATAATTATTAATTTCTCAAAATATTTTTTAAAACATAGGTAAAAACACTACAGCATTGACTTGAAATTGTCGATTGACTCTGACAAAAATTTGTACCGACTTATAAGCGGGTCAATGGCAAATTCCTACAAAATAACCTTAAAAAATACAACCGACTTATAGGCGGACCGACTTATAGTTGAGTATATACGGTAATCAGGGGGTCCAGGTGTGATTCTTGATGTCAGCATTCACAGCAAACCTATACATGTAGCATAGGTAGTAACCCTTCCTTGGCCAATCTCCCAGCAATATTAACATTCATTGAATCTTTTCTCTTATATTTCTTTTGAAATTGACAGTTTTCATCATAGACAATGAATGCATGTTTGTTGCAAAGTAGTTCGATCCACCAAGTGTGTTTGCAATCATGTGTTTTCGCAAAAAAAAAAAAACTCTCTACAGCACCTGACCTTATGTCAAAGGCACATGTAGCATTCTTCAGCTTGGGAGGTAAATAAACTACAGCTGTACTATTTTTTTTTTAAAGTGTTGGTTGTTTCTGATATATATGTAAGTAATTAACACTATACTGTATATGGATTTTTCATGTTTTGGAACTCAATGTCTGCCAGAATATATTCTCCTAAAATTATATACCTAATTAGAAAATCGCCAAAGTTTACACTCGTGGAAAAAAACCTGCTATTTGGTACACGTTTTGTTATGTTCTTATTGAAATCATAGTAAGTCTAAGGCTGGTGAAATGATCTGCCAGACATTGTAGATACATCGATAAAAAATACACATATTTTCAAGTTCCTGTTCACAAGGAGTGAAATCATTTGCAGTGGCTTCCACTAAAAGACAATCTATTGAGTCCACAGTATTAGTATTAATTTTCAGATGTAAAGTTTGAATGTTTTTGCCTTGTGGTCATGTTTGTGGTAATTTCATTTAGTCAAGGACCGTGATGCAATTCAGGGATTGTGTGTTTGTGTGATCCCTTTGTAAGAAAGCTGAGAAAGAATGCTCAACACTGTGTGTAAATAAATGTCATTCACTCAAGTGCAAATACTTCAAGTGCAGTGGAAAAACTGGAGAAATTAAGTAATTCTATTGTAGGCAAGGATTTGATTGAAGAGGATTAGGAACAAATTTGTTGACACAAAGTGCTTGACCACCCATGTACTGGACTGGTCAAACAAAGGGATCTTTATTAAGCAAATTTGTGTCACATTCATAATGAATTTTAAATTCCAATTATGAATCTTGAATTCCAAGTTGATGAGGGTATTTTTGCTACAAGGATTATTTCCTTCCAAATACTAATATAAACAACCCAGTATTGAGATATCAAGTGTTTGTTATATTAGTTTAAGAAGAACTTTGAGGTGAAATGGTGACTTTGTTAAATGTATTATTTACTTTAAATAGCTATCATGTATGTGTTTATTTGATTTCCTTTTGACCTCATGATTATTTAGATGTCTTAGAGAGAAGAGAATGCCAAGATCACAGTCACACTGTCATACTGATTTTAGAGAACCCATGCATCTGGGGAATGTATAGGGGCCTGGGGATGTAAACAAATGTATGTTTTCCACACACACACACACACACACACACACATATATATATATATATAATGATAAAAGTCAAGAAACACAAAACTCGAACAACATTTCACTGTTAGCGCTTTTGGTTTTAATGCCTCTTCAGACAGTTATAAAATTTAAAAAAATGATATATATATAAATATATATATATTTAGATGTAAAAAATAAATAAATAAATAGATAAAAAATATATATATATATATAAATATATATATATTTAGATGTCTTAGAGAGGAGAGAATGCCAAGATCACATTCACACTGTCATACTGATTTTAGAGAACCCATGCATCTGGGTTCTTTATTAAGTTGATGAGTTAAATACAAAGTCATGTTAAGTTGCTAACAGTGAAATGTTATTCGAGTTTTGTGTTTCTTGACTTTTATCATTTTATATATATACATATACATATATATATATATATATATATATATATATATATATATATAGTGGAGCCTCGTTAATCCGGACACTTTGGTTCCCAGCAAATTCGTCCGGATAAATGAAGCGTCCGGATAATTGAATCGCATATTTTCTAGCTTTTCATAAGTAACCAATATGTGCCTACTTTATTGATGCATAGTGAATTAAACACATTCTATCATTGGATTTGACCATTTGCATTAGTAAATAAATTATGATAATGTTAACATTTACATGTATTTCAAAGCACTAAAATTTAATGTACATGTTCAGTGTATTTGCCTGTGCTTACATTGTACATACATATGATCCCTACAAATAAATATACAAAACTGTGTACCGTATGCACTAAAACAAATAATGAAGCACTTTATGTAACTATAAGTAAATGAATCATTAGTAACTAACATAATCATTTACACTTCAAACATTTCATCACACTTTTACTTCTTAAAGAGGCCGGTAATTTCCATCTGTCTCGATTCACGGGTTCGGTGGTCTGTTAAAACAATCTTCATCGTCCAAAGTTGATATAAGAATTTCGTGATTATCATGTCAGTTGACAACATTCTTTAACCAAAATTCAATCTGCCAGAGTTTATATTTCTTATTTTATAATTATCCAAGACAATATCGGGAGAACAAAATCATTTAAGCTCGTAATATCAAGACCTACTACTGCTTTGATCTAGTCACGCGCACCTATTATTTTCATGATGCGATAATAACGGAACAAAACTTGGTTGAAACTAACATTACAGGTATACATACAGAATTTAATTGTCATTTTCCTTAAAATGGTAATTTTCTCACTTCTACCCAGAGTTTAAAAATTCGAAAGCAATAAAGCTCTACAACATCGTAACAAGAATCAATCGTACACAGGTACATTCTACATGCGTGACATTCTAAACGTTAAAAACTTATACTACATGTGCATGAACATACATGTATATTTCACGTCAATCAACAGTATAAAATCCAGAATCTAGAAGTATAATCTACACTCTTTAGATTTAAATAAGCCGATATCAATTTACGAATCAGTACAACTGATATGTGTAGCAGTTAAAAAATTATCATTACGGTATGATGTTTAATTTATTAATACTATTAGGCTATTAATCAAGACTGTAAATTAATATACTACAGATTTATTTACAAAATTCAACACTACACGCAATAAAGATCTTATGTGCGAAAATTGGCAATACAATGTCTCGATCGGCACGTTCTATCTAACGGACTTATCATCACATACCACCTAATTGGAGGGAGGTGTTGACAGGGTACAGGTAATCGCTTCAATTAGACAGTATGGCTTGTTTTCTTTATAATTTACGCCTTGCTAAAATTGTCCTACACAGACCTTCCCTAAACAAAATTACCGTCCGGATTAACGGTACAATTTTCAATGCATTATGACGTTTTGTAGTAAAAAGTGACCGTCCGGATCCGGAACGCGAATTTCCGGATTAATGATGCAAAATAACGTATACAAATTCCGTTCCCTAGAAAAATCGTCCGGAAGGTGAAGCGTCCGGATTAATGGCGTCCGGATTACCGAGGCTCCACTGT
The DNA here is from genome assembly GCF_947568905.1 of Ostrea edulis. NCBI lineage: Eukaryota > Metazoa > Mollusca > Bivalvia > Ostreida > Ostreidae > Ostrea > Ostrea edulis. The sequence goes on from NC_079165.1 coordinate 45,007,665, forward strand.
ATATGGAAAACATACATTTGTTTATATCCCCTATACATTCCCCAGTTTCTCTCTAAGACATCTAAATAATCATTTTACAACTAACAGCGAGGATGCGTGCGTCAACAAATTAACGATCCCAGTACAAGAAATACCCCATGCAGTGAACACTTTGACACCTGTGTTAGAGGCAACTACAGCGTATTTCCATTTTATAAACTTAAAACAGAATCAACGTCCATGAGACTTGCTAAAGAAAATTATTTCATTAAACTGTTTTCTCCTAAACTAAACAAACTTTAATCAATGCATATATGAAAAATTCTGATTGTAAAAACCTCTTAATTCATCAACTTTTATCATGTAAATGTTCATGCTTATTTTGTCCAAGTCACCTTTCCCGAACTTTTGTATTATGATGTCATGTATCTATTCCCTCCTCGCAAAGACTATCATGACGTCATGACGTCACAATAGACGTCTCTAAGATAAACAACTTTGTATTCATTATTAATTTGTATTCACCTGAGGATGGATGTTAAAATCCAGAAAGTGCTAGTGATTTAAATATATTTTGGAACTGTATATTTTTCTGCCTTTTTTTTCTTCAAAAAAAGTCCTCTTGTCCAAATTTCATGAAAGATATACCTTCAATTCATAGCTAGATGTTCCATAGTATTTTGGAGTTTCATTAAAAATTAAGAAATTGTTGTTAACCATTTTTGTTACTACAATTGTATAGATGCACCTTACCATATTGAATGGAATTTTTTTTATGCATGAGAGGGGTTCCAGGAAACGTTCAAGGAATTGATGAGTATCCATTTCCTTTCAGAGTAATTCTAATGATTTTGCAATTTTCCTTTATTGTGAAAATGTTCAGAAATGAAATTTCCGTTTTGCTGATTTTCACATTGGATGAATGCTGTTATGTAGTTTTTGTAAATCATGAAACCACACAAAATCTTTATGTGAATTGGTCTAAAAAGTGAAGCAGTTATCAAGATAGCATTTCCAAATTACATCTTGCACATCAGAAATATGCTGAATCCCATTTATTAATGAAGGTTAAAGGTCATACACACGCATGCACACACACACACACGCATATGTATGTAACTGACACGCAGTAGTTTTAGAATGTTAATGAACAATGTATCAGGCATTGATTGAAGTGGTCGTCTGGTAATAGTGTAGCTATCTTATGAATCAGCTGTAAAGTGGGTCACTGTTGAACTGCTACCACATGCTTCTATTGGTTGTGCTGAAATAATCGAGGAGTCATTTCAAAACAAAAGAAATTTTGTGTTTTTTACTACCTTTTATGATTTGTATCTTTTCAAGATACATCATTGGTAAAAATATCAATATTGTTTGTAAAGTTGCTTAATATTTTGAAATACAAAACAAGCAGCCAAAAAAAAATTTTATTGTTCAAAGACCAGGATGGAATCTTAATGAGGTTTTAAAGTTTTACAAAGGAATATACTGCAAAATTCAAGTACAAGGGTACAGTTTGTCAAATTAATATGCAAGCATGCTCATGTAGTGTAGTTTTAAGATTGTTCACACCATGGCCCCTGGGGTTAGGATGGGGCCAAGAAGGAGTTCAGGGATCGACATTAACGGTTGTCCGATTGCCTGAGGCAAGTGAAATCCCAGTTCGAACAAGTGAAACTCAATACACACTTGCCCGATTAGGCAAGTGATTTTTTCAGTAGGAAATGTGATTATTATAATAGTTGTGTTAAGCTTTGAGAATATCAAATATTAGAAAGTAAAGTCCAACTCCATGTATTGTTTTCTTTACCAAATCGTCAGATTATAGCAAAGGCCCATTCTAGTAGGTTGTACCGTATCTTATCCTATCAGTAATTCATTTCAAATAACAATAAACTGTCCGATGTACGATTTGTTTTAGTCATGTTTGTGACAAAATGGGGGCCTCACAACTGTCTCTCCAAGTATTTTAGTGAAGTAAATGCCCAGAAAGAAGACAATAAAGGGGGGGGGGGTTGAAAATAAGAATAAATCTTAGTTAAAAAGAAAACTTGAGATTCAGGCAGTGTGACAAGCCTAATTTTCGGGTTTAATCAACACTGACATAAGTATGATCTGTACTATGTATCATGCAGTGCTACATTCCCAATTGTAATTTTCTTTCTGGTTGTTGAATAAAAACTGATTTTTTACACTTTTGAAACTATTTTTAATTGACATAAAACATTGATCATTTGAATTAAATACATGTATCAGAACTTCGCCTCATGTTATGTCCCTAGTCTATGTTTTTTTGTTATGCCCCCAAGATCAGGGGGGGGGGGGGGGGGCATTAATTGTAATTCTGTCTGAAACTTTAACCTTGCTAATAACTTTTGAACAGTAAGTGGTAGAGCTTTGATATTTCACATGAGTATTCCTTGTGACAAGACATTTCCGTGGGTACCAACATTTTTGACCCCTTGACCTTGGAATTTGACCTACTTTTTAAAAACTTTAACCTTGCTAATAACTTTTGAACAATAAGAGATAGAGCTTTGATATTTCACATGAGTATTCCTTGTGACAAGACCTCTCTGTGGGTACCAACATTTTTGACCCCTTGACCTTGGAGTTTGACCTACTTTTTGAAAACTTTAACCTTGCTAATAACTTTTGAACAATAAGTGATAGACCTTTGATATTTCACATGAGCATTCCTTGTGACAAGACCTTTTCGTGGGTACCAACATTGTTGACCCTGTGATGCTGACCTTGGACTTTTGACCTACTTTTTGAAAACTTTAACCTTGCTAATAACTTTTGAACAATAAGTGATAGAGCTTTGATATTTCACATGAGTATTCCTTGTTACAAGACCTTTCCGTTGGTATTGAACCTTTTGACCTTGACATTTGACCTACTTTTATTTTATTTTTTACATTGGTCATAACTTCTAAATAGTAAATATTAGAGCTTTAATATTGTACATGAGCATTTCTTTTGACAAGATCTTTCTACTGGTACCAAGATATTTGCCCTTGTGACCTTGGCCATCTTCGGAATTTGCCATTATCGGGGCATTTGTGTTTCACAAACACATCTTGTTTTTGTTTTGTTTTTGCTGTGAAAAGATCTCTTTCTTTACATTGAGCTTTGTAATTTTCTTACTTATAACTTTCAATGACATTTTTTCCATCAATTGCATTCAACTACAATAATGCAACTTGTATGGCATAATTCACATGTATAACCTTTTTACATTGCGAGGAAGAAGTAAAAACTTGAAAGAGGGAAACTTAGTTATTCACCAATTGACAGAGGGAGATAATTAGCATTACTGGTTGATAGGCTTATTAGAGTCTAAAATGTTTCAGACAACCAAGTTTTTCATTCTGACAAGTAAAACTGAGTTTACATGCCCGAAGGGCAAGTGTGATGAAAAGTTAATGTCTATCCTTGCAGTTCAAAGATTTATATAGAATTATCTAGGAAAATTCTTTGAATATCTTCCTTTCTGTCCATAATTCTGTCCATCTTTCATTCTGTAATTCCATTGTTTTTTTTATATGTCCATGTATTGATGGATGTGTTTCATGTTGATCGACCCATTTTTGCAAAAGTTATTGCCCTTGGACATTGAAAATCATTCACTGTTTACTTCCACACTTCTTTTCTATTGAATGTGCTTGCAGATAATGAGCAAAATGATATAGTGGGTACCTTTATTAGAGTGAACAAACAGATTAAGTATCACTTGCTTATTTACTGATCTACTTTTCCAGGATTATTGTCATTCCAAGTCAATAAAAAAACATTTTCATTAGACTTTACTTGTAAACATTGATAAATTGAACAATAATGAACAAATGGTGAACAGATTGATTTATTAAGATATTTTTTTTTTTTATCAATGAGTTATAAAGTATATCAAATGAAGAGTGTTGCAAATAATGTAATTTAAATTTTGTGACTATTTTTAAACAGTGTTTGAAAATAATATGTTGGGTTCAATGCACCAAATTGAATCATGATTGGAAATCATTAAATAGTACTTGACTTGTGTATATAATTTACACAGAATGTTCCTTTCTGCATCCAAAGAGTGTCATGGTAATTTTAAAAGGTCCACCTCACACTTCCATGACTTTAGAAACAAATGTAATTCAATTCTCTTTACAACTTAAACAAAAGCAGTAGGTGTAATATTATATTCTATTTTTGTTTTATTTGCACCTAATATTATTTTCACATCCTTTGACTTTGAAATATTTGAAACTTGCATGTCAGCGGGTGCATTCGTGTCACTCGGACACATTCAGTTTCAAATTAATATGCAAGCTTCCTAGATTCATGTTTGTTCAGAACAAACTATGACCCTGAATCCAAGGTGGGGTCACAAGAGGGGGATCGAAGCATATTCAAAATAACAGCTCTTCTGTGTACATTCTGTTGAACACTTTGGTGTGTACAAGATATATATATTTATTACATACTTAGTAATAAATACAGGTTTTTTGCATATGCAATACAGGTTACTTTACAATATAGCCGTATCAGCCCTGCAGATCCGTATCAGACCCCCTTGCGGAACCCCTCCATCCGGAACTCATCTGGTTTTTTCCGCTTCAATATTTTGCTTACGAACATAAACATGAACATGGATGAACATGAAGGAAGAGAAAATACTTTTGAATCGCGGGCAAACAGATTAATCGAACTCAAATATATGTGTGGATTAAATACCGCTGATGTTGGTGAAAATTGTTATGGTATTACGATGGATTTAGAATCTGTGCAACCCACAGACCTATAAGTCCTTAAAATTGTGTCAGCGCCTACTGACACAGGGACCGACACACAGAATGAACATGAAGATACTGGGGATAAATGTACTTTTGACTTTGATAAGGAACTAAAAAATACAAACACAAATAGGAAAACTGATTCGGATTTAAGGAAATTTACTACTTACCTAAGGAAGAGTAATGAATTGAGAAAACCAGAGGAAATCCCGGTCGGGGACTTAGATATGCATCTTGCGAGATGTTTTATGAATGTAAAGAAATCAAATGGGGAGAAATATGAACCCGATACACTGAAGTCGATTCAAGGGAGTGTAAATCGTTATTTTTCAGAAAAAAATCTGAACATAAATATTATAACAAAGATATAAGTGATATGAGTTTTTGTCAATGTTGATTATGTTTTATTTGTTCAAGTCGACATATTTTGTATGTTATTACTTAGTATGTAATAAACATAATAAAACATACCCATTTCCATATCACACCCTGTATCAGCCCGAGACACCAATATCAGCCAGAGGGCCGAACAATGTACATAGACATATATTATAGGACTGGTTAGTGGGATTTATCGTTTTTTAAATTGCAAAATACAGTAATATCAGTGAAAATAGTTTTATACTATATCTTTCTGTACTGTATATTGTGTAAATGTCCACCTAAAGGATTTATATCTCTTTGATTATTTTGTAGGAATGGGTAACAGCCACCACCATTCGTATCTCCCTGACACGCATGAATACTTTTGGTGATGAGGTGTTTGGTGATGCCAGAGTCTTGAAATCCTACTTCTATGCCATCTCAGATTTGTCAGTTGGGGCAAGGTATGTCATATTGAAAGCTTTCTCATAAAACAAATTTAAAATAATCAAAGTACAAAATGTAATTTCCCTTGCTGTTTATTATAACTATTTTTTTTATATTAATTCGTTTTAATTAAATTTGTCATTGATTTATATATTGAAATATTTACTACATGCAGAGACTTGAGTGTGTTATGTTGTATATTTTAACCTTCACCTCCTCTAATCAGCGATGAACTCGTCCAAGTAGTGCCTTGTTAGAACTATGATAGCCATTTCATAATGCTCATGAAAATTAAAGGGGCATGAACACGATTTTTGATCAATTGGAATTGACAGGTTTTTTTTTTTTAATATAAAAAAGATTCTTTGTGAATAAGTGGATTAAAAATATTTTATACAGGATATACTTTGCATTTACATAAAATTTGGCTCCCAGAATCGTGTTTGTCAACACGCTTTTTGTAGCCAGGAAACCACTTGTGGAGGTGAGAACACCAAGATATCTTTACCAATTGCAATGATAGCGCCATTTCTTCTTGAATGCAATGCAATTGTAAACAATGTGCATATTTATCTTGATAAATATAGTATGTCTATCTTAATGACTGTGAATTCCAACAAAATTAAGAATTGAAATACATGAGGATATGAACTGCAATGCTTCAAGTCAACATACTTTTCATGATGTGTGACGTGTTTCATGAAGTATGCTGGTGTGAAGCACTGCAATTCATACGCTCATCATGTATTTTCAAAAATGAAATTTATTTCTTAGTGGAGTTTCCTATCATGTTTGTTATGTATCAAAGAAAGGTGAAGGTGTGATGCTGCTCATTCAAAAGTCCCTTGCAGTAATATATCCATGAGCACTGTTCCTATTGACTTGGGAAGTTCAACTAAGTTCATTTTCCAAATCAAACAGTTTTGATAATCTTGAATTTTTTTTGGTCAATGAATGAAAAATAACAATGGAAATGAGTCATAATTAATGTATGAATCATTGAATCAATCAAATGTAAGCAGTTTGGTAAAATTTTAAGGTCAATGACCCTTTTATGTTTGTGATTGAAAGGTTGCACGAATATGCCCATGTCAGCTACAAAAAATGAATATTATGAATACAACAACACCTGTCTGGGGTTTGATCAGATAAAATTTTATGAAATACGAGTAATGCTTTCGTGTGAATACAGTTACAATAGATATATTACTTCATGCTTAGCATAGAAATTAAATAACCAATACTTTTATTAGTTTGCTGGGACAAATATCCAGAGATCTATTTTCACGACCCCAGTGTCGGCATCACATTTTAAGGGGAAACTTTAACCTTTTTTTTTATATGTTTTGAAGTAAGGGGGATAGGGCTTTGATATTTCATATATAAATTCTTCATGACCAGGCCTTTCATTTGGTACCCATACTTGTGTCCTTAAGCTTGACCTTTAATTTTAATCTTCTTTTCAAAAACTTTAACCTTGGCTATGTATATCTTTTTAACTGAGGGGGTTATTTTTTTTTAAATTTCATATATAGATGCCTCATGACCAGGTCTTTCATTTTTGGTACCAAGACTTTTGACCTTGAACTTTGACCTACTTTTCATGAACTTTAACCTCGACTATATCTTTTGAACTAAAGAGAATAGGGTAAGTAGAGTCATGCTTCCCAGCAAACTACATTGTCTTCTGACAAATCCATCTTAGACCTAGCATTTTATAAATGCTGTCAGATATCAGAAAAAGTATTGAAAAAACACTCGTACCATTTTTTTTTTTTTGGACGAAAGACTGGTTTATTTGGGTGTTACTCCTTACTTTGATTGCTACTGCAGTACTAAATATATTGCACGGCATGTTTTGCAGTCTGAGCATTGCTCTTATTAAGAGAAGATCAAGATGAAAAACAGAAAGTAGGATGATTATTTGAATAAAAGTTGAGATTCTACCTGAAAAAAAAAGTTACAGGTAAATACAAAGAATCATCACAACCTGATCTATAGTAGGATTCATTTTCTTGCGATTTGATGTCATTTTTGCAATATTTTAAAGTGATCGCATAAAATAAGGAATCTGCAGTAGTCCTTAATTCTTGTATACAGGAACAATAAACATTAAAAATATACCTATCATACACATTAGCATGGTAAACATGATTTGTTAGTTTCGTTGCTCTCAATATTTTTGCTTTCTTGACCATACAATATTTACAGCTGTTCCATACAAAATGAATTAAATAAAGAAATCAGTATAATTATGAATAAGGATAAAGATCCATCACTTTCATCATCCATGAAATCTAGCTGTCCATATTCTGTCTATGGGATTATCAAAGTATTTTAAGCTTTAAGAATTGTACAAGTCCATGATTTTTAATCTTGTTCATGATAGGTACACTTTATCATCATATTATGATTTGATGAAATAATGTAAGGCTAGAAAAATCTTATAAAGGGAGAGAATCCCTTGCTTAAAAGTTTTATGAGGAAACAATAACAGTGATTGGTTTTACAGATTAATTTTGACATTTGGTTGATTAAAGGTTTTGTCAACATCATTGTAAGTTATGTTATAAATAGCTGGTGATAGCATAGTCAAATATTAACACAACATAATCCAATGATTTCTGTTTTAAAAAGTCTTTTGCTGCCAAAATAAGTATCAATGCTGCCTTTTATTGGTGAACAATGATGGAAACAAAAATCTTCTGTATAACACAGATGGTCATTATTATACCCCCCCGAACGAAGTTCAGGGGGGTATATAGGAATCGCTTTCTGTCTGTCTGCAGATTCGTGTCCGGGCCATAAGTTCTTTGTTCTTTGACATAGGTATACCGTATTTGGCACACAGGTGGATCACCATGAGACGATGTGTCAAGTACTTTCATGACCTCCATATGACCTTGACCTCAAGGTCAAAATTAAAGATTTTTTTTTTTTACAATGGATTCGTGTCCGGGCCATAACTTCTTTGTTCTTTGACATAGGCATACTATATTTGGCACACAGGTGGATCACCATGAGACGATGTGTCAAGTACCTTCATGACCTTCATATGACCTTGACCCTTGACCTCAAGGTCAAAATTAAAGGTTTTTTACAATGGATTCGTGTCCGGGTCATAACTTTTTTGTTCTTTGATTGACATAGGCATACCACATTTGACATATGAGTGTATCACCATGAGACGATGTGTCGGATACCTTCATAACCTCCATATGACCTTGACCTTAAGGTCAAAATTAAAGGTTTTTACAATGGATTTGTGTCAGAGCCATGACTTCTTTGTTCTTTGACATAAGCATACCATATTTGACACATGAGTGTATCACCATGAGACGATGTGTCGGGTACCTTCATGACCTCTATATGACTTTGAACTTTGACCTCAAGGTCAAAATTGATTATAGGGTTTTGACATAGTCATACCATAAGACATGGGTGTATCACCATGAGACTATGTGTCATGTACATTCATGACCTCTTTATGACCTTGACCTTTGATCTCAAGGTCAAAATTATAGGTTTATACCATGGATTTGTGTTCGGACTATATCTTCCATTTTCTTCTACAAAGGCATACCATATTTTTACATTCAGGAAAGAGGTAATTTATACCTATTAACAACACCCTTTAGGTGATTGAGGTAAGTGGGGGGTATTCTTAGTGAGCATTGCTCACAGTACCTCTTGTTAATAGCAGTCTTATATTGTTGATAAAGGTGCAAGCACCTGTCTAGTAAAGATGTATTTATACATGTATTTTGACTGTCCATTTTGATATCCAGGTGTAAATGTAATGGCCATGCTCAGGAGTGTTACCCACGACAGGGTCCAGGCCCAACTTTTGAGAGGAGAGAAATCTGTAGGTGTCAGCACAACACAGACGGACCTGACTGTGAAAAGTGTCTCCCCATGTACAATGATAAACCATGGGCCAGGGCCACAGAGACCAGTGCTAATGAATGCAAACGTAAGTTTCTCCATATTGGCCTTCTACATTGGGATCAGATAGAGTGTAAAAATATTTGTGGCTATTATAATACTTGAACTACTAACTTTAGTCCATTTTAAATTATGATGTAGCCTCAGTGTATGCATAAGAATCAAAAGTGAAACCTTTTGATTTCAAGTGTTTTTATTTTGATTAGACTTTTCTTTCTTTCCACATGCATGCATACAGATTAGGATTTTCATGTTGTATGGTAAGAGAGCAAATGAAACTTTAAATTGGCAGCTGGATGTTATTTTACAACTGTGGCCTGGAGTACTGAGGGAAATTTGTGCATGTGTTTTGAATTACAGCATTACTACACTCATTGTGGACAAGGTTTACTCAATGGAAAATGAGAGCATGATGTGAGACTTCTTTCTTAGGCATGTCTGTGTCGACCTCATAGTCAAGATTTACACTGTAAAGGAAATGAAATATATTGGTACACATATGATTGTATGAGATTGAACAAAAGTTTGAAGTTGAAGGAAATAACAAAGTTTGTTTGGTTCTTGGAGGTGGTCAGGGAAGAAATTGTAACAGTTTAGCTTAATTCTTATTAGATGAGCACACCTTACAAGTATTTAATACAGAAGACACTATCAAAGTAAGGAAGAATTTAATAGTGTTACAGCTCTCTGTTGTAATCATTTTGAATTACTTATGGTCCATTGTGAATAGGTTGTGAGTGCAACAACAAGGCAGACCGCTGCTACTTTGACGAGAACCTCTACCAGAGAACTGGCAGGGGAGGTCACTGTATTGACTGTCGGGACAACACTGACGGACCACATTGTGAAAGATGCAAGGACAATCACTTCCTCAAGCCAGATGACA
>NC_079165.1:45023068-45080568 GCF_947568905.1 Ostrea edulis
TGAAGTCTTTCGGGTTTGTATACTGCATATTGGAATAAAAAGTTTATTGAACATAAAAAGAAATGCTGTCTATCACTTGATTTGCCCAGAAATTATATTCCAGGTTTAAAATATAAAGACGATCTCATATTTGATTTGCGTCCAGAATCGCAAATTTGGAAATGAACTGCCAGTGACAGCTATAAGGGGGTGTTTGAGTTAAATCGTTTTATTTATAATTTTCCCGAAAATGAATATTTCTATTTCTGAGAAGTCTCTAGCATGCCAATGACAATGAGCATTTTTCTTTAATGAAAAAAGGGGAAAAACAAAGGGGAGGGGGTCTAAATCTACTACTCCATGGGCTGGCCTTTGAAACTACTGCATAGAATTCTAGACGTTCACAGATTCTTACACATTTAATGGAGAGAAATGAGTTCCCACTACAATTTTTGCTATTGAAAACATGACCACTTGTTCCTGATCCTGATCATAGGTTGAAATGACACAACTTTTCTCTGTGTACTTGTTGGAGGTAGGGTTGGGAACACACTATACACTTATAGTAGTTTAACCCCACCACATATCTCATGTGCCTGTCCCAAATCAGGAAAGTTTTAGTCTTGATTTTCAGGGGATATCCTATTGATTTTCAAGGGAGGAATCCTACATCATAAGCAACGTTTTTGCTGCACACACAAAATTTCGGCCCCACTTTTTTGTAATATTTTTTAATCTTTTTGAGTTTGTTTCGAATAATTTCCGAAAGTTTTTTGAATCATGTTTCCCCAATTCCAAACCAAGTTTAACGGTATCAAACTTGGCATTTCTGGCTTTTGTTTTTTCAAACACCTTTGCACATACAAAATTCACGTTCATTATAAAAATGAAAAGATATTGGGTAAGTGTCCGAGAGACAACACTCCAACCATAAGAAAACAGGAATTTACAAATCTAGAGGTCTCCACGTGACCTCCAACACAGGTGGAATTCCACTCCTTATGAAAAGCTCTAAATTCACCGTACAAATAGAACATTTTAATATACGTAATTTGTACAATTTAATTGCTCTTAGACTGCATTATAAAGTCAAAATGAATACATTTTTAAATACATGTATGAGACTTCTAGCTGTTTTTTATATTTGAAATACATACATTTATTATACACAAGGCAAAAATGTCTGTTTCCAGTCAGAAAAGAGGTACATAGTTAATATTTTCATCAAGTTTGAATAGAATGGATATAATAGATTTTATCCCGTCAAAAAGCATAAGGACAGATTTGTTTCCTGTTGTGTATCCCTTTGGACTTCTACATAGTGTTTTCTTGGAGTGTGTGTCAGATGCTTGTTAAATGTTTTGAGTTTCATATGATTTTCCCTTTAATATCTTGGTATTGCATTTTGCCGTGAAATATTGAGTTTATGCATATCCAATTTTTCAATTCTTTTAATACCTGCTATATGAATTCTCAAAGTTGTCAAAGGATCATCAAAGATCATCAAGTACAGTATACAAAGCAACATTAAAATAGTTAAATAAATGAACATCACCTTAATCTTGCATACTTTGTATGTATGAACAGCTTAGACTTTTGTGTAGAGGTCATATGATGTGTTTCAAAAACAAAAAAAAATTATGGGAATTTTAATTTTTTTTTTTTTTTTTTTTTGATGTCTCAGCAAATCCAAAAGTTTTATTTTTATTTTTTTTCCTGCCCCCGACCCAATTTTTTAGCAATTATTCCCGTTAAACAGAAAATAAAAAAATGTTGGCCTAAGTGATAGAGCTTTGATATTTTACATGAATATTCCTTGTGACAAGACCTTTTCATGGGTACCAACATTTTTGACCCTGTGACCTTGACCTTGGAATTTGACGTACTGTTTGAAAACTTTAACCTTGCTAATAACTTTTGAACAGTAGGAGATAGAGCTTTGATATTTCACATGAGTATTCCTTGTGACAAGACCTTTCCGTTGGTATTGAACCTTTTGACCTTGACATTTGACCTACTTTTAATTTTTTTTTTTACATTGGTTATAACTTCTAAATGGTAAATATTAGAGCTTTCATATTGTACATGAGCATTTCCTTTGACAAAATCTTTCTACTGGTACCAAGATATTTGCCCTTAATTGTGACTTTGGCCATCTTCGGAATTGGCCATTATCGGGGGCATTTGTGTTTCACAAACACATCTTGTTATTTATTTATTTTCTTTAATGTAGAATTTTGAACCTGACCTGACACAGCTGTTCCCTCTTAAGATTTTGGTGTTTTTTTTTTGCAGGTTCTGAGACATTGCAGTGTGATGCCGCTGGCCGTTGTCAATGTAAACCAGGAGTTGCTGGGGATAAGTGTGACAGGTGTGAAAACAACTACTATGACTTTGGAGATGCTGGATGCAGGTGTGTTGGTTTGGAATTAAATATAGATTTAATACAGTCAACTGGTAGTTTTAAACCATAACTATTTTATTGAAACAGTTATACATGCATGTACATGAAATTTTGTTTACATTATGTCCATTATTGAACAGGCCATGTGGATGCAACTCCATTGGAAGCCAGGACAACTTTGCCAGGTGTAATCCTGTGGATGGAACATGTATGTGTAAGGAGAATGTGGATGGTCGCACCTGTGACAGGTAATGGATGGAGTTTCCTAAGAGAGGTTAAGGAAAATGTGAGAGTGTTAATGCTTGATTTTATTGGATAATCACAAACAGTGGTTTTATAGAATGCAGTCTGCAATTTACAAGTCTGGAAATTCTATAACCACAGCATGTGGTAAATATGCAATGAACATCACTGTATGAAAATCCGGTCTGCCCTCCTTCCCAAAATGTGTTGCATGTAAATTGCATGCAGACATTTTAATTCATTTGGCATTAGCCCACACAGGCATGTAAATATTTGTGTTTGGAAATTTCATTGGATTCAGTGATGTGAAAGTTATTGGTCTTCTTTGTCACAAGGAGTGTTGCCGTCGGCTCGTCCGATGTTAGACTAGAGAGATGTGTGTTCCATATTCATTTTATTTTTCTGTAGTAATGAAACGAGAGAATAAACAAACAATACAATATCAATACAATATGATTACACATCATTAGAATAAAACTTAAAACCAAGTACAATATTACGTAAGGATATGGACAATCATTGATATCTAAATATGAACTGCTAAATTACTGAAATAATGGTAAGTGCGTTATGTGTACGCTTAATGATTATTTGTATTAATTGAACTGTAAATTATCAAATGATAAAAGTATGCTAACCAAAATATAGTGTGTCTAACTTAACTGTTGACTACAACTGTTACAGTAAATGTAAATTGTTGTTTTTTTCTGTTCTATTATTTTTATGTCACAATATATACATACGCACATTTGACGTCGCATAAAGACATGCGATGTTGCGTAAACACAAGTAAAATATAAAAGAACTTACAAACAAATAATTATAAATATGTATAAATTAGGTTTGCCTTTATAGCATATCTAACAAGGAGCTTGATTATCTGACACAAAAAGGTTTTTCAAGCCATTTTAAAGGTTGCTGATTGATTTTTTAGCATCATTGGCGATTCTCAATGTTAGTCCAATGTTGTAATTTTGTCTTGTGATGCCCTACAACTGTTTTTACGATACACCTACAAATTTCATGTGATAACCTTCCTCTGAAACCGCTCAACAGATTTTGTTCAAAGTTTGTTGGATTGTTAATCACCATATGTTGTTGATCATATTGCTCCGTCATTTTGATTCGACAAATTTTACAGGAGTTATGGGACTTTTGTGCTTCAACTTTTTTCGCGGCAGCAGGGGAGATATGGCTAAACGTTGCAATCTTGTTGTATTTCATTAATGAATAATAGATATAAATGTAAGGGAACAAATGAAATGCAATTGACAATTTATTAAAGTTTTAATGCCTTGTGTATGTGTATCTAAACATTAGCATACATAAATCTTGAGGCATTGTTTATATTATTGTGTGTTTTGAAATTTGAAGTGATATTTTTTAACAGAAAATTATATGACAACATTTCTTAAGACATCAATATTATTTTTAGAAGATCGGGGTATACAGCTCGTCGTGCTAATAACTTGCTGATAACTTGTGGTCACAAACCATAGACCTTTTAATGCAGCAATAAAATGTTTATTTTCCATTTGTGTGTCTATCAAATCTCATTCTGTGATACAAAAAACCTCTTTTCTGAGAGGGAGAGAGAGTTTCTACAAGATACTCTGAAAATGTATAACACATCTAGACTATTCCATCCTGATTTTCCATAAAAGCATTTGGCCTCATTTTATTTTTATGCTTTATCAATGCATTTATATACAGTGCTCCCTCGATATATTGCCCCCTGTATAATGCCACCCCCGCTTATTGCCTGAAAATCCTAAAGAACAGATTCTCCCCCATATTAACATGCCCGTTATAATGCCAACCCCACATAATGCCATATGCCACTGATTTTCACAAACAAATGGTCAAATTTTATAGGGTTCACCCTCCATAATAATGCCAATTACCTAACACTTAAAGACCCAAAAAAAACACCTTAGGGTTGCTCCACGGATGACTGAATGTGGGCGGAGCTTATCCATGGTCAATGTTATTTACCTGGAATTTACCTGGCCAAGAGATCAGTTGTTGTGTATATTTTTATGATATACACAGGAAATTTCTCAGGTTATTACAAATTATGCTTAGTGTCTTGATTTGTGCAAATAAAAAAATAATTAAAATTTCTACCTACATGCATACCGCATTTCTATTTCCCGTAAACCTTCAAACTTGGTCATATTTATGTATTGCAAATGACAGGTTTAGCCCATTTCTAAACCTTTGCTTTTTAAAACTTCTAATTAAATTGTTATATATCGTATATAAATAATTTCCTAAATATAATATTACCCAGCGTGTCCTGGGAGTTCGCGGTGTCGTGGGTGTAGTAGGTAAAATATCCATGTTTCGAGAGAATGAATAAATCCAAGTAGATCTGTGTACATGTACAACCAAATGAAGAATGGTCAAGATACCCCTCAATATGGGCTGTCTGTAGGGTTTCTGTAGCTCGCTCTCTCTCTCTCTCTCTCTCTCTCTCTCTCTCGGGTTTCTGTGGACGTAGTGTTTGTGTAACGATGGCATCCCAAACAAAAGCTGACACGAAGTATACACCCCCTCCTCTCTCTCTCTTTAGGGTTTCTGTGGACGTAGTGTTTGTGTAACGATGGTATCCCAAACAAAAGCTGACACATAGCTAGTCTACCCCCCCCCCCTTTCTCTCTCTCTCCCTTACTCTCAATCATTGACTAAATGAGTAATTATTGTCATACGTATGCAACACTATTGCCATGCCATATTATTTCATCTATATTATTGCTACAGTTTTACACATCTCTCTCTCTCTCTATATATAAACATAAAATGGTGATAAATTATAAATAGCTCAACAACTCTCTCTCTCTCTCTCTCTCTCTCTCTCTCTCTCTCTCTCTCTCTCTCTATCTATCTATCTATCTTTATAAATATAAAACGGTGATAAATTATAAATAGAACTCTCTCTCTCTATAAATATAAAGCCCTGATAAATTATAAATAGAAATATCTCAGTAACTCTCTCTCTCTCTCTCTCTCTCTCTCTCTCTCTCTCTCTCTCTCTCTCTCTCTCACACACACACACACACACACACTCTCTCTCTCTCTCTCTCTCTCTCTCTCTCTCAATATAAAGCTGTGATAAATTATAAATAGAAATATCTCAATAACTTATTTATGCTTTTTTACTGTTGTTTGATTTCTGATTGTGTAATTTATAATCCATGTGGTATCTCAAACAGAAGCATTTTTTAAACTACTGTAACAGTTTTACGCATGGGCAATATAACCATTATACATGTTGATGTGCTGCGCCAATAAAGAATTGTTCATGTTTTTATAAATATAAAGCCACAATAAATCATTAATAGAAAATATTCCAATAACTTATGTTTGTTTGGTTTTTTTTTTTTATTATTATTGTTTGATTTCTGATTGTTTAATCTATAATACATGTATAAAGATGGAGAGAGAAAATACAATGATAAATTGCATGGTATAGGGGACGTTAGAAATTAAAATATTCTAGGTGGGAGTCAATGCTATCAAAACTCAGGTATACTGGGGCTTTCCTTGAGATCTGAAGACTGCTGGTCATCATTAGCCATGATTGTTATCAAAACATCTTTCTCAGGTAGCTGTAGACCATGGTCTCTGCAAACATCAATCAATCTAAGCTCTATTGTTAAAGTTTGATTGACCAGTGGCTTATCATTGACACAGGTAAAATTTGGGGGCGTTAACTTAAAGTTGGGTCTTTAAGGACAATCACCCTTGTACTTTGAGAGTGGTGCAGTGAAGTGTGACATTTTGGACAAGGTATTCAGGTGGTCAGGTTAATTATAAATAATTGCTGAATTAAACTCAAGACTATCTAAATGTTGATACAGAATGAATCCCAAATAAATTTACAAAATTGAATTTCTTTTGACTGCTTGGTGAATTGTCAGGAATAGTGAATATGTTATACTGCCACCCCACTTTATTGTCCAAATTCATCTTGAACAAAAGTTGGCAATATATCAAGGGAGCACTGTATATTTATCATGAGTGGATGCTCCTCTTAGCAGTACTCTTGTTATTACTAGTAGTATAAAGAACTAGGTACGATATACAACTTCAATGGCCCAATCTTCAAATTGGACAATATTGTACCCAAATATAGATAAAAGTATTATTACTTAATAAAATACAAAGGTTTTGAGGATATCTTCATTACTTCCATTTCAGCAACTGCTCAAATATTGAGTCATTTTAACAACGTTTTAATGATGTTGTTTGTAGCATTGTAACGTCATTGCAGTTATTTTCAAATAATTATGATAAATAACCTAAAATGGTAACTTCTTCACATATGAATACTCAGGGCCGTACTGAAATTGACTGGAGTAACTTAAATCTGTATTAATTATCCACATGTATTTATTACAAAGATCTACACCCCCACCCCCAATAAAAAACAGCAACAACTTTGTAAGGAGTCATATTCTCATTCAGATTATTTGGTATTTTTAAACTATGCCCTAAAACAAATCTGTGAAATCTTTATACCAAGGTTGACACAATTTTGTCCCATGCACACCAATATATTTATGATAAAAAAAAACATCTGACAGGTGTATCATGTGGTGCCCTTTATTTACTTCATTTCTTTATTGTATAAGTACTTGTTGATTTCCAGCAGGACTGATAGCCTTATTGTGTGTGTGTGTCACATCTGATGGTCCACTTAGATTGTTTGCTAATTTTGTACACTGATGTACATGAATTGCATGCTTTCAATTTTGATAGAAATGCCTCACAATGTATATACATGTATTGCCTTCCAGATGCAAGCTTGGTTACTTCGCTCTTCGAGAGGATGATCCCAAGGGATGTATCCCCTGCTTTTGTTTTGGTCACTCATCTGATTGTTCAAGTGCCTTGGGATACTATGCTACCAGTATTATCTCTGACTTCGAAACAGGTATGTTTAGGACCTTTCGGTGATAAAGTCTGAAGTAGAGAATATCTGAATTCATAAAAAAAATTAATATTTGTATTGATAATGAATGCTAAATCTTTGTTTTGAAAATGGCAGGAAAGCAGAGATGGACTGCTGCTGATAGAGCTAACAATATGATAGAGACCCAGTATAATGGTGTATCCCAGAGCTTAGGGGTGTCTTCTCCAGGCCAAGAACAAATATACTTTGTAGCACCAGGTAATCAACATCCAAATCCATTGAAAAATTACAGTGAGAGAGCAATGCCACGATGAAATATGAAAATAGTATTGATTTGGTAGCATCAGGGATGGCAGATTTATTATGTCTTTCCATAACATGGTTTTAGTCTGATTTCTTTTTCTCCTTCTAGTATGATTTTATGACATTATGTAGTAAACAATAATAATATGAAACAAAATAATTGTAAAAACAACTCGTTACAATATGTATGTATGTATTAAGACAGAAGTGTTATGTTGAACAGTATAATACAGGTGACTCGAGATAACTCAAAGTTCAAGGGACTTCGAGTAATCAAGAGATCAAAACTTGAGTCAAATCTGGAAATAAAGGTCCAACCAATGGTTCAGATTTTATAGCATTTACAACATCCTGTCATTTGTTTTGACACATCCTTCATATTTTTAGGTAATGGACTTGATTTCAACAACAAGGAACTTTATCTTATATAGAGAAAAAGATTTTTTAAAGTTTATGTATTTATTTGTTCTTTTCTCATGTTAAGATGGACGTACATGTACATTTACAAGACAAATTTCTCGTCCATAATGAAGTTTCACAGTCACTAACTACGCACTGTACAATTGTCACAATTTTCGGTCACTTTATGCAAAGCACACAAAACTAATAAATAACTACATTTCTTTGGCATGTCTCTAGATTATAATCTCAAATTACTGTCTCATTGTCAAGTCCAACGAAGTCATAGATTTGGCCATAGTCAAATTATATAGTGAAAACAAAGGGCATGTGGAGAGTTAAATTGATGGAGTTAACAATTAGCTACCAATGTGACGCCTATATAAACACCTAATTAACACAGCCAAGCTAGCCCCAGGCATTCACCATTATCCAGGTAGGGTCCAAGTGGAAACAATTATACGCTTTAGGGATGGTGTGTACAGTAAAACTCGAATATAGCGAACACGGATATAGCGAAATTACTGCTATAGCGAAGTGAAATCGATTTCCCCGGCAAATCATTTATATATTCTATATAAAAATCTGCATTTATAACGAGCACGGATATAGTGAATTTACGGATATAATGAAGTAAATTTCTATTCCCTTTGAATTAAAAATGAACATAAAAATCACCTTTTATAACGAATCTTTTTTTCATTTTAAACTCCTTGTAATTTGTAACAATTGCTTTCCATTGTCATAAGGGGCCCACAATTATTACGAAATTTCTGTTTGTATTTAATAATTTTTCAAAAGAGGTTGTTAACGCAAAACAATACTTTCACATACGTTTAGCAAATTTATTGTCGGTATTGTTTACTATTCTCGTTAATTAAATTTGAAGTTTGATTGCATTTATTTTATGATACACTCCTTTATTTGTTTAGAGCAACAACTAAATGACAACTGCGATAAACTGTATGTATTGCACTTAATTTTGTTGACATTTTTCTTTCAACATGTTCATGCGTGACTTAATAATCCATCAAGAATATTTATCATATATCAATCAGTGTGTATAGTTCTTGTATAAAAATATTTCTTCTCGAAAATACATAGGCTTAATTTCTCTTAGAGACAATACAAACGAAAGTACATCGATTGCTGCTTTCTTATACAAATGATATACATGTAGAAGAAATCAGTTTTATAACAAATTCGTTATATTTAAATTATGAATTTGCTATTAGTGTATAGCGAATTACGTTTATAGCGAATTTTTATAGACTGTCCGCAGAAATTCGCTATATCAGAGTTTTACTGTATATGCTACCACCAATTTGAGTGAAAAATAAGGATACATGTTTTTTACAGGACCCAAATTTCACTTGGAGAGATAGAGAACTTTGAGAGATCGAACATTCGAAAGATCAAGAGTAAATTTGATTAGTTATATATAGAGAAAAATGACAGACGGTGATTTCACTTCGAGAGATCGAGAACAAATTTGATTAGTCATATAGAGAAAAAAATGGGGACTGTAATTTTACTTTGAGAGATCGAACGTTCGAGAGTAAATTTGCTTAGTTGTATTGGAAGAAAAATAGGGACTGTAATTTCACTTCAAGAGATCGAAGTTTGAGCCATCGAGAGTCACCTGTATATTATCAAACAATAAGCATGTAAAGCTTTATGAAGGGAAGACAATTATTTTAGTCTACTAAAATTGTTTGTCCTAGTTTTTTATTCAATAGATGTCCATTTTTACACAAGGTTACGAATTTGAACAAATTGCATTACCTGTGTATATATGGAATTTTGTTTTTACATATCCTTTAACTTTTCAGCTCGTTACCTGGGTGATCAGAGATTCAGCTATAACCAACACCTTTACTTTGACCTGAGAATCGGTGAAGACGACTCTAGACCCTCAGTCATTGACATCATTTTTGAGGGAGCTGGTCAAAGGTTTTCCTCAGCTATTTTTGTCCAAGGAAATGACAAGCCATCAGTACAAACCAAGACCTTTAAGTACAGGTTGAATGAGAGGCAGGAATCTCAGTGGGTGCCAAGGTTGAACTCTCAGGCTTTTATATCTATATTGGCTAACTTGACTGGGCTTAAAGTCAGGGCTACCTACAACAATCAGGGTTTGTATACTGTGCACATCTGAGAATTTCCTTGGTTCGTTTTGTAATGCTGACGGATTTAGTTTAAAGGCAATTTGATAAATGATGCTTTCATTTAGAATGCACAAACTTGCTGTTGGTAATACATATTTCTAAGACAGATATCAAAATTCACCTTCACGATAAGTATTATTTTTAAAAAAAATAAATAACTGAATAAAAACCATATGTGTATATTTCAGAATGTACTTTATCTTTTTTTTTTTT
Organism: Ostrea edulis; assembly: GCF_947568905.1. Classification (NCBI taxonomy): domain Eukaryota; kingdom Metazoa; phylum Mollusca; class Bivalvia; order Ostreida; family Ostreidae; genus Ostrea; species Ostrea edulis. The sequence continues at coordinate 45,033,696 of NC_079165.1, forward strand.
TTGTAGGTGTTGGTTTCATTGACAACATTAAGTTGGACACTGCCAGAGCTGGATCAAATGGAGGAGATCCCGCTACGTGGGTGGAACAGTGCACCTGTCCCGAGGGATTTGTGGGACAGTTTTGTGAATCCTGTGCAGGAGGATACAAGAGAGATCCTCCCAACAGTGGCCCATTTTCATCCTGTGTACCTTGCCAATGTTTTGGACACTCAGACAGCTGTGATCCAGATTCAGGTATTGAATTTATTTTCAAAGATGTGTAATGTAGATCTGTACTTTCAAAGTGAAGTAACAGCGGCACCGGCCAAGAAAAATTTAGAATAGCATTTCACACTCGTTGTTTTAGAAAGTATTTGTTGCATATACTAAAATTTACTCTACATGTGTTCTGTATTTTTTTCAGAGCAGTGAATTTGTTTTCAAAAATATATAAACTTTCATCTTTCACTTTCTTGGCATTTATGTATAAAATTTCACAGAATTTTTTATCTTTGTGAGTATTATCTGCAATCTTGCATTTACCTTTGCAAAGTCATTAATTGATAAGTTATCAAAGTCTCCCTCAACCCAATATTGAAATTAACACGTTACTAAAACATTGCATCAATGTTTTCTTGGTAATTTATTAAGTCAAGAAGCATTGAAATACAACTGCTACATCAATGATATGTAATGTCACTAACAATGTACCCTATAGATAGTTGTTATACTGTGAAAATGACATAACTTGTCAGCAAATTACTGAATTGTCAACAAACAAGCAGCCCTTCTAAACTAGCCATTTCTTCTGTTCCGCAGTAGAAGTGTATTGTATGTTTCCTATGCCCCCTTGAAAAAGTCGTAGTTTGCGCTGATGGCTTGTCAGTCTTCTACTCTGGACATAGTTAGCTATTGTCCACTCAATATCTTGAAAACCCTGAGCTTGACAGGCATCAGACTTATTACACTAGTTCTCCCTAAAATGTAGGTGCCTACTATTGATTTTTAGGTCACAAGGTCAAGGGTCAAATTAGGCGGTAGTAACATAGTCTGTTCAATTTCATGAGAACCCTTTGCTTGACAGACACCAAATGTGGTACACTGGCTCATCCTAAGATGTAATTGTTCCCTATTAATCTTGAGGTCCAAAGGTCAAGGGTTAAACTAGACATGGTAAGATATTGTCCACTCAGTATCTTGAGAACCCTATTGAACTTAAGGTCAAAGATTAGACTACTGTGGACATTGGAAAATATTGTCCTCTCAATATCTTGAGGACCATTTACTTGACAGACAACAAATTTGGTACACTGGTACATCCTAAGGAGTAGATGACCCCTATTGATTTCCAAGGTCATGACTCAAATGACTGGTTATTTGGAAATGTCTGCTCAGTATCTTGAGAGATCAGACTTAGTGTATGTATTGTGGTTGCCCCTGACTAGTAGGTAACCCATATTTTCATTATCATTACAGACAGTCTAAATTTTAAATTGATCTTTTTCATTATTGCCGCATATATGTTTCTAAAAATAATTCTTGTTTATTTGAAATTTTCAGCATGAATACATACATTACACTGATTAATAGCTCACATCTCGTCTCTGTATTTTACTTACAGGAAGATGTATCTGTCAGCACAACACAGAGGGAAATTTCTGTGAGAAATGTGTCCCCGGTTACTATGGTAACCCCAAAAATGGCTCTGAATATGACTGCAAGCCCTGTCCATGTCCTGATGGAGGTCCCTGTATTCAACTTCATAATGGAGATGTTGTATGTACAGCCTGTAATGATGGCCATGGGGGTAAGTAAATTAGTCTAAACTTAACTGTCATCAAAATTTTATTAATGAAAGTTGAGTAATGATATACTGAACTTATGTTGATCATAAGAAATAAATAAAGTTTTACCATGCTATCCAGTATAAAGCTTCAGCATTATTTATCACACAGCATTATAAAGAAAACATGATGACAGGTGCAGAGTAATTAATGTTAAGAATGCTTGTCATCAGCATGATTTGAACTTCTATTAATAGTTTCCCATTAAAAAAACAACCAAGGAATGGATTCTTTTCTCACAGATGTATGCAGGCCCACAGAGAAATGAAATTGTTTATATCTAATTGTAGGAAATCTTTGTGATATTTGTTTGGATGGTTACTATGGAAATCCTGTGGGAGGATCTGGAATCCATCAGGATTATAAAGCTTGTCAAAAATGTTCCTGTAACGACAACATTGACCCTAATGCCATCCACAACTGTGAATCGTAAGTAAAAAAACCAGAAGATAAATGATACTGTACAGAGAAAAAATAAGTTGCGGTGAAAATATTCACTATATTCACAGTCTAGACACATCCATGAATTTAAGAAGCTGTGAATAAGTTTTATTAAAACGAGGTATCATTGTTTTATAGTTCACTAAGGCTGCTTGAAAATATCAGGATTTTATGTAGTCTGTATACAAGACACCTACCCGACAAATGTAGCTATCTAGCGTACTGTATTTCAATTATTTTATTTTTATGTATTTTTCATTTCTAATCACTCAAATCAGTAATGATTTAACTATATTGATCTTGTAATCACCCCTTTAGTGTAAAGTTTGAGCCAACTATTGGTGTTTGATCAATGAAAACACAAACGGCTTCTCAACTGATTCATACACATATAACAGGCCCACGCGTAACAATACTCAACTGCTCATTCATACCACAGGCCCGTGCGTAACATCAATGATCTGCTCATTCATACAACAGGCCTGCACATAACATTAATCACCTGCTCATTCATACGCATACAACAGGCCTGCACATAACATTAATCACCTGCTCATTCATACAACAGGCCTGCACATAACATTAATCACCTGCTCATTCATACAACAGGCCAGCTCATTCATACAACAGGCCCGCACGTAACATTAATCACCTGCTCATTCATACGCGTACAACAGGCCTGCGCGTAACATTACTGCAGGGATTAATCACCTGAGAATGTGTTAATATATTGGGTAACTCATGTTTGTGATTTTAATAATTTTCTATGTTATTTTGAACTCTACATTAACAAAACAAAAATGTTTCTCAATATAATTGACATGAAAATGATGAAATAACGGACTAAATTGTCATTGATGAATGACTGGATTAATGCATCATTTTGTTCGCATACGTTTTTGCCAAAACTACTGAATGCTTTAGTATTTAAACCCCCTAAGAATTATTTAGTTACTGAACTGAATACAGCTCACTTGCACAATGGCTTATCCTCGGGGGGGGGGGGGGGGGGGGGGGGGGGGGGAATTGGAGTTGTCTCTTTCACTACACAATGTTTTAAATTACAGACAATGGAGGGGTGGGTGATTTTTTTAGTGATTTAAATCTGCAAATTCTTGAACCCTCGATTGTGTCTTAATATTGAAAACCGTGAAATTAAAAACCCATGCAATTAATCCCCTATACAGTAATGATACAATGTTAAAGACACACCTTATTCTGAGAGGATTAATCCCCTATACAGTAATGATACAATGTTAAAGACACACCTTATTCTGAGAGGATTAATCCCCTACACAGTAATGATAAAATGTTATAGACACACCTTATTCTGAGAGGATTAATCCCCTATACAGTAATGATAAAATGTTATAGACACACCTTATTCTGAGAGGATTAATTGAACAGTCAGGTAGTAAATGCTTACAAACATAAGATTCCTTGCATTTGGTGATATTCACATACCCGTTACCATTCCTGATGCCAACTAGACAACAAGAGTATTATAGTTTATTATGTTTATTAAAGACTAATCAAAAGGGTACAACGTATGTTCCGAACTGTGATGGACATTAGGGAATGGGCATTAAAACGGTCACATTGTGGAATATACAATAAAAAACTGGATCCAGAAGGGATAGCTGGTATACCGACTAATAAGTAGCGGGCAAAACCAGTGGCCCTGCGTTGGGCGCAGGTACCAAGGATCCCAAATTTAGGTACTAGACATTTGGGTCCGAGATAGTTGAGAGCACATCTGTATACCCTGTTTCCCGGTGATTGCTTACTGATCAGTAGTACTTCTCTACCCAAGTACTCCAGTACTAAGTCTCCCCTCCTGTTACAAGAGGTGAAGAGGGCCCCAAGCCTGCAGGCTTTGCTATGACCCCAATCGAAAACTTTGCCTTACATGGCATACATTTGTAGACAACCTGTCTACCCAACATTTTTTACTTGATAACATTGCTCTACATGGCATACATTTATAGACAACCTGTCTACCCAACATTGCGCCCACCATCATGCATGATTGCTGCCTTCCGCTTCTCCTATTGTGAGGCCTCCTCGACAGTGGCGAATTACATCCCGTCAGTAGTACTTCTCATGATGTCGATGGAAAATTCTCCTATTGTGAGACATGATCATGATGTCGATGGAAAATTCTTAGAGAGCATCTGCTATGTTTCATTGCTAATCTGCTCGTGTCTGGGACGGAAAAGGAAGTGCTATCTGCACATTAACTCGTACTATGATGGCTTTGGTTTTGATTAATTCGTTCGATTTTTAGATCGGCCAACATTGGAAAACAGTTCTTCCGTCAATTAAATGAGATTAATTTGGCATGAAGGCAAATTAATCTGTATTAATCCCCTATACAGAATGATAAAATGTTATAGACACACCTTATTCTGAGAGGATTAATCCCCTATACAGTAATGATAAAATGTTATAGACACACCTTATTCTGAGAGGATTAATCCCCTACACAGTAATGATAAAATGTTATAGACACACCTTATTCTGAGAGGATTTCTTTGATTACTCTGTCTCTGATATTTGTTCTACTTTTCTGTAATGATCTGTTTTTAGTAAAACTGGAGAATGCTTAAAATGCATCTACAATACTGATGGGTTTTACTGTGAAAAGTGTTTGCCTAATTACTATGGTGATGCCTTGGCCATGCCAAAAGGAAACTGCACAGGTAAATTAGTCTCATTTCATAACAAGAACCTTTACTTTATTATAATGTCTGTTGCATTGGTAAAAAAATTTCCGTGAACATAATGGGTATTGGAATTTTTTCCTGCACTCGCCTTTATTCATAAAAGTATGATCATTAAATACTCTTTGTCTGTGTAGCCTGTAACTGCTACCCCCCTGGAACTCTGGTGATCAATGAACTGTCGTGCGACTCGAAGACCGGACAGTGCACCTGTCAGGATCATGTGGTAGGGAGACAGTGTGACACTTGTGAACCAGGCTACTGGAACATCAACACAGGGACAGGTTAGCATCAAATTGATAAACGTTTCCTCTACTGCTTGTGAATTACACTGGTCTTTTATGTAATGATTTGTTTTCTCATAAGACATCTGATTGGGAATGGGAAAGAAATGTATTAAATTTTAGAAAAGGGTATCATTGAAACACTTTAAAATATGTGTTGAGATGTGTATTTACTTAGTCTTCATTCAGCGACGTACACACATATCAGAATGTTTTTAAAGCATGTTTTGTTTAATGCTCTGGATATGTCATCAAAATCTATACAATCTCCATATTGAACAGGTTGTGAGAGCTGTAACTGTGATGGAACAGGGTCTTTAAATGATGTTTGTAATCAGGCCACAGGACAGTGTCAGTGTCGCCCAGGTGTGACGGGACTCAAGTGTGACCAGTGCCAGCCTTACCACTATGGATTCTCTAACACTGGATGCACAGGTATAGCAGGGATCTTAATCAGGGAGAAAAAGTATTAGGAGTGTGCGAATGATGTGAACAAACAGTGAGTGAATGTTGAACGAGCAGTGAGTGAATGTTGAACAAGCAGTGAGTGAATGTTGAACGAGCAGTGAGTGAATGTTGAACGAGCAGTGAGTGAATGTTGAACGAGCAGTGAGTGAATGTTGAACGAGCAGTGAGTGAATGTTGAACGAGCAGTGAGTGAATGGTGAACGAGCAGTGAATGAATGTTGAATGCATGGTGAATGAATGCAGAGTGAATGGTGTGTGAATGCTGAGCACAACTTGGTGAGCGAATGCAGAACACTAACGGAGCACAATTGTTAGCGCAAGGTGAACCATGAGCAAATGGTGAACGCATGATGAACAATTTATTTGGAATATTTTGGATGTTTTCCTTGCATTGTTCTTTTTCATAATCAGTGAGAAAAAAGATATTTGTATTTAAGGTAGCTCACTACACTAAAGCTTATACTATTTTAGCTGCAGTAATGTAGCCCTCTCCCGATTTTTGTTTTTGTTTTGGGAGAGGGCTACAGCTCCTTAGGATTTCCGTAATGGTGCAAATGCAGGAGTGATTCACTCCCGCAACATTTTCGATCATTCTAAAAATTTGCTGACTTCCTTTACATAAATAAAATGATATTCTATGTTTCTTAATCAATATATAAATTTTCAACCTGCAACTTACAATTTGTGAGGCTCTATATTCTATGTTTCTTAGTCAATATATAAATTTTCAACCTGCAACTTACGATTTATGAGGATCTATTCTATCGTTTTCAACAATTTCGATATATTCCAATTTCTCGATTCATATTTGTGCGCCATGTTTGATGACTGAAGTTTCAACTTCCGATTGTCAAGTTATTTGCATATGCCATATAAGGTAATATTTACATCATTGGACAAGTATGGAGGAGAAAGCTATTTAGTAGGTATTAAAAATTAGTTTTAGATTTAATATCAAGTTAAAAAACGAACAACAGAGTGTAAATTCTTTCTGCAGCTGTATGATTTCCCTTTCTTTGTCGGAGTGGCTCGAGTAACTACATTTTCGCGTAGATTGTCTATGTTTAGGTTTTTCAGTAGATCCACCTATGAGATCTCGCGATGACAAGCATGGCAGAGCAGACGACAGGGTTTGACACTAAGGCACGTCCGACCGACCTGAGTCTACTATATGATAGGTCCGGTCGGGTAAAATGTCGATTTACTAGTCCGACTGGTCGTGTTAAAAAAATAAACAAGGAACTATACTTTAAACCGTAAGATATTTCATTTTTAACTGTAAAGAGTTTGCAAGCAATCTTGAACCGTGTGATGGGATAATCTCTATTTTTAGTTGTAATAAATAAGTCGCGGTCGGAAGTGATGTTTTACGACATCTACTCGATGTTAACTTTAAACAGTTTATTTGAATTGACTATAATAAAGTGTTAATCAAGTTAATAAACTACGTCGTAAACAGCTATTTATCGGTGTTGACATGTGTGCGGGAATGTCTATATTTAAATACGACTTCTCATCCTCAAGGAAAGATGTCTCGGGAGAAAAAAGAAAAGGTTAGAAAGAAACAAAGCAGGGCTTATGAAATATAAATTAAATAAAAAGCCGGTTGAGGTCATTTTATACTAAATAGACTAAAGAATATCCGTGCCGGGTAGAATTTAAAGAAACAGAAAACGTGTTTGAAAATCAAATTGAATGACGAGACTTAAGGTATTTTTGAGACAATTGAATACGTTTTGGTTCAAACTTAACGTTTGTCATTTCAATGGAGTATTAAAATATGGAGAAACTATCAGTTTTTTTCTGGAAAGTTGGTCAGGGCTAGTGGATATAAAGTCAGGTCTAGTAAAAATCATTTGAAGTAGCCCGACTGGTCTAGTGCTCAAAAATGTAAATGTCAAACCCTGGACGAAGAAGAATTTTGCATGCTGTACATAATGTTTAATAAAAAGCACCTTTATTAGACATACCCGAGCACAAAGTTGGTACTCCTTTTGGTGTAAACAACATTTGGGACTAATACACAGAGCTTATTATCGGTTATTCATAGAATTATTTTGCACCATTACAGAAATCTATGGGAGCCCTATCCCAAAAACGTCAGAATAAAAAAAAAAAATCAGATAGGTGCAGCTAATACTCTTTATGACACTACATCACAAGATAACAATTTAAATGTTTGGGAAAGTATTTTTATCGATCGATTTGTTTGTCTAACATCGTAGCTAAGTGGTTAAAGCATTGGGCTGGTGAATCGCAGATCTTGAGTTAAATCCGCCAGAGTCTTTTTTGTTCATATGTGTTGAAATATTTTTTTTGAAAATCATGGTTTTATCCAAATTTGCATATTTTCTGCCTTTTTGGCATATATACTTATTATATATCATCATATCTTTTATGATTAAACCAATTAGTACTTATTTGAGAAACTATTTCTGGGTGTAGTGAGCCACCTTAAGCAATGAATAAATTTTTTCATGCCAATAACACCAGACTACATTTAAAAGCTATATATAGCTTTTTTGACCACTTACCAGAACAAGTAAATAGATAAAAATGCATGCAATTTTGTGAGAAATATGATAAGTTGTACATGCTCTGCATACACATTGCACAATTATGTATTGATGTTTCTTACAAGATATACAGTCATTCAAACACTGTTAAATATTTCTTGCTTTGAGAAAAATTAATAGTTTGATAGCATACGAATATTAAATCAGAAAAATAGTCATTGGATAATTCAGGAAGTTGTTTAGCATCTTTAACAATGATTATTCATAATGTTGAGATGTGGTGCCTAGTCAATCCCTGTTGACTTATTGTAACAGATATACATAGTTAACCTGTATCAGTACTATTATTTCAAAGCATATTTTTAATTAAAACTACATTTCACTTTTATGTACTTTTTTAAAAATTAAGAATCCAACTTGATTTTGACTATTATTTTGTTTCTATCATATTGTTTTAGAAAGAAGTACTTGCTTAGAAACATATGCATTGAATTCATTCATTGTAATTCTGAGTCCTGGAATTGGGAGACTTATTGTTTTACAGTTCCTAATATATTCAATGTAAACAAAGCATAGTACAAGTATTGAATGCATCTTTAGCATCACTTTTCATAGTGGGAGGGGGGTGGGGGCAGAGTCATTTCAACTCGACTACTGTTTACCACTGTGATGGGAGGGGCGAAACCAACTTTGTATATGAAGATAACAGGAAGATGACATTGTCAAAAAGAGCCAAAGTCTGTCATCTTTAAACTTTTCAGTTTTCTGACTTCTTCTCAAGAACAAAAGAATTTTAAACCATATTAACCAAAATGCATCCTTGAGTAAAAAGAATATTGTTTGTTCAAATGAAGGGCAAGGCAAGATGATAATAAGAAAAAGTGAAAATAGAGTGGAGTGTTTAATCAATCTTTTTAAGAACCACTGAACCAGAAACCTCATGTAATCTAGATTAAAATTTGTATGCACAATCACCGGTGAAGTTTTGATGGGACCAGAAGAGGAGTTTTAAGCTTAATATTTAATCTTCTCAAGAAATACAAGAGTACAGAATTAGTATTTTTGCCTATACCAAATCACTTGCCTGTGCCCAAGCTTCATGGTTGGGTAACCATGCCAATATTTTTATGATTATTAAACCAATAATTATCAATGATTATTAATAATCAAGGGCAATGTGTTATGCTTTCTGAACATGGTTTTTCAGTAAACACAATTGGAATGGAACATTAGATATTAAAAAAAGAAAACCCACAAAAGTTGAGTGACTTAGGCAAACAACAGAAACAGATCAGACATGCTGATAGAGTGATATAAATGTATTTTTACTCTCTTTTACTCTCTCGCTCTCTCTCTCTCTCTCTCTCTCTCTCTGATGTATCTGTTATGCCTTCATTAAAATAGTATGAAATGTGTACTCACCATCATGTTTTCACACACATCCAGCAATCTAACTCATCATTTGAAACAAATTTAGATGACATTGGGACAGTTTTACATCACTTTAAGCATGTCTTATCAGTTCTGTTGATCCCTCAGATCATCCACATATTCTCTGATTTCATTATTATTTTCAAAAATTATGTCTTAAAAAATGCATGGAAGTCTTTTCTATCATTTTGTTGTGTCTTGCAGATGAATGTTGTGGCCTATAGGTCTCTTGATCTCGAAATCCATCTTGTTCACAAAATTAAGTATCAAAATCCATGAACAGTATGTTTGATGGGAACAAAATTACATAGTGAGCTGCCATTGCCTTTGCCATCTTAAATTGTTGTGTACAAGTATTACAAATGTTTAAAAATGTAAATTTGGTTTAATACTTAATGAACATTATTTGTAATTTTTCAGCCTGTAACTGTGACCCTGAGGGTTCAATGAGCCTACAGTGTGACAGATATGGTAACTGTCCTTGTCGAACCAACATTGAGGGACAGCACTGTGACAGGTGTATGGAGAACAAGTACAACATCACAGCTGGGTGTATAGGTAAACAGTCAAAACTATTAACAAAACATGCCCTTTGGAAAAAAAAAATTGAAACTGTTTTTACTAGAGCAAGCTATTTATGATTTTACTAGAGCCAGCTATTTTGGATCATGAAAAGCCAGACAATCTTTTTTTGGTCCTTGTCAAAATCTTTATTTCATATCCATCTTTTTGATTTTTTTTCTGGGAATTATGCCCCTTTTGAACATAGACGTTTGGCCAAAATATACTATTTGGTGCAACTTGCATAAGCCATGTGTAATTAAGATATTTTCTGTATTGATATTTTACGCAATTTACATTTCTAAATAATATTGCATATGACTTGAGTAGTGTCATCTAGTTTAGTATAGTTTAACACATAAGCATAAGAATTTGTTGTATTTTATGCATATCATTCCCATTCATTGTGTAGCATTGTCATTCATTGTGGAGGCATTGTATATGTGAGCTTTCTCACTTTTTTAATTTCATTTTTGAGTAAATTAAATGAGTTTTCAATACTTCTGAAGAAATTATTTGATACAGCACATAGAAACTATATGTAATTTTGCGCTTTATAAATGAATAAAATAATAATACATAGTACTTATATGAGTGTATGATAAATAGATATAAGTGCTTTGATTATTTTTAGACTGCCCACCTTGCTATAGACTAGTACAAACTCAGGTCAACATTCACAGAGGGAAACTGCAAGATTTGGAAAATTTAATTGTGAACATCGGTAACAATCCTGCTGCATTTAACGACACCCAGTTCCTGGCATACATGAATCAGGTCAATGACTCTGTCGTCATGTTGCTAGACGAGGCCCGGGGAGCTATCAGTAAGTGGTAGTCTAATGAACAGAAAGAGGTTTTGAAATCTCTCTATGAAAGATATGTCTCTCTAATCTCAAATTCCAACTTCGAAATGAACAAGTAGTTGTACAGGTGTATGATGTTATAGAGAATCATTGAAGACCGAGAAAATAAGCACCGCCTTCAGATTTACCTGGTCTGTGAACCCTTGTCAATCAGGAGAAACTAAGCTTCAGATTGGATGCTAGAAAGTGATGGACATTCAGTTACTAGCCCTTGTGTATACCTTATCTGGCGATCGAGGTGTCCGTGTCATCCTTTGATGCTTACCGCATAAACCAGCTTGAGAGGGAAATGGTTTTGGATCTTTCATGTAGGGATAGTTACACAATAATAGTAGTAAATTTTGCATACAATTATGATAGATTATAATAAGTTATGCTAAGGAATGGGTACGATTGATAATTGTGAATTGTTAGAATATCATTTACACAGACATCGATCTTATGCTAAACCGAAAGTACCGACTCTTGTTGGAAACGTCGTGTAATTATATATAATTAATGTTTATGAAGAAAAATTTATTATGAGTAAATACGTCAATGAAATCCTGTTAACATGCGGTTGAAAATTTATAGCGTAATTTTCCCTCGAAACATGGCGATAAAAGTACATAGCCAGAAAATCTGTCGCAGTACGCAGGAACTCCCATCGGAAACTGTTTGGCAGTCACACATCATCGGATACTTGGTATCCGACGATTGCAGTCAAATGTATATAAGAAAACTTAGAACAAGGGATATTCTGCCTAATTTTTCAATGGCTAACGTCCTCATTTATACAAAATAGAATTATCGAGCTTTAACATGTTTGATTCATTAGATTTAATCATCAACATTTCGATGAGTGCACAGAAGAATACGACTACTCTGAATTTTTCAATCTTTTGAAAACGTACAGGTAATGCAGGTAACATCTTGTGTATTCGGGGCAGTATACACAAGCTAGCTGGGTTCCCTCGGAGCTTCACACCTGCCTGAAATTAGCTCCACCCCGCACTTAACTTACTGGAGGAAAACCAGCCGATTGAAAACCTCGGCCTTTAAGTGTTTTTGAGTTGATGATAGTGGGATTAACAGAGGAGTAAACATAATCATTGCAGTAAATTGGGTGAATTACATGTAATGAAGCATTGTTGCGTTTTCCAGGTGATGATGGGTCATTGGGCAAACAGTTGTCTGAACTGAGAACTGCTATCAGAGATGTGATGATCAAGTCCAATGAAATCACCAATAATATTAGAAGTGCTGAGTCGATGGCCCGTAACAGCCTGACTGATATAGACAGTGCCAAGGAAGCAATTAGTCGAGCTGATGCTGCCCTGCAGGCAGCAGAGCAGTATATAGACACCCAGGGAAGAGAGGCATTGCAGAAGGCTGAGGATGCATTGAAGCAGCATGGTGTGCAGTCTAAACAGATGACGGAGATTGCAAATGAAGCCAAATTAGAAGCCGAGAGGTAAGATAGACATTTGCTTTAAAAGTAGAAATATTTTTCTTGTTGCAACTTCTTTCTGATGTGAACAAAATTTAATATACATGCATGATATCTTAGTAGTTTGTGGAGAAAAATCTGAAATTTGGCAAAAAATCTTGCAAGCAATATTTTCTGAGGATTTAAAAGTAGAGGTTTTGAAGAAAGTTCATCTATTTTTCAGGCAAAGAAAAGAAGCTGAGAGGATAGAAATGTTAGCCAAGAATGCCTTGAATACTTCTCTTGAAGCAAAACGTCTAGCTGAAGAGACTTTGGCTATGCCTGATAAAGCAGAAAAGGAAATCCAAATGTTAAGACAGAAGTATGAGTAATCCCTATTTATGATGTACTGTATGTGTATGTTGAGACAGAAGTATGAATGATCCCTATATATGATGTACTGTATGTGTATGTTGAGACTGACACCTATATATGATGTACTGTATGTGTATGTTGAGACAGAAGTATGAATGAACCCTATATATGATGTACTGTATGTGTATGTTGAGACAGAAGTATGAATGAACCCTATATATGATGTACTGTATGTGTATGTTGAGACAGAAGTATGAATGAACCCTATATATGATGTACTGTATGTGTATGTTGAGACAGAAGAATGAATGACCCCTATTTATGATATACTGTATGTGTACTTCATATTTTATCCTCTATGACAATGAAGTACTTTATTTATCCATTACGATAGTAGATAACATCTTTAATTCATGATTACACTAAGTAATGCATTAGCTCCGATTGGGCTGAATTTGAAATATGCTTAAGAAATGTACACATACAGTATTTTAAGAACATTTCATTTTAATATTTGAAAATGTGAAGTGTGAATTTTTATGCTCCAAGAAAATTTTTCTGGGGAGCATATAGTCGCTATCGTGTCTGTCAATCCATCCGTCCGAGCTCATGTCTCCTAATCCTTTCATGAGAAATTGATCACAAATATTCCTTAGGACAGGGACTTAATGGACCAAGGTCATTTTTGAAAGGGAAAGGTCACCCAGAACATATACAGTGTCCCCTTGGTATATCACCACCTGTTATATTGCCACCCCTGCGTACAGCCATTGAAATATGTTGAGCAGATTTTTTATGCATGTTTAAAAAAACGATATAATGCCAAACTTGCCCATCATATATATATATATATATATAATTCATTCAATAATATTTCAACAGTTATCTTTCATTGTGCGAGTCATTCATCATATGAAGTAGTTCATAGGTTAGATGAAGTTTGGGAAGCATTCATCAGTTTTACTGATATTCTAGTTTTTACTGAAACTTCATTTTGCATCAAAGCAGTGTCATCTTATTCATAATATATCATGATTGCAGGAATATTTGAGATAAAATGTTAAATTTTAATACTACAGATATTCTGAAGCTGATACCTTATACAACCAGACAAAGGCAATGGCAGACAAGGCCAAAGAAAGGGCCAAGGAAGCATACAAGGTGGCCCTGAAACTGTACACAGAAGCCACCTCCATACAACTCCCAGCCTTTGATCTTAACCTGCTGGATAGCAACACGGAGAGAATTAAGAACACTGTAAGCACACAGAGGAGAAAATGATAAATCCTTATAAACATGTTTATTTAGAATGATAACACTTTGTATGCAAGGATTTTATTGAAAGTAACATTGTGCATGTATTCAAGTAAGAAACTTTTTTCATATTTGAATGCTAGATATATGCATTGAATTTTATGTGCACCTAACTGCACTGAAGTATTCAGATAGAAAGAGATTCTTACTCTGAATGGTATTTTTAACACTTCTGTAAACAGGCTGCAAACATCAAGAGGGAGGCTCAAAAGTTAATGCAGGACAATGCCAAGCTGCTGAATGACACCATTAATCAGAGGTCAGAAGCTGAAGGATTACTGAAATCTGGAATTAAAAGCCAGCAGGTGAGGACATAGAGTTTAGGAAGTTTCTCAGGCTAGTAGAAGTGAAGTATAAATTCTGGGGAACAGGATTCTTTATTTGCTTGCTTTCACTCATTGTCAGACAAAGCAAAAAGATAGTCATGGTGATCTCTCATAATGTTGATGTACATAAATGTCCATATGATCACAGCTAAAAGTATCAAGTTCTGGACACTGATTGTACTGTTTTCATTGTAGAAAGTGGATGAGTTGCTGGCAGAAGTAGATGTGGCGAGAACTATGGCAAGAGAAGCAGTATCAAGAGCTGAGAAGACATTAGCAGAAGCCAATGAAACCCTGCAGATTTTATTAGGTTTGTGTCCAACATAATACAATTTTCAGTTGTATTATCTCAAGTAGAATAATTTTGTCAACATTCACAGCATGAGAGCATTTTCAAGTATCCAAATACCCACAATGCTCTTGGGTTACCAGAATTGCAGTATAAAAGGGCTTAATTCTGTTGATTACTGTTTTGGAAATTTAAAATTGTGACCCTTGCCAAAACAAAGACCCCAATGTATAGTATGTAATGATTATAGAATAGTCATATATGGTATGTTTAATCTTATAGGATTTAACAAACAAGTTGAAGACAGCAAGGGTAAGGCTGAGGATGCCATAAAGAAAATTCCAGACATTGAGAACCTAATCAAGCGAGCTGAGAACAAAACCCAGGAGGCCCGAGATTCTCTCAGTGGGGCGGAGTCTGATGCTAATGAAGCACTTTCATTGGCTCAGCTTGCTCAAGTCACAGCTATCAATGCTTCTGATGTAAGAACAGTGCATAACAATATGCACAGAAGTTTGTTTAGTAATATTTTTATGATGAAAAGCCTTGGTAATCTAGTAAAAAAATAATCTACAATATATTTTGAACTTTATTTAGGAGGCTAGCAGAATTCGTTTGGATGCAGAAACAACCAAAGTCAGGTCAACCAGTCTTAAAGATCAAGCAGATATGCTCTCTGATGAACTGACAAATACTGAGCTAGATTTGAGTAAATATGAAAATCAAGCTATGAGAGATGCACAGCGAGCAGGAGAGGTAAGAATGAGTATAAAAAAAAGTTAGGGCTCTCTCTTCTGTCTGTCTGTCTTTCTCACACAAAAATAACAAATGACATGAATATCATATGTCCAACTCTCAGGACTACCTCTGGGGATGAATAGTCAATGCAATGAACAAAGCAAAATTACAAATAGCACTAAAACTATGCTATTAAACAAATGGAATAACTAGGCAGTATTCTACATATTGTCTCATGTTGATAATTTCATGTGATGAATGAAACTCGGAGCATGCACAAAACATGTCTGCTCACTTTAAGATCAGGTGGTGAAGTGTTACAACACCAGGATGCACAGTTGCTAGAAGAACTTGTACAATGACAAGTTGTTTTTCATCTGTCTGTCTATCCGTCTGTAGATACATGTTTTATGAGATTAAAATGGAATTTTACACCATGAGAGTCAATGCCAGGATACAAAATTCTGTGCATTAGTTTTCCATTTTAATGAATAATTATGTAAGAATTCTTTTTCAAAATACATCTTCAATTTTATCATCAGACTTACTGTTCACAATAGCATAGTCTTTAAGAAATGTTACTATTCTGTTAAGATTTTGCATCTTAAACTCTTTAATAGTACTAAGAGACCCATGTTACTAACTGGCAATTTCATTTTTATTCTATTTTATGTTTATTTAGTAGGAATTTCATCCTAGGGAGGATATTTATATGTATGACTTTATTTCTTGCTATATAATAAAAAGTTGCACTTCACCATCAGATATTGAAACCAGCAGACATGTTTTGTGCACTCAGAGTTTTATTCATCAGATCAAATTATCAACACTAAACAATAATGGGGGAATGAAGAGTGTTACATAATTATTCAATTTGTTAATTTCATAATTATTCAATTTGTTAATTTGTGTAGTTCAGTGTCACTTGTAATTTTGCTTTGTTCATTTTATCATTTATTTATGTAATCATTCATCCCCCATCCTGAGGAAGGGACAGATTTCAAGCAAAATTAATACAAATCATCCTTGGTTGAAGGGATCTCTAACGTTTACCAAGAACCACTGGGCCACAAAAGTGGAAATTTACATGAAAGCTTCCTGATATAGAGTAGATTCAAGTTTATTCAAATCATGGTCCTGAGGGGTAGGGTGGGGTCACAATAGGGGATCAGAGTTTTACATTTGGATATATTGGGGAAAATTGTAATCTTCCCTTAAGAACCACTGGGTCAGAAAAATGGAAAATAAAGCTTTCTGACATAGAGTAGATTCAAGTTTGTTCAAATCATGGCCTCCAGAGGTAGGTTGGGACCACGATAGGGGATCAAAGTTTTATATGATGATATAAGTAGGAAAAATCTTTAGAAATGTCTCTTGAACTATTTAAGCAAGGCTTTCATACTTGGTATATACATTCTTTACAGCAAGACCTTTCATGTGATTGAATGGTGTGTGATCTTATGACCTTGATCTAAAAGTTTGACATACTTTTGATAAAAATCTGACCTATTCTCTGGAACTATTTAAGATAGATTTTTCATATCGTGTGTATAAATTTCTTATGGCAAGACCTTTCATTTCATATCATGTCCTTTGACCTTGAAAAATCTGACCTATTCATTATATCTGGAACTATCTAAGGTAAATCTTTCATATCTTATATATAAATTTCTTATGGCAAGACCTTTCATTTTATATCATGTCCTTTGACCTGAACTTCGAGTTTGACTTACTTTTCAGATAACCTATTAAATATTGATTCTTTATGGCAAGACTTTGTGACACAATGGTCTTTGATGCTCATTTGACCCACTTTTAAAAAACCTTACCTATTTAATATGTCCTGAACTATTTAAAGTAGAGCTTTCATATTTATACCCCCCCGCAACAAGTTGTGGGGGGGTATACTGGAATCGGGTTGTCCGTCTGTCTGTCCGTCCGTCCGTCTGTAGACGCAATGGTTTCCGGGCTCTAAAGCCTTATCCTTTCCACCTACCGTCACCATATCATACATATGGATTACCCATGGGATGAAGATGTTCCCTATCGATTTTGGGGTCAAAAGGTCAAAGGTCAAGCGCACTGGACATTGAAGTAGCAATATGGTTTCTGGGCTCTAAAGCCTTATCCTTTCCACCTACCGTCACCATATCATACATATGGACTACCCATGGGATGAAGATGTTCCCTATCGATTTTGGGGTCAAAAGGTCAAAGGTCAAGCGCACTGGACATCGAAGTAGCAATATGGTTTCCGGGCTCTAAAGCGTTATCCTTTCTACCTACCGTCACCATATCATACATATGGACTACCCATGGGATGAAAATGTTCCCTATCGATTTTGGGGTCAAAAGGTCAAAGGTCAAGCGCACTGGACATTGAAGTAGCAATATGGTTTCCGGGCTCTAAAGCGTTATCCTTTCCACCTACAGTCACCATATCATACATATGGACTACCCATGGGATGAAGATGTTCCCTATCGATTTTGGGGTCAGAAGGTCAAAGGTCACGCACACTGGGCATCGAAGTAGCAATATGGTTCGGTTTGTCATGCCATTTGTTTTTTACACTCAGAAAAGAGGTTGTTTATACCTATTACCAACACCCTTTGGGAGATTGGGGTAAGCGGGGGGTATTCTTAGTGAGCATTGCTCACAGTACCTCTTGTTTGTAAATAGATTCTTTATGGCAAGACCTTGTTATACTTTGGTTTTAGACTTTGAACAATGGCAGGGCCAAGATGGCTCAGGTGAGCAATGTGGCCCATGGGCCTTTGTTAGTGTTATATCTAAAGGTCTGTTGTATACATCATTGACTCATTGACTTGTTTGTTACAGGCTCTTGGAAAAGCAGATGAAGCCAAAAATACAGCTAAGAAAGTGTCTGATGACGTTACTAAAGCACTAGAGACAGTTACCAATATTTCAACTCTATTAGGTACATATGAATTTGAAAAAACGTACATGAAGTTGGAACACAATTATTAGGGCCATGCATTGAAATGCAGAAACCCTGTAGGAATCACAATGTTCGTCTGTCTGTCATCACATTCTTAGTAATATGATATCTTAAATGGAGGCATTTTGTAGAAAAGAGCAACAGTCTTGACAGAGAAACATGTGGGGATACAGTATCTTGCTTATTCCTGGATGTGTGCAATCCATCTTATGCACAATATTTGTGCCACTTTGCTTATATTTGAGCCATATTTCATATTAAGTTTTTACCAAATTTGTGGGTCTGCTATCTCATATAATTGAATGTAGATGGTCAAGGTCAGTGGCAAGGAAATTGTTTTGTAGAAAGCAGATGCTTTTTTTTTCTGCAGAGACCATTCAAAGTGCTGTAGCTTTGTTGTATATTACTTCCGTTACAGGAAATTGAACAGAATTAAATTTATTTGTATTATGTATTGCAGGTCAGTTAGTCAATGTGGATGTTAATAAGCTTGATGATCTTGAACAAGAACTTGATGATGCAGAAAAAGAATTAATGGGAACTGATCTGCAAGAGCAATACAATCGTTTAGAAACAGCCAATGACAAAATCTTGCAACTAGTAGCACAGTATGAAGATGATTTGACATATTTGAGGAAAGAAGTGGACAATATACAAGAAATCAAAGAATCTCTACCAGATGGGTGTTTCAAGAACATAGGAATTGAAAACCCTGGTTCTCAGTAGTAAATGGAGATCTAGAAAGAAAACCCGGTAGTTATTATATGCATTATATACCACAGATATTTTGTACAGCAAAGTCACATAGAGGTGATATGTGATGGTTGATATTTTTTTCTTCAAATTTTAGATGATTTTTATTGTCAGCATGTTAATACTCAAGTTTGTTGATGTCTATTATATGGACATTGTCTGTCATGTTGATGAAAGTAATGATCAGCATTGTGACTGTAGACATGGAAATTAACATAGGTTGTAAGTTATCAAACATGATATCTTATGAAGAAAAATGTGTATTATTTTCTGTCGAGGATAATCAGTAGATTTTCCTTAAACGATTTACATTCATTTCATGTTCACATAGTATAAATATGTTGGGATTCTCAAAGTTTTAAGTACAAATTACTGTGAGATCACTTTCTTTCATGGGGGCCAGTTATTCTCTCTCAGGAGGGTCTGATTAGTGGATCTGTATTTTGCTAGAACACTTCTGTACATGCAACTATTACAGTACAGTATTTCATTGGGGCTGTGAACGGCATAATTTAACTCACAATAGTAGAACCACCTTGTGCAGTGAACTTGAACAAGGAGACCCACAAAAATCGTCATCGTGGACAATGATAATTCCACAGTAATAAAACAAAGCATTGTTTTATGTAGTTTTACCTCCAACTAGTTTCAATACTTATCAAGTTTTACAGTACCTCATTTTGCACCTCATAAATGCTAAAATTGTGATTGCTAAAAAAAAAGGTTGTTTCAAGGATATTTCTATATTTAGACTACTAATTAGTGGAAATAGGTTGAACAAACAGAGTTTTTACATTTAAAAAATTACATGTTGTGTATTTTTTAGTCAAAGTGTAGTTGACAGTAGATAGTTTTTTTTTTATCAAATGTATAATTTTGTGGTATGACATTTGTTTTGCATGGACATTGTTTTTAACCCTTTCATTTGTAACACAATTTTCAGAATATTTATACAGGTATATGTATAGTGCCTAATATGTGTGTCATATTTCATTGTCTTACTGTATCATGTGATCTTACTATATGTACATGTATTTACACTTTTATAAATGAGTATTGTATTAATAACTCATTCTGCAAACAGAAGCTTTAGTGTGTGAAAAATTATTTAGTTGTCTGTTGGGTATTTTTCAAGGGTGGGTGTTTTGTGCAAGTTTAAAGTAAATCTAGGCAAATAAATTCCTTCATACAGTATTTTCAACCAGTGATGAATGCAATAATTTAGAGAGCGATCACCAGTGGTTTAAATATTGTTGCCATGGAAATGCAGTAGTCATCTTGAGAGTTTGACATCACTTCCTGTGTTGCTTTAGAGACTTGTAAACATGGTGCTATCTTATAAACCCATTGTGATTTTTGTTAGTAGAAATTGCATTTCTTAACTTTATGTCATAAAAAAAATTGAGGTTGTAATATTTTATAGATCTGAGTCTGTGTTCCCAAAAACTTGCATACAAACAAGTCCAATACATTGCTTGTATTTTGTTTTCAACTGATAATCCATCCATTATTAAGCATATATGTGATGAACAGACTAAAGTTAATGTTAATTTATATGAAGTACAACTGTGTAATGAATTTGTACAGTAGTAGATTGTAGTAGCTTTACGTCTACTTACATATAGAATCTTCGAAGTAAAAAAAAAAGTCTGTTTCAGATAATATTGTCCGTAAATTGTTGTTTCAATCATCGATTTGTAATTTACTTCCACTTCTGCATGTGCCGTCATTTTATGTATCATGTGCCAAACTTCTAGATACAGCAAAATTTTAACTTGCAGGGGAAATTTTGTAAGAAAAAGATAAATGGCTGAGTAAATAATATTGTGAGATGGTCCCTTTCTTTGTCAATTATGTCTTTCTACATTAAACCAGAAAAATGAGAAAATATTTTGTTTTCATTTACTCTATTATGCAATGAAAGACATTTTGCATTTTTAGTTCTGAAAGATGTGTTTATTGCGTGCATAAGTGGTTTTATGTATCCAATTACAGTGTGTCCAATACATGTTGATGATGGATTTGAAGAATTTGATGAAAAACAAAAATGGTATTGTTCTACAAAAATTTAACCTATAAAAGATGATGCATGGGCATTTTCATTTTACATCAATCTATAGATACACATATTATATACCTATGCTGTGAATATCAACTCATCTGCTTTTTTTTTGTTGAGAATTGCAGATGTTTTGGCAATATCCAATCAAAATGAAGTGCATGTGTGTGTGGATTGGTAATTTTGACCATGCAGATCAGTTCAAGGTCTCGATATCTACCTACGAAATTTAAATCAAATGATTTTAATGAAGAACAAAAAAGTTGGAGACTGATTCCATAGTGTTCCAAAAATACAATGCCTGTGCTTATACGTTCAGACTCATTCTACACTTCATCTACAAATGTGTAAATTTCAAATTTGTCAAAAATGATATACTATCATCTTAAAGAGGTTTCATATCGATCCCTCATGGACAGAAAATAACAAGAAGAAATGGAGTAAAAACAATATGTTCCCTAAGTTTGGGGAACATTTAGAAGGTTCTCACTTGAAAACTGGCGGACATATCATGTACCATCCATATCACAGGCAATTATATCGCTTGGGTTTGTATTTACAATTTAAAAAAGACTTGCTATATGGCATAATGCTTCCTCAAAACAGCTAATTTGGTATTCATAAACTCAGTTTTACACATGCCATTTGTTATACATGTAATTATACAGTTTTCTATTGCATGAGCCAGTTATCTAAACGATTTGTTTGTTTTTAGTCCCCTACCGACAAAGTCGAGGGGGACTTTAGGTTTGCGCTCTGTCCGTCTGTCCAGTTTTCTGCACTTTTTTCTCTGTTCTTACAGATATTTATTTTATATTTGGTATGTAGCTTTGCCATAACAAGTTACAGATTAAGTTCGAATTTCATCTCGGTCCGTTGATTTTTCACTTGGTTATGGCCCCTGGACTTAAAAAAATAGCATGAATTATCAGTTTTCCGGACTTTTTTTGGTTGTGCTTGCAGATATTCATCTGATATTTGGTACATTGCTTTGCCATAACAAGTTACAGATCAAGTTTGAATTTTGTTGGTCTGTTGATTTTTCATTAAGTTATGGCCCTTGGACTTAGAAAAATAACTTTGAAGTTTGAATTTCATCTCGGTCCATTCATCCAAGTTTCTTATCTCTGTAGATAAGAATACTACACTCATTAAAACTTCTAGCATAGTAATACAACAATATAGCTAAATTATTCATGATCACCTACATGTCGCAGTTTATTGACTTGGTTAAAGACCTAAACCTACCGTAATTATAAATTTGTCTTTTTTTCCTGGTCTAGTCTCTACTCGAATAGTAGTTGATTTCCAACCATTCCTATCCTGGTTCCCCAATTTTTCCTTTTACCATAACCTACATAATGAACTTTTGAGTATTGTTGTGGTTCAGTAATTTTTGCAACTGGTAGGGGACTATGTATTGCCATGCAGTACTCTCAGAATGCTTGTTAATACATTGTGTATGAGTTTTGCCTTGCTGGATTGTACTTTTAGAACAGATTCCAGCTGATTTTCACAATATTAGTTTTTTGAATCTATTTTCTGTTCCATTCTGCATTTTAAGCAACACCTGCCTAATCTGCCCTTAAACTGACATTTAGAGATGAACAGTATAATGTTTAAAATGTGTACCAAACACAAAAGTCACTCAACAATATATATCATCATCATTCATTTATTTTTTTCCCATTCTGTTTCAAGATTTAGACACCAAGAAATTGTGACTACATGAATCATGTTTATCACAGAGTTTGAAGTTTCATGTAGGCTGCATTGCACTTATTCAGACATCATTTTGGTGGCCCACCAAATCCCATTCTTTTCTTGTCTGCAAAATATTTTCGACTATGATTGGCTTGACTGGACTTGTGTTTATCTTTATATGCTCTGTTTTTCAAAACTTCTCCTGA
Source organism: Ostrea edulis (assembly GCF_947568905.1). Lineage (NCBI taxonomy): Eukaryota > Metazoa > Mollusca > Bivalvia > Ostreida > Ostreidae > Ostrea > Ostrea edulis. The sequence goes on from NC_079165.1 coordinate 45,056,940, forward strand.
TTGGCCTTTGCCTTTTGGTCCACCTTTGACATCATATTTTTTCTCTTGATTTTGAGCATGCTGTTGACCTTTGAACTGAGTCTTCTGTCCCTGTGTCCTTCTCTGAGCTTTCCACTGAGCACGCTCTTCTGCTCTCTGGCGAATTAGAGCTGGATTAGGAACAAACTCATCCTTCATTGGTGTTTCCTCATCCGACTCCTACAAAAAGAAACGAGACCTGCGGGGTAGTAAGACTTCTATAACGAGATGTTTGTAAAACACATATGCCCCCCATGGTGCAAAATTGAAAAGGGTTATGCACACACATCATTTAATTGAGAGTAGTATCATCAATTCAAAATATTGAGCAGACAATATCTTCCTATGTCAAGAGTGGATTGACCATGTGACCTAAAAATCAATAGGGGTCACCAATTCCTGAAGATGTACCAGTGTATCAAGTTTGATGTCTGTCAAGCAAATGGTTCTAAAGATATTGAATGTACAGTATATTCCTATGTCCAGTTTGACCCTTGACCTTTGACCATGTGACCTCAAAATCAATAGGGGTCATCTTCTAAAGATATACCAGTGTACCAAATTTGATGTCTGTCAAGCAAAGGATTCTCGAGACATTGAGTGGTCAATATATTCCTATGTCCAGATTGACCTTTGACCATGTGACCTCAAAATCAATAGGGGTCATCTACTCCTTAAGATGTACCAGTGCACCAAGTTTGATGTCTGTCAAGCAAAGGGTTCTCAAGATATTGAGCGGACAGTATATTCCTATGTCCAAAGTAAATTGACCTTTAACCTTTTGACCTGAAAAATAATAGGGGTCCTCTTCTTTTCATAACCAACTCACATATGAAATATCATTACGATCAAGTGAATGGTTCTCAAGATATTGAGCGGACAACATGTGGTCTACCGACCGACCGACAGGTGGAAACCAATATGCCCCTCTTCTTTGAAGAGGGGCATAAATAGAAACAAAAGGCCTGGGGGGTAGTAAGACTTCTAAAGAAAGAAACGAGACCTGTGGGGTAGTAAGATTTCTACAGAAAGAAACAAAAGGCCTGAGGGGTATATCGCTCACCTACTGTAAACCAACTATTATATACATTATTTTATATTCACAAATGGTTGATGAAAAACTAGTCTGTCACAATTTATTTCCATGAGGCCATGCCAATTTGTAATCTAGTTCGTCGGATTCGCCGCTTCTATTTGTAACAAATCCAAATTATAATATTATCAAAAAATAATATCCGCCCGCGTGTTCAAAAATATCCGTAAATATTTCTTTTAGTTTTTACAACAAGCGCACAAATAACCTTGATGTATATGCTGACAAATGACAGAAGCGCGGGCTCTCGAGAAATTTCCTAACAGTGTAATACGGTTAATTTATTCATGATGTCTATCTTAATATGTACGATATTGGATTGTAAGTTGTCCCTTATGCTGGAATCGAACTGGAAGCCGATGAAACTTTTGAAGCGCTATTCGATGCCACTATTTAGAGAACATTGATAGCATATGATTGATTGTTTGATTAGCCTATATATTGACTGAAGTCTCACTTGAGAATATTTCACTCACATGAAGACGTTACCATTGCCGGTGAAGGGCTGCAAAATTTTGGCCTATGCTCAGCGCTTATGGCACTGAGGGATCTTTATCGTGCCAAACCTGCTGTGACAAGGATCTCAGTTTTTGTAGTCCTATCTGAAGGACCGCCCCATTTATTCGCCTCTTACAACAAGCAAGGGGTACTGATCGATGACTATTTTAAACCGGACCGACAGTTAACGACAAATTCACAAAAGGTTTGGTGATGTCATATCAAAATTCAAGAAAATGCTCAGTGATGCAATGGATATTGCATTTGCAATGAATGTCAAAACTGGATGTGTCCCTAGCAATATGCATATCTCTGAATCGAAACTTAAATAAAATGCTTCAAAAAGACCTTATCAGTTAATGTTGCAAAGTACATGTATTAGGTATAAAGAAAATAAGTCTTTGAAACCTGAAATACTTCTCATTTTTTGTAAACTATATCAACAAAGTTGAAACATATTAAGTTTATGTGGTAAACAAATGATATCTGATGATTTTAGATCTTTATTTTTAGGCGCCCGCTTTTTAAAATCACACTTAATTCAATTAAAAATATTTATATTTCTTGTATTCGCTCGCCTCATAATTTTTATCTTCAAAATTAAAAATAATATTTGTAAAATAATTTCGCCCTCTCGCCTCACTTTTTCTGTTTGAAAATCCGAAGAACTATTTTACAAATTGGTGTGGCCTGATCGACTAATCTTATTTTACCGGTATTCCCCCAATGTATTTTATAACAGATCAAATTCTTAAACCTGCTCCAAAATCATGTACAATGTCACTGTATGTAGTTCTTGCACATTATTCTTTTCATTTCTAATTTCTATGTGTAATTGTGTCACTTACAGCTCACTTCAAATGTCATCCATCATGAAAGTTCTATCTAATTTAAATGCAAGTTTTTCAAAATCATAAAAATGATACTATTAACCTAACCTCTATAGGTCACATATTCATTCCAGGGTCAACAAGAGGTACTGTGAGCAATGCTCACTAAGAATACCCCCCGCTTACCCCAATCTCCCAAAGGGTGTTGGTAATAGGTATAAACTACCTCTTTTCTGAGTGTAAAAAACAAATGGCATGACAAACCGAACCATATTGCTACTTCGATGTCCAGTGCGCATGACCTTTGGACCCCAAAATCGATAGGGAACATCTTCATCCCATGGGTAGTCCATATGTATGATATGGTGACTGTAGGTGGAAAGGATAATGCTTTAGAGCCCGGAAACCATATTGCTACTTCAATATCCAGTGCGCTTGACTTTTGACCCCAAAATTGATAGGGAACATCTTCATCCCATGGGTAGTCCATATATATGATATGGTGACTGTAGGTGGAAAGGATAACGCTTTAGAGCCCGGAAACCATATTGCTACTTCAATGTCCAGTGCGCTTGACCTTTGACCTTTTGACCCCAAAATCGATAGGGAACATCTTCATCCCATGGGTAGTCCATATGTTTGATATGGTGACTGTAGGTGGAAAGGATAACGCTTTAGAGCCCGGAAACCATATTGCTACTTCAATGTCCAGTGCGCTTGACCTTTGACTTTTTGACCCCAAAATCGATAGGGAACATCTTCATCCCATGGGTAGTCCATATATATGATATGGTGACGGTAGATGGAAAGGATAATGCTTTAGAGCCCGGAAACCATTGCGTCTACAGACGGACGGACAACCCGATTCCAGTATACCCCCCCCCCCCCCCCCCCCACAACTTGTTGAGGGGGGTATAACAAGAAAAGAAAAGAAGGAAGGGCAAGTCATTCTGAGTTACATGTTCATGTTTTTGCTTTGTGATGCCAGTATATCTTTAATGAATGAATTTTATTAAAATCAGATCTTCGATCCGCTCACTTAGTTCACTACAAGGATATGCAGGGTCATGTTTGAGCAACCTTTTTGTTAGTCAATGAAATCGCTTCTGAAAAAATCTTTAGTGGTGTTCAGAAATTTAAAGTGTTTTTGTTTCATTGTATATAACACCCGGGGAATTGCTAAAGTATGAATTTCAAAGTTTATGAAGCTGTTGTGCTTTATGGAAACGACACCCATGGGCCACATTGCTCACCTGGGCCACCTTGGCTCTGCCGTTGTTCTAGGTCAGCACCAAAGTATAACAAGGTCTTGCCATAAAGAATATATATTCAAAAGTCTTACCTTAAATAGTTCAGGAGATTTAATGTTTCAGGTCATGTTTTTCTTAAATAGGTCAAATGATCAAACACCATAATACGTATCACAAGGTCTTGCCATAGAGAATCTCTACACAAAATATGAAAGCCCTACATAAAATAATGTCTGATATACATAATAGGTTATCTTTTCTTAGAAGTAGGTCAAACTCAGATTTCAAGGTCACACAGTCAGAAGACATGATATAAAAGGAAAGGTCTGCCTTAAAAAATTTATACACAAGATATGAAAGATCTCAAGTTCAGGACATATTGAAAAGGTAAGATTTTTATCAAAAGTTTCCAGGTCAAGGTCACGCACCACTGGATCACATGAAAGGTCTTGCTGTAAGGAATAAATGTACAAAATATGAAAGCCCTAGTTTAGATAGCTCAAGAGATATTTTTGAAGATATATCCTACATATATCAGCATATAAAACTTTGATCCCCTTTATGACCCCACCCTATTCCTGGGCAGCATGATTTTAACAAACTTGAATCTGCATTATGTTAGGCTTGGATTTCTTGAAAGAAACATAAATCGAAACTTAGACTCAAGGTTGAGATTTTACTAAAATTTTGACTGCTCAAATCCAAGCCAGGAAGCTTTCATGAAATTTTCAACATTTCTGACCCAGTGGTTTTTGAGAAGCTTTTTTATACATTTTCCCTATATATTTTCATGTAAAACTTTGATCACCTATTGTGGCCCCATCCTAACCCCTAGGGGCTATGAATTTAAGAAACTTGAATCTGCACTATATCAAGAAGCTTTCATGTAAATTTCAATTTTTCTGCCCCAGTGGTTCTTGAGAAGATCTTTAAATATTTCCCCTATTTATTTGCATGTAAATTGTGGTCCTATCCTATCCCTAGAGGCCATGATTTTAACAAACTTGAATCTGCACTATGTTAGGAAACTTTCATATAAATCTCAACTTTTCTGGCCCAGTGGTTCTTGAGAAGAAGATTTTAAAAGACTTTCCAATAGATTTGCATGTAAAACTTTGATCCCATCTTAACCCTAATGGCCATGATTTTAACAAACTTGAATCTACACTATGTTAGGAAGCTTTCATGTAAGGCCACGCCAATTTGTAATCTAGTTCGTCGGATTCGCCGCTTCTATTTGTAATAAATCCAAATTATAATATTATCAAAAAATAATACCCGCCCGCGTGTCCAAAAATATCTGCGTAAAATATTTTCGACTTTTTACAACAAGGGCACTTGTAAACGACCTTGATGCATGTGCCTGACAAATGACAGAATCGCGGGCTCTCGAAAAAATTCCTAACAGTGTAATACGGTGTTTTAAGTTATTCATGATATCTATCTTTTAAAATATGTACAATACTTCATAACACTGTAGTGGAAGTTGTTCCTTAAACTGCAATTGAACTGGAAGCCGAAGAAAATTTTAAAGCGCTATTCGATGCCACTCGTTAGAGAACATCAACAGCCTACGATTGATTGATTATATATTGTTTAAAGTATCTCTTGAGAATATTTCACTCACATGAAGACGTTACCATTGGCGGTGAAAGGCTGCAAAATTCAGGCCTATGCTCAGCACTTATGGCCATTGAGCAGGGCGGGATCTTTATCGTGCCACACTTGCTGTGACCACGGTCTCAGTTTTTGTAGTCTCATCCGAAGGACCGCCCCATTTATTCGCCTCTTACGACAAGCAAGGAATACTGAGGACTATTCTTAATCGAATCCACAGGCGCTTGGGTCATAATATATGAATACACATATAACCTTCTACATATTTAGATTATTTACATATGTGTAAGGTTAGATGTGTATTCATATATTATGACCCAAGCACCTGTGATCGGATCGACAGTTAACGACAAATTCACAAAAGATTTTTGGTGATTGTTGATTACGTGTGTTCTATTAAAATTCAGGAAAATACTAAAAGCGATACATTGGAGATTTCAAAATTGGACATGTTCCTAGCAATATGCTTAGATCTGAATCGAAAGTTTGTAGAAATGAAACTAAAATGAAATTTGTTAAAAAGATCTTATGAATTAATGTTGCAAAGTACATGTATTAGGTATTAAAGGGACTGGTTCACGATTTTTGAAAAAAATATTTTTCATTTTTGATGTTAAACATTAAAAATATAACTCATTTAATGTTGACAACCAAAATTTTGACCTTCTGAATGCAAGAATAAAAGCAATATTTTAGCCTTAAATCTGTGTTATGTAAACAAAGACTCGTGTCTTTCTATGTATACAAACAAACCAGTGAAATATTAATGTTGTAATATAAAGCATCTTAATTTTGCATAGTCACAAATTTTAACTTTTAGATGACACATTTTACCCAAAGAATGCTCAAAATGTGAAAGATATAATAAACCTAGATCAATATCCATTTCTTTTGAAGATTTCGTAAACAATAACATACCCACAATCTTTGTTTACAAAACAAATAATAAACTCTCTAAAATGAGCTTCTGTGATAATGTATAACCTTAATTTTTATGTGAAATCTTTTAAACACATTAGACAGTAGATTTAGATCATTAAAAGTAAAAAACAAAATTTTGGGGAAAATCGTGAATCAGTCCCTTTAAGAAAATGAAGTCTTTGAAACCTGAAATACTTCTTATTTAATGTAAACTATATCAACAAAGTTGAAAAATGTTAAGTTCCCGTGGTAAACAAATGATATCTGATGCTTTTAGATCTTTAATTTTAAGCGCTTACTTTTTAAAATCACACTTTATTACCCAAAAAACAACAGAAAGAATCTTGAATTTCATCTTTATTAATCTAATACTTAAAATTTTGCCTTTAGGGCTCATGCAGCTAGGTAATATAATACACAGTATTTATCAGCAGCACCAAAACAAGAAGACTCAAGTTATGACTGAGACAACATAGAAATTACTCTGTGGAATTGGATAAACTACAGGCTGAGAGCAAGTGAAACTTGCCTATATGAAACATGCTAACTAGCACCTGATACATGAAGGTTGAGGACAAGGAATGCTTGCCTATATGAGCTATGTCCACTAGCACCTGTGTAAGGAGCAGAGTAATCCTACCTGAGTAGAGCAATGCTTGCCCAGGATGCGATTGATAATTATCATAACAGGAGTACTCTGAAAGGATGCTGAATGATAAATGTATTCGCCCGCCTCATAATTTTTATCTCCAAAATAAAAATAATATTTGTAAAATCATTTCGCCCTCTCGCCTCACTTTTTTGTTTGAAAATTCGAAGAACTATTTTACAAATTGGTGTGGCCTTAATGAACTTTTCTAGCCCAGTGGTTCTTGAGAAGAAGATATTTATATGACGCACCCTATTTTCACATTTTTTGTAAATATCTCCCTTTTGAAGGGAGCATGACCCTTCAATTGAACAAACTTGAATCTCCTTCACCCAAGGATGCTTTAAAGTGCACAGTTTGTTTGAAATTGGAACGCTGGTTCTGTAGAAAAAGATTTCAAAAAATTGTCAAAGTATTTTCGCTATTTTTGCTATTATCTCCCCTTGGATAAGGGTGTTGCCCTTCATTTAAACAAACTTGAATCTCATTCACCAAAAGATGCTTTTTATCAAGTTTGGTTGAAATTGGCCCAGTGGTTCTGGAGAAGAAGCCAAAAATAAGAAAAGTTTACAGAAAGAAGGGCAACAGGTGATCAGAAAAGCTCACTTGAACTTTCAGCTCAGATGAGCTAATGTGTTGTGACAGTGCAGTAATAAGTCAATAGTAAATATCTTTACACCTATGCTAGCCAAGGATTTTGATCCAATACTCTCATCTTCACTCCTGGCAAACTTAGCCAGAATTTCCTATCCTTAGTAAACTGAATTTTAATAGATATGGACAAAAGTCTTTGCACCAATCAAAATTATCCAACATTTGACCACATGTAAGAGAATAACAAGAGGCCCATGGACCTTAACAGTCACCTGAGTATCACACAACATAAAACAGCAGTGTTGAGTGCAAATACCACAAGAGTGCATTTTTAAAATTCAGAACTCATGGGTGTCCTTGTGATAAAAATGGATGTTTAATTCTCCTAATTATGGACATAAGCAACCTCTGGGCCTCTTGGGTATCAATAAGATTTTTTAAAATGGAATATTTTAAAGGCTTTGATCATGTCCCTCAGCACACCGGGGACAATGTTGATCTCCTTATTCCACAGATATTATATGATAAATGATACCGCCAAGTAGCATTTGTTTATTAGTTGAAAATGTTCAGATATTACAACACAAACAAATGCACGATGATGGACAAAAACAAGTAGCAATAAAAATATATGCTTGACAAAGCAGAAAAGTGCATCCAAACTTTCCATAGCAAAGTTTTCATTGTTCTTGATGCAAAAGGCATTGTCATTTCTGATTAAGAATCTCATGGAAACCAGACTTTGAGAATTATAATTCATATTTACCTCTGAACTTTCCTCATTATAGTCAGCCTTATTATCTCGTCTAGCTGCCAAAACTCTTGGCACTGTAAATTGCCTGCAATAAATATGTAGCATGTTATATGCATGTATATCAATTGTTTGAAGACAAGAAAAATGGTACAGGTTTCATAAAACAATACTGAGGCTAATCTGAGTTATCACCCTTTGCCATGTCTTTCTCATCATCTCTTTGCCATTGTGACATCACATGTATGGGGTGAGTTGTGTGACTATTTCAAGATCTAGAACTGTACAAATACCTTATCTACATCAGATGCTGCCAGTGTTACAGTCAAACCTCATTATCTCGAACTCAATGGGGTTGAGAAAAAACTTTGAGATACCGGTATCTAAGGTTTCGAGATTTTGAGGTTAAAATACATAAAGAAAATGTAGTTTGGGACTTTTAACTCTCTTTGACTTACCAATATTTGAGATATCAATATCCAGGGTACCGAAGTTCAACTGTATTTTAATTCATCTTGATGGTTTTCACCACATAACCATATACATGTAGCCTACCATTTATTTCAGATTCATTTGGTAAAATTGAACTTTTAAAAAGACATATCAGATTCATTTGGTATAACTGAACTTAGTAAAGACATATCAGATTCATTTGGTATAACTGAACTTAGTAAAGACATATCAGATTCATTTGGTATAACTGAACTTAGTAAAGACAGTTTCTGGAATTAACCACAGTATCACACTGGTACACAATGTTTTAATCTGCCAGTCTTTCACAATGTACAACTAAAGGTCCATGGGCAACATCAATCAGCTTGGAAGTTGCATTTTCCTATGAAACGGCTCCTTCTAAATATATCACACATTTAATTACTCTAACCATTTTGGCCTCACCCTAGTACCAAAACCCCTACCCCTGGGATCATCAAATTCTCAATTCTGCTTACGGTTCAGGTGAGTTAAAAGTGTAGGGTACAATCTTTGGCATCATCTAGAAACAATGCAAGTCTATTTTCTGATTTCAGGTAATTTGTTCATTTTGAAATTCTTTAGACCTTGCCTCTACAACATCTAATGTAATTTAAGGGTAACCATGCTTTGCCTCCTTTACTTGTAATTTACAAGTCTACCATACTATTACCAAAGATTAAATTTCAATGTGGCCCACATAAAAAATTCTGAGCTCTGATACCATATTCATCCATGAAATCAGAGAAGCAGAAATGTTCATACCTGGGCCATCACATGACACTGCAGTAATAGAGCAGCAACGTTTAGAATTACAGCAGTTACCTTCTCTGTGACAGCTCATCAGCGGAATCATCATCATCAGCTCCAACATTGATAGTATCGTAAGTATCATCATACTCGTCATCATACATCTCTGATGTATCATCAGTCTCCACAACCTCCACATGAACCTGGTATCCGTACTTTTCTGTCAATTTTGGCTTCAGTGCTGCCATGTCTTCATCATACAGGTCCATCTTGTCAGTTTTCCCCCTAATTTGAAAGTGAATGTAATTACATAAATCTTAAATGATGTTCCTTTCAAAATTCACACCCACTTCAACAAGCCCATGGGCCTAAATAATGGCAGGGTTTTCATCTAGCCTTTACCTTTAGATGGTATCATGTAACTCCCCAAAAAAAGAAGAGGGGGTGTAACCCTTCTTAGGTTACAATGTATACATGACTAATTACTTATTATTATTACGTTGTTGGGCTTTCAGAAGAATAGAAAATTATAGTAGAGTACATAAAAAGTACTTTTGTTGAAGTTTATATTATACTATCTTATGTAGGGGTATTCTTCAATTGAGGGGAAATTTATCTAAAGGGGAAACAAAAGGAGAAAAATATCTTTTACTGGTAAAAAAAAAAGAGAGAAGGACCTTGAATGGTCACCTGAGTATCATACAGCAAAGTGTTGCATGGTGATCATACAAGGTCTGTGTAACAATTAAAGAATTCTTTCTAAAATAGTTTTATATTGCCAACAAGAGGCTCATGGGTCACATAGTTTACCTGAACTACTGCATTTTTACATAAAAATTTGCCTCCTGCACTTTTATGACCCCACTTTGAACCCAAGATCTTGGTTTGAACAAACTAGGTGTGAACTTAAATGTACACTACATGAGGATGTTTGTATATCATTTTACACTACATGAGGGTGTTTGTCATTTTACACTACACAGGATGTTTGTATATTATTTTACACTACATGAGGATGTTTGTATATCATTTTATACTACACAAGATGTTTGTATATCATTTTACACTACACAGAATGTTTATATGTCATTTTACACTACATATCATTTTGACAAACTGCACCCTTATGGTTCTTGAGAAGATTTTCATGTTCCTATGAAAAATTTAAACTCTTTAATGTGGCCCCTCGCTAGCCCCAGGGGTCATAGCGAGAACAAACATAAATCTATACTACATACGATCATGCATGCATAATGTTTTGACAAATTGCATGCTTGTGGGTCTTGAAAAGAGTTTCATGACAAGAACAAACTTCAGAAGTCAAAAATGTGAAATATTTACAAATTACAGACAGATGCGATAGACATATGGATGACATACAAAACTCGATTAAAAAACTTAACTTGAGCCGAAAGCTCAATAAACTAAAAATATCAAGATAACAATTCTCAGAGGTTATGACCCTGCTAAAGAGAAAAGTTGGGATAATTTGACTTTAATGAATATAGAGGGAAAAGTTGATCCAATTTAACAATAATACATGTATTTTGAAAAAGGAAAAACTTTGAGTCAGTTTAGAAGAACAGTTTCATTTTGGACCAATTTTGAGATTGGCTTTTTTGACTATACACTGGATCTGAAATGTATGATTGACAGAAAATAGATATGAATTAATTACCTTTTGCCTTTATGAACCCTGGACATGTCCACTTTATCTCTGCTGTATACATCAAATTCATCATGATCAAATATATTGGCTCTCTGGGCGATGACAGAGTCTTCAGGGGGTGTTGGTAGCTTTCTACAGAGACAATCAAAGTACAAGGACAACTAGACCAATCCTAGTGGGACTAATATCTCTAGTGGGGCACCCGTATTGAATATTACATAACTGAGTGCCAGAAAGTCACATACCTTTCAACATTATATCTGCCTTACAAGCTACACTAAAATTTTCTTTGACCTCGATTTACAAGGTTTTCTGTTTTCAATGTAAAACCTTACAGTAATTCATTATAAAGGCAAATTTTTCAAATAGAAGAATATCTTTTATTCTTCGGTTTCTTTTTCCATTAAGTCTTCTGTTTCCAATGGAAGACCTTTATACAGTGATTCTCCAGTTTATTTTATCTTTTTTCTTCCATAGAAGACTTTCTTATTCTACTGTTTGTTATTTTTAAGGTCTTTCACCTTCAACGAAAGATCTAGTGATTCTATTGTTTCTTCTGACCCCCCCCCCCCTTCGCCCATTTTGTACACATAAATTCTCAAGAATATTCATCAATTTCTTTGAAATTTTTAGTAAAAACATTTCTTCTATTGAAGACATTCCCTTATACAAAAATTTTGAAAAATTCACTTCCAGGCCAAATTATAAAATGTGATTTTGTCTGTGTTAGATTTCAAAAAACAGTTCAAAATCTGCATGATCATGAAACTTTTCCTCATGAAAGAACTCTAAATGTGTCATCACCTGGTTTTCAATCCTTAGATGTAAATGCATAATTAGAGCACAAAATATGATCACACCATACACTACATGTAAAACATTGGCACACATGCGTATGCTTTGATTTTGCATGTTGTTTTATCTCCCATTTGAGAATTATTCACTTATGTAGAGACATCATCAACTTTCGGTAAAGTGTCACAAATTATGACCTACGCATGGCACTTACAGCCATGCTCAAGGCCAAAGCAGTGAGGGACCTCCATTTTTTTACTGGTAATATCCTAAAGTCCGTGACTTTCACAATAAAGCCAGGTGCTTGGTAAAGGAACACTATTACCTATGTTAAAAGTTGTAAGGTTTGATGAGGTAGCGGAATTGAGAATGGAACCCAGACCTTGCAATTGCAAAGCAAGCACCCATACCACTAGGCTTCCCCAACTAGTACATGTATATTCCTCTGAAACCTATGTAAACTCATTAGTTAAGAAATGAATAATAGATCCAGCTATCTGTTATCAAATGACAGAGGTCCATAGTATTTGGAGTATAAAGTATCCACAAAATGAGGACAATTTTCCATATGAATGCCAGAGGAGTACATATCTCTAAATTGTCTTATTCTTTTTTATTATCATATAAGTAGAATTTTTAACGAGGAATTAATTTTGTTGAGATCGCTAAAATTGAATATCACTGATATTTATTCCATATCGGAGGTAATAGCTGTCTTTATTGAAACTATAAAGTTGCTAAAATCAGTTCTCACTAAATATATATACCCATAATTTATGGAACAAGAGGCCCACAGGCTTTATCAGTCACCTGAGTACTAGTTAAAAATATCACTAGTCCAAAGGGCTAAAAATCTATAAAAAAAAAATATAAAAAAAAAAAAATGTCCTGTTCTGAAAATATCTAAGCTAAATTATATTATTATACCTCAGTACGAGAATTCTATGCAACACATATTCTGATTGGTTTAGATAGTCACATGCCAGGGATGATAAAACATCATATCTCCCTCTCAAACATCATATCTCCCCATCATATTTCACCCCTTGGGCAGCCTCGTGCATTTCCATAAATTTAACGTCAATTAAGGTAAACAAAGTTTATTGTGAATCACAATAAGTCTGAGTAATTGCACTTTCATAGTTCATAATGCACAAAATATGCGGGTCTCTGATACACAGTTAAATTGCCTGGTTTTGGTATATACAAAAACAAGCAAGTAAATCAGCATTCAATGAGAATGGAAATACAAAAACTGGTTATCATATATCACTGAATTTCGTTGTTTGTACCTTCTATAACAAGTGGACAGCGCAGCGTTACCGTTAAGGCGATCTCAGCCACATACAATGTATAGATGAGCAGGCTCCAATTTCAAATGCATTTTTGTAGTCTTGCTTTGTTTCGGTATAATAAATAATTTATTGCATGATAGTGAGGGAGATTTGAAGATTTATTCACCCCAGAAAAATCATATTCGCCGTGGGCGTTGCCCTTGGGGAATATGATTTTTCTTGGGTGAATAAATCTTCTTATCATATAACTAATAAATAGTCTATTATAAAATCTGCGTAAAATCTAGAGAATGTTAGTGTTCAATATCCTGAGAATTTATTGAACGCTAACTTTGCATTGCGTAAATCGTGTGCCCGAAACATTCCGAGTAAGAGCGTTCAATATAGACCTTACCGTAACGACGTAAACAAGCCAAAATGACAGAAGACAGTCCTCCGAATCTGACAGAGCCGGTATTCGATATTTACTCAAACAAAATATTTTACTGTACATAAATTATGATGTCCCCATTCACAAAATCAGTTTGCTTCATGCATCAATGACAGGTTTAATATTGAACAGTTAAGAAATGCATGCTGATTATTGCACACTTTCACCTTACATGTAAGGTGCCAATATTGATGAATTCTCGTCTATTTTGGAGTATTTTGAGTGAAAAGGGATATAATTTAACAACTAAATACTTTAGCTATATAATAAAAGGGTTATTGAACTTATATTGGTGAATATTGGCACTCGTTGGCTGTCAAAATGCACTCGCAAGCTCGTGCATTTTGACAGCCAACTTGTGCCAATATTCACCAATATAAGTTCAATAACCCTATAATATCTCCTTCACTATCATGCAATAAATGTATAATATTCAGCAACATTATAAACATGGTGTGTTGACATTAATAGTCCCCTCCTAAGGCCTAAGGGGTGCAGGAGTCTAGAAAATTACAATTTATGTCCCCCTTGTTTCAAAGATGCTTCATTCGAAATTTGAAAGGAATTGAAATAGCAGTTATTAAGAAGTTAAAACAGTTCTATTTTGCACACATTTAATAACTGATCATTTTCGCCCCGCCCTGAGAACAAAACCTCTACCCCTGGGATCATTTAAATTTACAATTTTGGTAAACGACTACCTGATCTTCCTAAATATCCATTTTAGTATCAATAGTACTAAAGAAGATTTTATTTAAGTGTCTTACACATCAGCACTATATAACAAGTTAGGCCCTGCCCTGGGGTCAGAACCTCTACCCAAGCAACCATGGAATTTACAATTTTGGTAGAGGCCTTCATGCTCTATATCACTATGCATTTAGTTTATCTTACATATGTGTGGTTGTAGAGAAGAAGATTTTTGATAATTGGTCAATTTTGGGCAGTTTTTGCCCCGACATCGCAGGAGTCCTGAAATTTACAATTCATGTCCCATTTGTCGCGCAGATTCTTCATACCAAATTTGAAAACAATTGGAATGGTATTTATCAAGAAGAAGTAAAAAATGTCTATTGTTCACACATTGAATAACTGATCATTTTAGCCCCTCTCTAATACTAAAACCCCTACTCCTGAGATCATCAAAGAGGTATAGCACTTTTGCTGACGAAACGGCCGACTCAGAAATCTAAAGGGAAAACACCGGTTTCCAATAATAGATTGGCATGTTATTTTTAAATGTAAGGTGTTTCGTTAACTGCCGCAGTTTAGCATTACTGACATTTTTATGAGTCGTTCTTTAACCAATAAACCATGTTCCTGAGGAATGATGAACTGTACAATATTTTCATACGTGCATTCATATCACACAGCAACCCTTTTACATTTGGTATTACTTAGCTCACTGTCTTTTTCTGACATGGCTGCAGAACCTTTAATAGATTTCATCAGTTCATTTACCTTTGGTTGATAATTAGAGTGTTTAGCTTTGGCTAAATATCATATGACAGTTGCTACAATGTACATGAGTTTTTATATTTACTTTAAAGAAGTCAAACTGTATAACAGTTATTTTCCTCCCTTGACATATTTTTAGTTATTACATGCTGTGCATTTGTGCCCTTTTCTTGTAGTATTTGTTTAGCTTTTCGTCAGCCATATTACGGTTTGAAAATCCTGTGCACACAGGAACAGGTTAGTGTAAACAAACGGAACTAGTGATCTCTGAAAAAATTCCTTTTCTTTAAGTCGTAACTTGCAAATATTGGAAGTTATTTATGATGAAAATGACTAATATTTGTTATAGTATATGTATCACATTTATAACACCCTCCCTCAAAAAAACGACCCCCAAAAAATGTAAGCAAAAAAAAAAACAAAAAAAAAATTGGTAAAATATTGTACTTGAACTCAGAATCTGTGCTTTTAAGTGTAAGATTACTGAGCACCTAAACCACTAGGCCACCCAGGCATGTAAGATTAAAGGTGTAACGTTTGACAGGCTGCTAAATCTCAAGGTAAATTTTGAGAACGATTTTTGTCATATTTTAGCCATTTTCAACAAGAAGGCCACCTTAAACCAAATTTCCTCAAATGAACTTATGTACAGCCATACTCAAGTAAAACAATTTCAGTGTTTTATTTCTGGTTTAGGGTGGCCTTTTGCAACAGTTTGCAATTTTTTAGGCCCATTACGTTACATCTACTATATACTCTATATAATCACGGTGATGTTTATGCTTATCAAATAAAGATACTACCAACATATAGATATCTTTTTTGAGTAATTTGGGTAAACACAAGTATAAACTTACATTGTATAGCAGAATATTTGTAAAAAAAATGATATTCAAGAAAAAAGTATTTATGTAGGCGAAATTGCATACCAGGTGCGCTATACTTCTTTACAATTTTGGTAAAGGATTACCTGCTCCTTTTAAATATCCATTTATAATTTCAATTTAATATCAATAGCACTAAAAGAAGATTTTATTCAAATGTTTAACACATAAACATTATATACCAAGTTTGGCCCCACCCTGGGATTAGAACCCCTAGCCCAGGGATCATGAAATTTAAAATGGAATGGTAGTTATCAAGAAGAAGTTTAAAATGTTCACTTGTTAACGGACGACGACAGACGCAGACCGATTGCAATAGATCACCTAAGTTTACTCATGTAACCTAAAAATCGTTAAATTTATGCCAAAATACTCAATATACTGTACTTTAAATCTGTCCTGTCATTTACAGGTCATCATGAACTACAGATACAATGCCTTAACAGCTGACTTTCTGTATGCTTCTCATTTGTATATGGATTAACATTTGCATCCTTGCAGTGTTTCCACCATAGCTTCACACTTAACTATTACAATGAGGCAAGGCCCCTTACAGGACGAAATTGTACAATTACAAATCTCCACATTTCAACAAGAAAGTTTAAATAGAAGTGAATCAAATGTTTTGAGAATGTGTATCTGAGTATAATCTCTGGGTTACTGGTATTACCTGGGGAGTTGTCTGTCTATGGTTTGTAGAGAAGGTGGTAGTTTATCTTCTAGTACAAAGTTGATTACTTTCTCTATGTCATATGCAGTCTCCTCTAAACATATCTGAAATGTTTTCAAAAAATTAGGTCTTCAATAAGTGCATGTATCTATTGACTGTATGCAAGAACATCTAAGTAAAAGGATTAATAAGACTGAAATTTTAAGGTACACTGAAATACCCCAAATTATTAAACTACATTGTACATGTACTGTAAAGTATCGTGTATTGGGCAGGGATTTTCCCCTGGAAATTTTAATCCAGAAAGTGGGAGGTGCACACATTCCCTAGAATTAAGAGGATCATCCCTTTTTACTGGTCTATGCTCAGGTCACCAGTGACTGTTTTCTCTGTTTAAGTATTATGTAAATATCCTCAGAAGCTTAAAACACATTATTTGTGTGCTAAATACTGTACACGGAAATAACATGCAAATTAACATTCCATTAATAAATGAAGAAAAAAAAACATACTTTGAAAGCAAACTTTTAATATAATTTTCTTGTTTGTTTTTTGGTGTTACCCAGCATCTTTGTTTAAACCTGTAGTCGGCTTATCAAAACCTACTAAACAAGTACCCACATGACAGTTTGGCAGTAAATTAAAAGTACAGTCAGCAAGAGAAAAAAAAATTCATTCTGTCATTCTTTATAACTTACTATTTATTTATTCTGTATTCCAATCATTGAATCAGCAGCTGTTTAAGTTTGATTGGTAGTATAATTCATGAACAAAGGTAATATTGTCACAAAGTATAATATGCTTACAGACAGCAAAAAAAAATCGCTTCATACTTATAAACTATATTAAATAGTCAGTAATACGTGCATATTTCTACTTCGTGAATGCAAGCTTGCATAATTTTCCAAACTGCAACTTGGCCATACGCATCTTTGATGCGTTTTAGCTTTGAATGGCCGCAAAAGGTATTTAGTGTGATAATGACCTTGACCTTTGGATTTCAAAAGCAACATGAATCTTTAATGTCATCAGGATTTGAAGTCTGATAAACATGCACCAGCAAGTACATGTATAAAAGTTAGAGGCAAGGTCAAATCTACAGTATATAGTGAAAAAGAGACCTTGACCTTTGGACCTCAAAATAAATAGGAACCTTACTCTATTGGATGTGATCAAAATATGACAAGTCTGACAAAGATGCACCAAGTAGTATGAAAGTTAGAGACCGGACAAGCTCAAATCTATGGCATTTAGTGACAAAGAGACCTTGACCTTTGTCCTTTTAACCTCAGAATAAATAGGAACCTTCCTGTTTTGGATGTGATTACGATATGTAAGTTTCACAAAGATGCCCCTAGTAGTATGAAAGTTAGAGATCGGACAAGCTCAAATCTATGACATTTAGTGACAAAGTGACCTTGACCTTTGACCTTTTGACCTCAAAATAAATAGGAACCTTCCTCTTTTGGATGTGATCATGCTATGTAAGTCTCACAAAGATGCACCAAAAAGTATAAAAGTTAGAGACCGGACAAGCTAATTGTGGATGTCGCCCGCCCACCCACCCGCCCCACTGGACACCCATCCTTCGCCAATTTAAAAGCCGAGATTTGCTACACAACTCGGCTAAAAGAGAAATTCATCCCTCCTTCAAATATATTTCTTTAAATTAATTTGGTAGTACCAGAATTTACATTCTATCTGTTACTGTCATGTCAAAACAAAGGCTAGTTACTTTTAATTTTATTTTTGATATTTAAATATTAATCACAAATCAAATCAATTTAGATTTCATTTGTTTTGTCTTCTACCATCAGCTTACGATTAAATACAGAAGGGGTACTATGCTATCGAACCATACACAATATTATTGTGTATGGTCATTCAGTTTTAATGTTATAGATTAGAAATAAATTCACCAGTTCCAAGCAATTGATAAACATATCTACATAGATAACATATTTGATTATCTGAATATTTTATTATAAAAAGAATAAACACAAAAATGAACATACAATAAATACACAGCTTTCTGCTATTATTGTCATTATTGTGACACCATAATTTTGTTTTCAAATGCAAAAAAAAAAGAGAGAGAAAATTTTCATTTCATTTTATCTATCCTAGAGAATTTTGACTATAAAAATTCTGCACACCCATTTATTTGTAATTTTTCAGATAACTACATACTTGCATAGGGCTAACAATTTTTCAAGACTTTTTTCCAATATTGTGGATGCACACTATACATAAGTGCGCACTATACACGACACGTTACAGTATTATAAATCAATTTTTAAAATTTGATGAAGACACTCACGATTACTACAAAATGACTTGATTGTTCCAAATAATGACTGACAAAGCCAGGTTTACCAACCTCAATGAAGCCCTCTCCTAAGTCAGGCAACAAATCTTTTACTGATGCTATCATGGACTCCAGTTCCACTCCTGTTTTCCTTGGTGCACATGCTCCCATCGCATCCTATAGAATTAAATGCCTTTGACAAATTATGTTCAACCTTATCACATGTGGGACAACATGTACAAAGTAATGAATCATTAATTTTAGATGTTACATGCTTTTTCATCGGTTGAAAAATTACGCGCAATGATGCAGTTTTCCATCTTTTTGTTCGTGGAATACCTCCATCCAACAAAAAAATAATAAATTCTTCCTTAAATCATTCAAGACAGGTGCTAGGTGCCAAGACAGTTGATCTCATAAACAAGAAATATTCAGTTCAGTGTTATGGAAGAGAGAAAGATGATTCTGATCTTATTAAGCAATCTCAATCATTTTCTCATAAGGGAACTTTGAGAAATCCCTAAATGCATGGTATGATTTTTTAAGGAATAAATGTCATAGTCACAATACAAAGAGCTACAC
Organism: Ostrea edulis; assembly: GCF_947568905.1. Lineage (NCBI taxonomy): Eukaryota > Metazoa > Mollusca > Bivalvia > Ostreida > Ostreidae > Ostrea > Ostrea edulis. Next base: position 45,076,473 of record NC_079165.1, read on the forward strand.
ATTTATTCCTTATTCTTCATCATTAAAGCTAAGTTGTAAGTAACGTGAATTACGTAATTGTCCACATCGTTTGATGATTGAGCAGACAAGGCTACAGCCCCCGGAGTGGAATCATCCTTCAATGGTCCCGGAGATCCATCTGGAGAGGTTCTACCACCTCTTGTAGTTGCACCAGTGGGCTTCCTTCTCTTTCCGTAAGTGGCAAAGGCAGAACTGCAGGCATCCTGGATGTACTGGAGCCTTGTTTCATCAACATCACATGGGCACTGAATTATGATATCAGAGTAATCTTGGAAAGGATGACAGCTCTCAAAGTCTGCCAGAAATTGCCGTTCATTTAGCACAGCAGAGAACATCTGAATGAATCCTTCTATGTGACTATCTGGCGAGTCTCTGCAAGAAAAAATAACTATAATTCATGCAAGTGCAGATGGTTTTAATTTCTGGCATAAAAGGATTCAATCAGCTACTTAGATTCTCTTTAAAAAGTAAATGTACCTGTTTTCAAGAATACTCTCCAAAAAGCAATGAGTAATAATCAAGTGCACAGCCTTCATTAACGATTTCTTGGCCTGTGCAAGTTTTCTCTGCAGTAACTGCTTGTGATTGTAACTCTCAAATTCTTTACTCTTTACGGCAGCTAAAATAACTGGCACCAAATCATAAGATTCTGAGAGTTTGACTATGAAGCTAGCTTGCTGAAAAATGTGTGATGCTTTAGGATAGACTTCCAAAAAACTGGACAGAGTCACTCCAATATCTGCCAGATAAAAGATGAGATCTTGCAATTCTGGGGTATTGATATTTTCTACAATTTTCTCTCCTGTATCATTGGCACTGCTAAGCTTCAGTGGTGATTTTTTACCATCTCTTGATGATATTGGTAGGCCACATTTCCTTTTCATATCTTCAAATACCTATTAAAATTAAAAAAATTTACTACAAGTCACAGAATCAGACATTATTATAAACAGTGTAATTAAAGATCATAAAACATATTTCACTTTCAATGAATCTTCAATGAAACTGTATGTATGTTTTATCACTATAAAAATATGTCAAATTCCCAATTCATACATGTTTGATATATGCAAACTTACGTTTCTTTACCTGACGACTACAATTTCATGCACCAACCATAATATTTTTAGCAAAATATAAAAAATATTTTTTCATTTTTTCTTTTCTATCTTTCTTTTTCACACAGTGATATAACATTTCAATAAGGTACATATATATAATCATTGATTCCCAAAAGAAATGACAAAAGTAAGGAAACAGTTCTTATGCGTTTATCAAATTCAAATAGATCTACATGGCTATCTTCACTGACTGCAATATACTATTCAAATTCCTGCATACAAATTACATTACAAACCTGATACATTATTGGAATTACACAAGACAGATCTTCATTATACTTTGGCTGCTGACTAAAGATGTTTGCTATCATTTTTGACAGAAGCTGTCCATTTCCTTGGCCATACAGTACACATATGTCAAATAATTTTGGGATATCAAAGATGAAATTCTCATAAATAATCTCTCCAAAAACAGACGGTGTTATGAAGTGTTCCTGAAAAAAAAAAACGAGTTGATATAATGGTTTGCTTTTTTTTTAACTGAAAAAAAAGTTAACCATTATACAGCTAACAAACCCATTGTTCTGAAATAAAGAATATAAATTAATCAAAAGTACTGAATAGCACTAAAGCATATGAATTCTGGCATTTACATGAAATATGGCAACATTGAGAAGGTGTAATATTGGTATGTGGACACAGGGTTTTCTTTGAGTCCACTTACTATAAAGTTAGGTCTGGCCAGGTTTACAGATTTATCGGTCAGCTAAATGGTTTACGGTAATGGCTACAAGAATGAATTGACATTTATGCCTGTAATACATCAGGTTAGACTGATCCCCTATCTGATATATCATCAGGAGATAGCAGATAGGCAGATTTGTTTTCCAAGTCAGCTTATAAGTGGCCATTATCCAGAAATGCAAAAATGAAAGTAGAAATCCAACTGGAGACAAAAAAGAGAGCTGCAGCTATGCTTAGTGCTTTAACAAGAGTTGTCAGACAACAACATACCTCGCCAGGAAGCATGACTCTACTAAACCTACTGTTCAAAAGGTTAAAGTTTTTAAAAAAAAAATAGGTCAAAGTCCAAGGTTACTACGTCAAAAGTTTTGATACCATATCAAAGACCTGGTCATGAGGCATTTAAATATTAAATATCAAATCCCTATCCCCTTAGTTCAAAAGATATAGCCAAGGTTAATATTTTTGAAAAGTAGGTCAAAGTCTAAGGTCTGTAGTTCTGGTAACAAAAGAAATGTCTTTTAATGAGGCATCTATATTTGAAACCTCAAAGCCCTATCAATCTTGGTTCAAAACATATAACCCAGGTTAAAGTTTTTAATAAGTAGGTCAAAGTCCAAGGTCACTAGGTCAAAAGTCTTGGTACCACAACAAAGGTCTCTTCATGAGGAATCAATATGTGAAATATCAAACCCCTATCCCCATTGGTTTGAAAGATATAGCATGGGTTAAAGATTTTAAAAAGTAGGTCAAAGTCCACAGTAAAGGTCACTAGGTCAAAACTCTTGGTACCGAAACAAAGGTCACTTCATGAGGCATCTAAAACCCTATCCCCCTTGGTTAAAAAAATACAGCCCAAGTTAATTTTTTCCCCCTTAAGTTTGACACTGATGCTGACGCCAACACCGGGGTCATGACAATTGCTCTCCGGACAGTCGTCCTGGCCAGCTAAAAAGGTGCAAGGGTACAAATTTATAGCTGGAAAAATTTATTTGAGTCTTGGGGGAAGGTGAGTGATGATGGTGGGGTGGTGTATAACAATAAGTTTTATACCTTTAAATTTGTATTTCCCACATCAGGTACCTGTGTCCTACATGTACAGTTTGTATACCCAGAAGTCCTTGTTACTTAGCTCAGCCAACCAGTACAATGGTAGCTATTTGCTGCAACTGACACATTTTATTTGAGACAGCCATGACTTTGGCACGGAGAGAGGTCTGTGGTAGGTATCTAAATCCTTTTTAAACTTGACTAGCTCTCATCATTCTACCTGGCAGTCTATATGCGTGCTCAGGTACAACGATTAGCGAGGGTGATTATACGAATGTTGTAAACTTACTTTTGTTACATTAGGAGGAAATGTTTTACCCATTTAAGTTTTTAGTGACTGGAAGGTGAGAGCATGGTGTGTCATGTTGGAAATAATTTGGTGTGACTTAATCATAACTGGTAACCATTAAAGATATGTTTTAATTTTGCTTTAATTATATTTATAAATTGCCAAACAAATTTGTCTTGCTTTGCAGTAATAAAACATGTCACTTAAGGATATGGGGGACGATGATCACGTGATGGTTGCGAATTTATTATAAATTTAGAACCGGACGCAGCGTAGTTAAAGCTTCCCGAGAAAAATCACAATGCTGTACAGACACACTATATGACGTCATAATAAAAAAGTACGTCACGACGTTGTATCGCTGGGAAAATGTCATCATATTTTGTCATAATTTGCTACCGCTGTCAAGTGTCATGTGTAAATGTGTTGATTGAATTCTTGTCAAATGCTAATTTTTATTTTATTTCATAATGATTACAAGTCTCTTTTTCATATACATTGCATATATTATTATTATATATATGTATAGTATGCGCCACAGTAATTTTGATAGTATAGCCTATAAGTCACCGAAATCGCTCTTACATGTATGCACATACAATTTGCTTCTCTGGACATTTACAAAAAGAAAGTCAACTGTCTGTAAACAATGACTCAGTGCAAGTATAAGTTGATGATCGTTTGTTGATATTTACTATAGAAGTGTGAAACTAGAACTGGACACACATTTCTCCGAATCATGCTTGGGAAACGTAAGAACTAGTCAGGTGCTTTTATAATCGATCTTTGTTTGCGAAAAATACCCCACCCCCCCCTTATGACGACAATCGTTACTTTTGGTCAAATATTAACGTCCATACTAGGAATGTTTAATTTTTGCAAGCATTTTCATGTAAATATAAGTACGCTTTATCTCTCAAACTATTTCATA
>NC_079165.1:45085568-45200568 GCF_947568905.1 Ostrea edulis
TCTGCACTATATAAGGATGTGATTTTGATAGCCTAGTGGTTAGAGCACTTGATACAGAACTTGGAGACCTGGGTTCGATTCTCGATCCTGTCTCAAACCTAAAATGTTTAATATAGGTAGTGACTATTCCTTATAAGGCACTCAGCAATGCAAGTAAAAGTCAGTGGTTTTCTTATTTTTTTCTTTTGTTAATATTGTAATCAAAATTCTAAGGATCTTTCCCACCAATAGAAATGGTGGAAAATTTAGAATAGAACAGACCCCATTTCACACTCCAATATGCAACTTTTGAGATAAGAGCTTTTCTGTGTAGGAGGTGCATTTAGTGCTACATATGTACTTTGAATGCCAAAGCGGGACAGAGTGGACCTACAGTCAGTGAGGAAAATGATAACAAATATCAAAAGTGGCTTCTGTTTGAAGATGTAAATGTAGGGAATACCAAATACTATAAAAAAAATGTCTTACTAAACTAATCAAAATCAGACTTCTCAGATCCACACCATATACTCTTATGCAGAATATCTAAGAAGTCTGATTTCAATTAGATTGAATGTTTTACTAAGATGAAAACATAAAATCAGTTTCACATTTGCAAGTAATATCCCAGATATAATATGTATGAGCAATGAAATAACATGACACAAAAAGCATTTCATGTATTATTTACCACCCCCCCCCCCCAAACTACATATCACTTACTTGGTTTGTGTATCGATCAGGTGATGAAATTGCATATGAGAAACTTACTGTGCACATCCATTTGTGCAGTTATGGGCATTTGTCCAACTCCAGTAAACAAATTGTTTTGTGCATACTGTTGTGCATTCTATTGTGCTGTCTACGAAAGTTCTCTAAAGGGAAATAACTCTAGCAAATTGTATTCACTTCTGAATACTCCCATTTACTAAGAATTTACCAAATATGAGAAAAAAATTATTGACAACTTAATTTTTGTGCTACTATCCAATCAGCCTTAATTAAAACTACTTTTTGTTTTATCAGTGTCCTGTTAAAATCACTAGAGATGAGATTTTTCCTATGTACTCACCATTGGTGCAAGTTAAATCAATTCAGCTTCGGCAATTTATTAAATAAAAGCTTTAAAAAATTTATTTGGATATACAGACAAGGTATTCCTAGTGGAGAAGACTAAAATACAACATGTTTTTTCATTCTACATCTAAGGAACATAATCAACGTGTTTCACCTGGCACCAGAACTTGTCATGGCTTAGTTGCAGCAACCTGTGCAGATCCTGTACATTGAAGCGAATTCTGTCCCCCCATTCCTCTAGTTGCCCACTTTCTGATGATAAGTCTGAAGGTGGAGGTATGTAAGATACAAATCTAATGTCTTCCACGCGACTCGAGTCCTAAATTAAAACAAAACAAATTAATACAGCTCATGAAAAACAGTTCACCATCACGGCACATGATACGCCCGTCAGATGTTTTTGTTTGTTATAAACAGATAAAAGTGCTTAGCACAAAATCATGTCAACTTTAACTGGATCAAAGACTGCACTAATATCTTTGCTTTTAGGTCTGAGGTAAAATCAAGATTATTAGTGCAAAGATTGCACCTATGTCCTAAGGTAAAATGAAGATTATTTCTTGTAATGTGTCTATTGCATATTGCAATTGACTTGTCAATATATTCTTGAATTGTTCAAATAACTACAGAAATATTCAAAAACATATTTTCCTTTTATTACAAATATTTAGATAATTTATTTCACAGGGTATGAATTACTTATTTTGGGTTGTACAAAGATTATACTCATTAATTATTAATTAATCTTTCACTAGACAGATGTAATTTAGCTCTTATCAAAATGATATTTGACTCTCCGCCTGAACTCTGAAACACCATGACTTACTCCCAAAGGGCTAACAGAACCTTAATTAGATAGACAGATTAAATTACAAACACCATCAGCTTAAATTACCATTCCCATGAGACAATCCCTCCATCTGTTCTGTGATGTGCTTGTTAAGTCTTTACATCTTTACAAATTTCGTAGTACAATACTGCACTTATTTATATTATTCATGTTAGAAACAAAATTATAAGTATTCATATTAATTGTTATGTAGCTACATTTTATTTCTGAAAATGTGTATTTCCTGATGTAATGATTACTGAACAGGGTTGAACATTACTCTCTAATATATGTAGGGATTACCTCCCTTAAAATATTGGGGGTTTTGGGGTGTGCTTTTTTTAAAAGATACTTCTAGGACTCTTCTACAAGAGCCCAAAAAGGGGGTTATGCCATATATGGCCATATCATCTTAATTATAGGTCACTGTGACCTAACCTTAAAGTGGGACCCACCCTCTACCCAAGATGTATCAGCTGAAAATATTTGATGATTCTAGGTTTCATAGTATTTAAGTTACGACCCCAACACAAAGCAGGACAGACAGACGGACACTGTCGCCATACTATAATATGTACAGTCAAAAGACAAATGTATAAAAATCTAATGGTATCTATACCATAACAAGAGGCCCATGAACCAAGCACTTAAGCAATTGCATTTTCCCATGTAAAATATTATGTCCCAATTATGCCCACCCCCTTCTTTAGTGGCCTCACCTTGAACCCTGAGATCAAAGTGTAAAAACAAACTTGAATCTATATTACATAGGATTACATATCACTTAGAAAATTTTTACTATTTAATGATAGTGGTTTTTGAGAACAAGATTTAATTTTCAATGACCAAGTTTTTGGGAACCAGTATGTTAAAAACTTTAAACACCTATCATGGTTTTGCCCTTTGCTCAAGTGTCACTGTGGTAAAAACAAAAATCTGTAATTTACCCAGATGTTTTCATATTAATTCAATACCAGGTAAATTTAACCCTTATGGCCAGTTCTTTAGATTTTCAAAGTATTTTCCTATATAAATGTACTCCAATGGAAAACCATGACCTTATCCAGAATCCAGGTGTCATGCTGTGAACAAACTGGAATCTACACTACACATTATGACAACAAACTGTACCCTTGTGATTCTTGAGAGAGAAAAAATCTCAGAGTTTTCCCTCTATTCCTATGTAAAACTTCCTCCAACACTTATCAAAGAACAATCCTGAGCCCAGGGTTGTGAAAAAAGAATTTACATAAGTTTATAGATGAAGATGTTTACATACCAGTTTGAAAAATTGCACTCTTGAGAAAAAATTTTTAAAAAAAGTTCTGTATATTCCTTTGTAAAAGTTTCATCTCCTTATACGGACTCACCCTGGTTCTACATTACATACAAATGCTTAATTATCAATTTGACATTTCGCCATTTTGAATCTCATCTACCCAATTAATCACTCCTCGATTGTATTAGGTCTCCTATGTTTGTAATTGGTTAAACACCAACACTACTGCACTTTTTACATCAATTGCATTATATTTTCCATGTTCAATGAAGAGGCGGATCCAATGTGTAGAGTCGTGTAACAAGATGATAAAATGCTTTGACAGCTGTCTGGATAACTTCTGATTTTTTTTATCCTGTTATCGATATAACTACTAATACAAATCCATTTTGCTTTGCCCTCCAACACAACCATGCCGTAAGACATATTGATAGTAGAGGTCTATACTATACCACCCCCTCATAAAAAACACTAGGGGATGGTATGATATAGATCCCTACTATTATTATTACAGACAAAATTACTGGTTCCTTTGCTAATAACAATCCATAAACTTACCATACATTACATTTACAGGTATGGCCAGGTCTAGTACAATCTCTTTATTTAACTATGTAGCTTTATTAAGATATATTGCTTTATAATGCTATTTGAAATAGCTTGATTAAGCTTGTTAAGATTGAATTTCTTAAGTGCAGTGGTATAGCCAAAAAATTGCATAATAATTTTTGAATGTGTTATACTTTGAACTAACCACAGCACTATTCTAATTAGAGTTCATATCAATACTATGTCATTTGAAGATTTTTCATGAAAAGAGAATTTCTTTTGAGTTGTTAACTGTCCACTACCCTGTGTGTGTTGAAGCATAGATAAGTATCACTATGATGACTTAACAATGTGTAACCGATTTCAAATCCATTATTCTGTTGATCCTCAATGATTTTAATCATATTCTGAAGATTGGATAACTGTTGTTTAACAAATTAATAATCCTGAACATTTGACAATTGTGAATCAAAATTCTTCCTAAGGGATGTAGTTTAAAGGGGAAGACAACCCCAAAATTCTTTACATGATAAATGATAGGATTAATTATATGATAAAGATTTGCCATACTATTCTGTTGATATACGGCCTAGATAAACTTCAGTACTAATTCGAAAACGTTGAAAATTAAAATTCCCACTATCTATAGAGGCTGCCATGATGTGGAACTCTTTTGTATTGTAGTAAGTAGGGCTATACGGACCGTGGATATCGGCCTGGATGGCTCAGTGGTTAGAGCACCTGGCTGGTGGTGCAGGGGTCCCGGGTTCGATTCCCGGTCCAGCCAAAGATTTTCTCCTCTCTCCTTTATATACTACATTTGGTGCCGTTGACCACCCCTGTTGGTGCAGGTTGGCCTGCCAGGGGCGAAATGAACATGGGTTGATCTTGAAAGACAATTATAAAATTATAATTGATCTTAAGGAGGGAGGAATGTAGTAATTAGGGCTATACGGACCGTGGATATCGGCCTGGATAGCTCAGTAGTTAGAGCACCTGACTAGTAATGCAGGGGTCCCGGGTTCGATTCCCGGTCCAACCAAAGGTTTTCTCCTCTCTCCTATACTACAGTATTCAAAACCACAACAATCAATAATTTTGACGTCACACCATCTGTTCCTGTTTTGACGAGAGTCTAAGATCATGAAAGATGTCCATGTGGTAGATTTTATGAATAAATAGGTTGATGCCTTCCTGTCAAGCAGTTAATTACACTAATGTGATGGGGAGATGTGAAAAAAGTTGGGTTTTTTTTAAATTCCTGACCCAACCAAGTCATCTGAAAAGAAAAGACTATGTAGACTGTGGATCCATCATTTGCATGCGTAATGATAAGTTGAGGTTCGAGACATTTGTATGAAGAAACATTTACCCTCTGTCTGGTCTGCGACTAGATTGAACGTCTTCTTTTCTTAATTTCTTCTTGCAAAAGAATGGACTCAAATCTATACAGCTTCAAATTTAACTGTTCGTGACTTGTCATGTTTACAGTGCTGCTAATGAAATAAACCGGAACCGACAGTGTGACGTCATAAATTAAACTTCAATGGTCACTCTCTCAGCGGCGGGTAATTTAAAATATATGATAGATTAATATGATTTAGTTGTTAAGCAAGGATTTTTGTTGTGAAAGACAATCAGTTACGATATCAGTAACTAATACTTTATTCATAAAAGCAACAATGTGGTTTGGGTTGCCTTTCCCTTTAAGGTAAGGTTTGCAACAACAGGGAGATAACTCTTGATCTACCTCAGTGCACTTCGCACTTTATGACGTCACAATGAAAACATGCGTCACAACATAGTGGTATCGTGGGAAAATGTCATAACATTTACTTGTTATCTACTACCGCTGTCTAGTGTCATTTGTACATCTTCATGATAAAATAATAATAATGTTTCTCAAATGATCATTTATAAATTATTTTCTTTGATATTATAAAAGTCTACAATTTTTTATGTATAGTATGCGCTACGGTAAATTTCCATTTTATGTTGTGACCTTGAAATCGCCCCTAATGGTCACTGGCATTTGGAATACATAGAGAAAGTCAGTTATTTGTAAACAACGATATGGCTCTGGTATAAGATGATGATCAACACCGGTTGCTGATACCATGTGAAACCATGAGATGATCACATGTAATCTCTGCGAAACTTGCTAGGGAAAGTAGGATTTATTTTTATGCTGTTAAATAATCGATCATTGTTGATGAATAGTATCTTCAAATTTGACAAGGTTCGATATTAACGAAGGTAGGAATTTTTATGACCGTCACAAGCATTTTTTTAAAAAATAAACCTGACCATGCTTTACCTTTCTTATTACATGCACTTTATATTTCAATGCTATGACTTCTACTTGTGCCGATCGAGTGATTTATCGCATGAACACTGAAATGTAGAAAACGTGACTGATATGATCACGAAAGAATAAAAGAGGGGTCATCTCTAGTACATCTTAAAATGGTCTTAATTTTGTCTGAGGAACATCTGCATAATGGCACATATCTTGTCAACATAAAACAGATTTGCTGAGTGTCATTTTTTCTAACTTTACGTTAATTTATTTCAAAGTTGTAGTATATAAGACAGGTTCGGGCTAATGAAACACAGACTTTATGACAAAGCGGGACCGTGGAAAACCCACCAGGAAATTGAAGATATTGTATTGAATTTAGAAAAAACAAACAAACAAGAGGCCCATGGGCCTAGAATCGCTCTTCTGATACATTGTAGAACAGGCAAAAATTCTTACTAACCAAGATTCATCAATTAACAAAGTTTGATTATGTTAAGTCAAATATTACCTGAAAATTTAAATGTAACTGACCAAAAGTAGGTCACTGTGACCTACTTTTGGTCGACACACTGAAGACTCAAGATGCATCAACTGACAAGTCAAATAGTATTCAAATATAGCCGTCAAATTTCAAAAGAAGGCCACAGTGACCTACTTTTTGGTCGACACACTCCAAAGACTCAAAATGCATCAACTGACAAAGTTTGATAATTGAAGTCAAATAGTATCTGAAATATTCAGATATAAACGTCAAATTCCAAAAGTAGGTCACAGTGACCTACTTTTTAGTCAACACACTCTGAAGACTCAACATGCATCAAATGTCAAAGTTTGATAATTGTAAGTCAAATAGTATCTGAAATATTAAAATATAGCCGTCAAATTCCAAAAGTAGGTCACGGTGACCTTCTTTTTGGTCAACATACTATGAAGACTCAAGATGAATCAACTGATGATCCTAGCTTTCATAGTGTCCAAAATAAGCATCTAAAATTGAGAATGTGAAATTTGAATGTCTGCAAAATTCAAAAAGTAGGTCACTGTGACCTACTTTTTTTTTATAAATATGTTTCGAGGCCTCTAGACGCATCAACTTACAAGGTTTGATGATTCTAAACCTCTCAGTATCTGAAATAACAACCTAAAATGTATTCATAAATGATTAGCCATAAAATTCAGATAGTAGATCATGGTGACATACTTTTCACATGACGCACTTTAAGGTCCCATGATCCATCAACTGACAACTTCTGATGATCATAGGCTGAAAAGTGTCCAAGATATGCATCAAAATCCATTTAATATTAATTACCTGCGAAATTCAAAAAGTAGGTCACCATGACCTAATTTTGAGACAACATGATATTAAGTCCTAAGATGCATCAACTGACAAAATTTGATGATCCTAGTTCTTATACTAAGCAAAATATCAAAGTTTTAAGAAAACAAAATTTAAAGTCAACTTTGAAGTGACCTAGAGACCACACCCTTTGCCCCAGGACGATGCCTTGAACAATTTTTTATCTATAACCTATCCTCATCCTTATGCATAAGTTTGGTGATAATTTGCCCAGTGGTTCTTGAGAAGAAGATTTTTTAGCAACCACTACTTTTGTTTGCATTTTCCTAATTATCTCCCCTTGTTAAAGGGTCACAACCCTAGTTTTAGTATAAATGAAAGCCCTTGGGCCAAGGATACCCTGTGACAAATTTGACAAAAATTGGCCACGGGGTTCTTGAGATATAGCCCTTTTTCCAAAAAGTTGACGCACACCGCACGCCAGACATATGGCCATATGATTAGCTCTTTGAGCCTTCGGTTCAGAAGAGCTAAAAACCAAACATCTGAATTTCTAATAAATGTGATACTACAATACTTGACAAATGAATATCAATATCGTTTATCGGTTTTGGGCTGGAATTGTATTTTGTTCTTGAAAATTCTCAATGCATTCTTCAAAAGTTGTACAATTATAAACTAAAGTGACAAATCACATAAATGAAATAATTCTTTTTAATCTGTTACCATGGAAACAAAGCCCGTTATAGTGGTTAGTAATTCTATATGCTTTCTTAAATGTTTATGGTCCAAATATTATGTTAAAAGTGAAATTTTTCTGATGTAGACCTTGTAAAGCTGCTCAATATGCATTTTTTGTTGCCATGGCAACCAATTTAAATTTTATTCAAGATATAAAAAGCGCTATTTTTTGTGTTTTGAAATAAGATTTCTCTATTGATTAGTTTAATCTTATAGATAATACTCTTTTTAAAAATTCTACCAGCCTTTTACCCCATAAGTTTTCCTCGAGTAGTTTTTATACCACTAGTATTCCCTTTTGTATAAAGATCCTGAAAATGTAAAACATTACAAAATTAAGCCCATCTGGTCAAAAAACAACATGGGCAATTTCTTTTTTTAAAAGTCAATTTCTAAAAGATAAATTCCTTCTGAACATACTGATATGCAACATAACTTTGTTCGCTACATGTCAAAATGTCGCAAACCTTACCTTAAGACAGGGTTTGACACTAAGGCACGTCCGACTGGCCAAGTCAACTAAATGATAGGTCCGGTCAGGTATAATGTCGATATACTAGTCCAACTGGTCGTGTTAAAAAAGTAAACAAGAAACTTTACTTTAAACCACAAGATATTTTATTCTTAGCTAAAAAAAATAACCACAAAGAGTTTGAGAGCAAGTTTGAACCGCGTGATGACACAATCTCTATTTATAGTTCTAATAAATAAGTTGCGGTCGGAAGTGATGTTTTACGACATTTACTCGATGTTAACATGTGTAAAGTTATGTTTCGGATAAATAGATATAAATTGAATTAATTTTCATTAAAAAAAACAGTTTAATCGAATTAAATATTTATAAGAAAGTGTTTATCCAATTAATAAATTATGTCTTAAATAGCCATTTTTCGGTGTTGACATATGTGCGGGAATGTCTCTATGTTCAAATATGACTTCTCGTCCTCAAGGAAAGATGTCCCAAGAGAGAGAGAAAAAAAGAAAAGGAAATTGGGAAGAAACAAAGCAGGGCTTATGAAATAGAAATTTTAATAAAAAGCGGTTGAGGTCATTTTATTCAAAATGGACTAAAGAATTTCCGTGATGGGTAGAATTTAAAGAAACAGAAAATGTGTTTGAAAATAAAAGCATCAAATTGAATGAGGAGATTAGATATTTTTTTTAGACAATTAAATACGTTTTAGTTCAAACTTAAAGTTTGTAACTTGAATATGTAATTTGAATATGAAGAAACTATCAGTTTTTTGTGGAAAGTTGGTCAGGGGTAGTGGATGTAAGGTCAGGTCTAGTAAAAATCATTTGAAGTAGCCCGACTGGTCTAGTGCTCAAAAAAGTAAATGTCAAACCCTGCCTTAAGAATTATTTTTGGTTTACATTTCAAGGTTGAAGGATGAAATATGTTCACTACATGAAATTTAGTATTTATGCTTTTAGAAATGAATTTGATAAAAGATTTGAAATAGCTAAGTCAAGCTGTTTCGAATAGCTTTATAAAGCTATATAGCTTAATAAAGTTATAGAGGGCAAAGCCCTCTCACGGCCCAAAGGGCCGTGAGAGCGGAGCTCTCCCTATAGGTAACACGTATATGTACATGTTTAAAAGGAAAATATAGGGAAATAATGAAAAATTAAACCATACCTATGGAACTTGAAAAGTTTGGTACTAATGGCGTCGATTCGAATAATATGTATACGGTGTGACCGTTGGACCGAGCGAAGAATGTAATGGTCAATGGAGAGTCCCAAGTGGTAATCATAATTCCGTTAAGTACGGTAGATTATGATTCATTTAAAAATATATATTTTGAATGAAATTTTCCTTGCGCTAAACACCCAGTAACATCTCAGTATTAAAGGGGTTTATATGGGGACAACAGTTTTACGGGATCTGCCTATTCATTGAACGCGGTAAATAAAACGCAAGGCGACGTAAACAGTGCATCGTGACGTCACATTTAGCCTCGACTTTTTTCTCGTTTTCAAAGCAAACAATTATAAACAACAATAATACATTCCGTATGCAATGAAAAAGGCCGTTAAAACTAAACAAAATTAACCAATGAATTCAAAATTGTAAAAAAGTAACCGTAATTTTATGGTATATTCTTATTCAAAGAAACTCATGAACTCGTTCATCTATTTAGTCGTATTACGGTTTTATATGTATTTATTTGCTAAAACCTGTTACAATGATAATTATACTATTCACTTTGAACAAACTGAGTGTTTAAATTACGAATTGCACGTCAGAGTCTTCTATTATTGGCATTCAAAATAAAACACGAATAACTGTTGAAGCAGGTAATGAAAAAATAAATGGCGGCGCCCATATGGATCACGAAAATTTCAGTGAACATATATAGAGATTTTCTCTTTTTCTTTTGTTGATTTTGACTTTTTTCTTTTACATACGTGTTACCTTTAGACCCTTGCTTTGCGGACGAGCCTTTGGCCCGTCCGCGCTTCGCTCGGTATTATCGCGTGGACATGTATTTCTCCATTTTGAATCTCGTCTACCCTAGTTCACGTCGTTCTGAGATGTTACATAAAATTCGTAAAAGCAAGTAAATCTTATTTTCTTAATCATGTATAATCACTCCACGATTAACGCCATGTTTGTTGTTGTGGTTCAAACGCTATGTTTGTAAATTTCCTAAATAACGACGCTGAATATGACGTCACAATGTACTGTTAACATCAATTGCGTTATATTTCCCGCGTTCAATATGTAGGCGGATCAAATATCCAAAATTAGGATGCTTTGATACAGTTCCGTCCTCGTGCTAACTTCGGGTTGTCTTTGTTCTGTTTTGGATATAGATACCAATGCCAAAATTTGTTTGCTTCGCCCTCAAACACGGTCACGCCGTAAAACATATTATAGCTAAATATAGAGATTATGCTGGACCTGATGGCTCCCCAAATTACCCCCCCCCCCCTCAATAAAAATACCCCTAACCCCCCGAAAAGTATACTTAATGCATACCAATGCTAAAACATTCGTAACCTTCCCATTATGTTCCTCTTTTAACCGCAGTTCATGAAGTGACACTGCCATGTATGATGTTGATTGTTGACAGTCTGTCTGGGATTGTCGATCAACTCGTACACAAACAATTTCGAACCCACATGGTCAACTCATACACAGATTTTTAACCAGTATCCGGTTACGGGTCATTTCGCGTCCCGACCTGTACGATAAGTGCTGATAATTTTAGTTCCAGGTTAAAATCTTTGTTCCCGCCCGTTTAAGTTTGATTGCGGCCATAAATTTTGTTTCGGACATTGTTTTATCCAAATATTGAATGCAACAATTCATTTTAAAAGTATCTCTTCAAATAAAGTAAAGTAAAGTAAATTTTATTTAAAGTCGGCACTATATACATTCAACATATCAAACACAAGCTCTGTAGAGCTTTTTAACCGACTTTCACATTCATGTATATCAAGGACAAAGACACATAGCATGTATGTACACATATACACAGATATATCACAGATTAACAAGAGAATACAAAATAAAAGAAAACTTTCATGCAAGAATATACAGATACGAAAGCATAAGACTAAGAGGAAGAAATAAAATACTACAAGCAAGAGTATATGTATATAAAAATCATCATTAAATTCCAAGCCAATTAGCTATGTTTGCTGTTTCAAGTAAAAGCTGGATAGTATTAGAATTTTTGAAAATAATTTAAATATAATTAAAATCAGTGATGGTAGTAAATTAATCATATAAATATTTAAAATTTCATTGCTGATGGAATTTACTAAAAAAATAAATAATAAAAGTAAAAATAGAAAAGAAAGGTCTATTGAGCCATGCAAACACACACATAAACGCTGCATAGATAGAAAGAGCAGAAGCAACATATAAAGATATGTACACTGGACCTAGGATCTGCATGATTTACACTTACATGTGGGGCCAGACCACGTGGAAATAAAACGTTTAAATTGATTTAAAGTGATAAGATGCCTGGCTTCATTTGGTAAAGAGTTCCAGATCCTAGGAGCACTGTACCCAAAGGACTGCAACCCATACCTTGTTGTCCTGACACTGGGCACAATGGCAGTGTTTGTGTATCTAAAACTCTAAGAGTGATCTTTAAATGCAATGATGTCATGAAGAAACTGAGGGCTGGAATTATTTATAATTTTATAAGTTTCTATAGCCAGTGTGCGCATACGCCTTGCTTTTAAGGTTGGAAGAAGAGATTTATGAAGCAATTCATCATATGTAGAAACACAATCATTATATATGAAACGAAGGGCCCTTTCTGTAGTTTTTCCATTTTTGTGGTATTCTTCTGAGCAGAGCAGAAGTGACAGGTAAGGGGGCAGTAGCTATAATTTGAGAAAATAAAGGAATGGTAAATTGTAAGTTTACTTAGACGATTAAGATTGTGTCCTATTCTTTTTAACACATTTAATTGCCTAACTGCCTTCCTACAAATGTCAGTAATATGGGAGTTGAAATTTAATTGATAATCTATATATGGTCACCCCTAATAGTTTAACCTCCGATTCACTGCATAGAGTAGTTTCTCCTAGATCAAAAGTTAATTCTAAATCTTTGCTCTTCTTTCCTACTGAAATTGTCAAAAATTTGTCAGGGTTTGCCTTCATTTTGTTGCAATTGAACCAGTTTAAAAGGGATACGCTATCATTTTCCAATGTGGTCTTTATATAATATATCTGCTTTTTCATGAGAGTAAGAAACAGTGTTGTCATCAGCATAATTATAAATGGAAGAGTCAGAGACAAAGTCGAAAATATCATTTATAAAGACATTAAACAGTATTGGTCCAAGTATCGAGCCCTGAGGAACGCCCTTGAAAACTGGTTGAAATGAACTAGAAAACTCCCCGATTTTCACATATTGATATCTTTCATTGAGATAACTTTCCATAAGACTTAAGGCTTCACTTCCAAGACCGTAGTGTTTAAGTTTTAAGAGAAGCAAATCATGGGGGGAGACAGTCGAAAGCCTTAGAGAGATCCATAAGAATTGCGGCTACATACTTATTCTCATCCAAGGCTCTCTTCCAGTCTTCCATGACCCTAAACAAGGTGGACTGACATCCATACCCAGTTCTAAAAACAGCAAGGAAAGGATGAAATATAGATTCAAAATATTCAGAAAGCTGTATATGGATGGCTCTTTCAAAGAACTTTGAGATGGTTGGCAAAACACTGACCGGTCTATAATTTCCCTTGTCTAGACAGCTGTTTTTCTTATGAGTAGGACAGACTTTGGCTTTCTTTAATGAATCGGAGAAAACTGAATTTCTATTGCCTTATTTATAAGACATGCTAATGGTTTAGCTATAGATGGCACGGCTAGTCTTAATAGCAAGGGTGATAATATTATCTACCCCTGTAGCGTTCTTAATATTGATTTTGTTTACATGTTCAATGATAAAAGATTCATCTACCGGTTTAAAAGATAGTGGTTATGAGTCCTGATCTTTCATGATAGTGTCAATTTGTCTAACACTTGAATGTTTTTCATCTATTTGCACATCGTTTGTTCCTATATCCTTTGCCACATTAACGAAATAGTTGTTAAAAATATCACATACAGCACCTTGATCGTTGACCAAACTGTCATTTTCACATATGATAGTATTTCTGATGGTATTATTGCCCTTATTTGTCAAAAACGGTTTGATTGTAGGCCAGAAATCTTTCGACTTTGGCCCCCTTCACATCTCTCTATAAAATATTTATTTAGAGACTGCCTTTTAACCTTTGTGACGTAGTTTATTTGAGTTGCATATGCTTTCCAATTTTTGTCTGTATTACATTTTTGAAATTTGTGAAATAGCATCTTTTTCCTGTAAACAGCCCTCTTCAGAGTTTTATTCATGAAAGGAACTTGTTTAGGTAAAACTTTCCTCTCCTTGAAAGGAGCATGTTTTTCGATCGTTTTTCTAAGAATTTGTTTTCAAAATTTTGGTATGCCATATTGACACCTTCCATATCAATAGCATTAATGAAATCTATATTACTTGACTCTTCTAAATAGTTTTGTACATCGAAATTTTTAAAACTTCTACACAATTTGGTTTGTTTGGTTGCCAAAGGAGTGTCGCACTTCAACTGGGCAGCAATGCAATTGTGGACATCACTTAAACCACTTCTAAAATTTAAAACTTTATGTACATAAGATGACATATTTGTGATAATAAGATCTAAAAGACTTGGTTTTCCATAGCTGGTGAAATATGTTGGTTTCTTGATGTGATTTCTAAGATCAAAAACATCACATATCTCCTGCATGGCGGAACACTTTAATAATTAATGATATCTTCAATACGCGCGATAATTAAATTGTTCTGTCTTAAACTGAATTAACGATATCATACATATAATTCAACTGAAGAGAGCAATAATTCAATTAATGCCCACATCTCTTCAATCGAATTATTGTGTGCATCAATTACTCTTCAAATGAATTGATGATATAATTAATTCAATTGATGCGTGCAATATGGAACGCCAAATTAACATAAACTCAAATAATTGAAGATATCTTCAATTATTTAAAAATATCATCAATTCAATTATTGCTCTCTTTCATTGATTTAATGCGTGCATTAAATCAATTAATAATTATCTCATCAAATGAATTAATGCGCGCTTTGAACAATTCAATTATTGTTCTCATCAGTTGAATCAATGCGCGCATCAATATTGAATGAATGAGAGCAATAATAGATTTAATGCGCGCATTAATTCAATTATTGATCTCCTCAAGCATCAATTCCGTAGAAATATTGCTCGCAATGATTAATTCAGAGCTCGGTATAAATAATGTTATGATCTCTTTAATTCAATTGAAGATATCTTTAATTATTTATAATAAAGAGATCATTAATTCAATTTTGGATATGTTGAATTGAAGATATCTTTAATTATATAGTTGCTCTCTCTAGAAGAATTATTGCTCTCTTCAAATGAATTATTAAAGATATAATTAATTCAACTGAAGGGAGCAATAATTGATTTAATGCGCGCAATAATTCAGAATTGAATATATCATTGATTATTTGAAAAGATCTTTAATTTAATTGTTGCGCGCATCAAATGAATTGATGATATCTTTAAATAATTGAAGATATCTTCAATTATTTGAGTTTATGTTAATTTGGCGCTCCATAGAGATATCTTTCATCTTTGAGAGATATCTCGAAATTCCAAAGTTAAAAGAGATATCTCTTTTTCGAATGAATTGTAAAAAGGCTTGCCATAAATGGTTTTGAACAAGCCTGATGCATTTTAAAACATTACATATGCGTAAAAAGCTCACTAAAATTCTGGGGGTTTTGTTTGTTTTACTGTGTGTGTGTGTGTGTGTGTGTGGAGGTCCTTTTGGGTAAATCGGCGTACCGATCATCTAGTGCGTTCGAGACCGCCTTCTTCGCACGAGTGCAAATTCCTGCGATCTCGAACGCCTAGTACATATCACGAGAAGGTTCGAGGTGCAAGAACTTACACCACCTCTGTAAGTAGTGTGGTTGAAGAACAAGAATATGTTCATGCGCACATTTATCGTCATTCGCGACTCTAAGAACGGATCACGAGAACAACGGGAACGGTGATCTCGAACGCACTGGAGCCTGGAGCCCGATGCCTTCCGAGTAAGTGCATCGGAAGGTCTTAGGTTTTTAAAGATTGTTGTTTCTTTTTCCCAAACCGTACGTGAATTCGTGAAAATGTCTACAATGAGTAAAATAGATTACCTAAAGCGATACACATCTGATAACCCGATGGCGGATAAAAAAAGGAAAAAGAGAAAAACTGCACATGGAGGAAATACTACAACACCAAAGTAAACAGTACTTAAGTTTTAAGAAAGTTTCGTTGTAGAAAATCGCATTTATTTTAATTGAAAAGTGAGGTAGCTAGCAAAATATTGGTAAAATGTATCAAAGGATCGGGACGTAAAGAAAAACTTGTGGCTGTTAATTATATACTTTTATTCTTTGGTGTTTCTTTGGATAATAAGAGGTTACCAAAAGGAATTTCTGGGAAAACAAAGTAAAGAAATTGTTAAATCTAACTTTTAAGAAGTAGCCTACTGTACATGCTGTAGATAACAAAATAAGTTTGAAATTTAGTAGATCTGCACTTGTCTATAATGTAGATTTTTTTTAATTTTATGAAACCATTGAAGTTGTTGATTTTTAAAGAAAATGCTTTGTAATATGTAGAGTCCAAACTGTCTAGCATACCAAGAAGTATGTGCATGCACTAAATTTTGACTGGTTTATACTGAATTTAATGCCAATAACAATGTAATGAAAGGAAATTCATACTGTAGGAATATCTTAACAAAGAAGTGAAAACTGCAGATACAGACATGTACATGAGCGTGCTTATGTGTTCTTTTTCTAATGGATTCTTTTCTAATATAGCTAATATAGCTTCTGTTGTAATGAAATGCTTTGATTGATGTTTTCCGCCACCCTCAACAATTTTTCAGTTATCTGGTGGCGCCCAGTTTTTATTGGTGGAAGAGGGAACCCAGATACAATGTACCTGGGAAGAGACCACCGACCTTCCAAAAGTAAACTGGGAAACTTTCTCACTTACCAGCGCGAGCGGGATTCGAACCCGCGCCGACAGAGGTGAGAGGCCGTGTGATTTTGAGCATGATGCTCTAACCAATATATTCTAAGGTTACCAAATATTTGGTATTCTTTAAAATGTGTGCAAGCGTGCTTTTAAATTCTGATTGGCTTATAGTAAAAATCTACTGTATTTATTTCTCATTAATAATTAGTGACGGTCATTTGTAGTTATTTTTATGACATTTTGTATATTCTGTCAATATCCTCCTCCACAAACATTTCTTGGGTGTATTGTTTTGGGGTTTATTATTTTCATTAGGTCTGTCTGTATTTTCATCCATCCATCTGTTAGTGGGACAATTTACTGGTTTCATATAGTTAAGTGTAGATTCAAGTTGATGACCTGTTACTCAGATATGCATTCTCCTTTTTACAGTGTAACGGTCAGCCGGATTCGATCGCCGGTGGCCAGTTATCTCAATTAATAGCGCACCTGACTAGAGATTCAGGGGGCACGGGTTTGAATCCTGGTCTGGTCCGTTGCATTTTCTCCCTTCCTGTTACATTTGGTGTCATAGACCAGCCCCTGGAACTGACAGGTGAAAATGTCTGCCAGGGGATAAAGATCCTGGGTTAATGTCTTCAGGTATGAAGACATTTAAGGAGGGAGGAGTGTAACGGTCAGCCGGATTCGATCGCCGGTGGCCAGTAAGCTCAGTTGGTAGAGCACTTGACTAGAGATTCAGGGGGCCCTGGTTCGAATCCCGGTCTGGTCCGTTGCATTTTCTCCCTTCCTGTTACAACATAATAATAAATATAATAATAAATTCTTTTATTTAGACAGGATAGCACAATTAGTACAAATGACTAGTTTACATTGTGGTCCTGTATAAAACATATTCACAGACAGATAAATGAGAGAATAGAAAAATAGATAACACAATATAAAATATATACATAAAATACACACACGATATCACTGGGGGGAATATATATATATATATATATATATATATATATATATATATATATATATACACACACACACATATACATACATACATACATATATATATACATACATACATACATACATACATACACACACACATACACACACATACACACACATATACACACATACACACACATACATACACATCATATCTATATATCACTTATTTGAAAAATAATGCTGCAAATATGCTGATTTAAAAGATGTAATAGAACCACAGCTTCTGACAGACTTGGGCAACACCATAAATATTGATAAAAATCAAGGTTTACAGAATTACATGTAGGCTGAAACTTATAATCAACGCAAATGTGTCTTCATCCATACATTTTACAATATTTCAACTATGCCGCGATAATGTATGAGCCCTTTAAGCCGGGTCTAATTGTAACTGGCTTATGGTTATTGAATGGCAACATGTATGCTATATCAAATAATGCTTTAAAATTTAAAACATGGGTGTATTGCTGGAATACCTGTCACCTGATATCATAGCATGAATGAGACACCATTACAGAGGTCCAGGGGAAACCATTTGGGAAACATCTGTAATAGGCCTAGTTCTTATCCGATAGGTATCTTTTTATGTAGTCTTAACCCAATTTGTTCAAATTACAGGTCCAGAATTGTGGATGATGATGTAGACTTAAAGTCACTGCCAAGTAATTTAGATGATGTTACAGCCTATGACAATATAGAAGAAAATGTACCAACTGTTGCTGCTGTTTTTGATGAACGTCCAAAGCACATTCAAGAACTGGAGGCCTACAAAACTGATAAATGGAAGAGAATGAAAGCTAATAATGGTAATGCTTAAACATGAAAAATACATCAAGGACAAAGGCACTCGACGGTTTAAATATTCATAATAAAAAAATAGTCTTCCTGTAAACATAATATTCACATGAATATTATGTTTACAGGAAGACAATTTTTTTTATTATAGATATTTAAAATGTTGAGTGCCTGTGATCAAGGATTTGGGTTTTTTAATGGGAAATGTCATTTGTTTGAAATTGAGAATCTGATATTAGTAAGTGTACTATCTTCAAGGAAGAATGACCAAGGGTTAAGTCATTAAAAGTGGGACATCTAAGTGGTACATTTATTCTTGTCCTGAGACTGAATTTATTTTTCCAAATGAAAGATGAAATATGGTTTGCATACAGTTTTGTGCTTAGAGTGACCTGTCCATGGATGTTAGTAGAAATGATTTTCAAAGTTTTTTATGAGTTATTTATATTTTAATGGCTTCTTTTAATGTTTTCCAACATAAGTAAATAAAGTTTCTTGATTTAAACGTAAGTTTTTGAGTTGATAGAATTGAAATGTTACACACTTTTCTGACTTGTAATGGAATATTTTAGGACTTTTCCTCTGTGATGGAATCTCTGTGAACGACTTACTTATAATGCAAAACTTTCAAGTACTTACTGTAGTTGCCAAAAAGTTTATCCTTATTTCACATATCTACAATAAACAAAATTTCTTTCTTAGGGAACTTTTTAGAATTATTTAGAAACAGAAAGGATGTTAATGCATGAAATTCATTTGAATATTCCAATACTAGATTTTCAAATGTGGATTTTTTTTAGGTAAATGTAAAATACCGGTAAAGAAAATACTTATAAAGGGGCATGTACATGATTTGAGTGAAAATTTCTTTTTTTTTGTATTAGATTGATAATATGATAGTATTTGATTCATGTAAAACATAGCAACAAACCTAATTTTCAAAATCTGATACAAAGATGTATTTGAGACATCTAAACTTTTCATTTTCAAAACAAGGCACGAGCCCTATTTATGTTTACCTGTCACATGACTCAACTATCAGCGTGTCGCCAAAGTTGACGGCTTTTGTGAAAAAAAGTTTTTATAACAAAAATTTTCTGTTCTTTCTTCATTGTGCTTACTCCCTAAATTGATTTATTATTAACGTTGAATGCTTTGACAAACTTTTTATAAATCCTGGGTGTTCTCACCTCCACACATTGTTTCCTGACTATGACAAACATTTTAGGAGCTGGGTTTTATGTAAATGTATCCTGTATAAAATTATTTTTAATCCACTTATTTATAAAAGATCTTTATTTCTATTACAAAAAACTGTCAATTTCAACTAATCCATATCAAATCATATCCAAATGCAAATGTTTCCAAGTTGTGTGGATTCAGCGGGTTTTTTATGGCCCTGCGACTTTAGTTGGGAGGATATTGTTTTGTCCTGTCTGTGTGTCTGAAATTTTAACCTTGCTCATAACTTCTGATGCACATATGCACATTCCTTATGACATGACTTTTTCTTTGGTACCAAAGGTTTTAATCTTGACCTTGGAGATAGACCTACTTTAAAGAAAATTTAACCTATTGAATATCGCCTGGACTATTTGAGGTAGGGCTTTGACAATATGCGTAAAGATTCCTTATGGCAAGGCCTTACATTTTATTTATGATCTTTGACCTTGTGATCTTGACCTTAAGTTTGATCCAAATTTCATAACTTTAAACTTTTGAATAGCAAATGATAGGGCTCTCATATGCCATACATATATTCCTTGTGACAAAATGTTTCTTTTGTATCAAAGTTTTTAACCTTAGAGTTTGACCTAATTTGAAGAAAACTTAATATCTTCTAAACTATTTATTAAAGGTAGAGCTATCATATTTTGTATATATATAGATTCTTTATGACCTTCCATGTGATACCATGGTATTTGACCTTTTAGTTTGGCCTCCTTTTAAAAAAAATCTGACCTATTCAATATTTCCTGACCTATTTAAGATAAAGCTTTCTTATTTTGTATATACATTTCTTATTGCAAGTCCTATTATTTCATACTGTGATCTTTGACCTTGTGAATTTGGAGTTTGACCTACTTTTAATAAAACATAACCTATAGAATATCTCCTGAACTATTGAAGGTAGGGCTTTCATATTTTGTAAATAGATTCTTTATTGCAAAACCCTGTGATACTCTGGTGTTTGACCTTGTGATCTTCACCTTGGAGTATGACCTACTTTTAAGAAATATTACCTATTCAATGTCTCCCGAAGTATTTGAGGTAAAATTTTCATATTTAGTATACAAGTAGATTTCTTATGGCAAGATCTTTCATTCCAGACTATGATCTATGACCTTGTAATCTTGACCTTCTCCCAGAAGCAAGGTCATGTAAGTCATATTGGTGGTAAAGCATCCCCATGTTTTGTGAATTCATGTTCAGTCGAAACTTTTCATGGAAATAAAGCTTTAAATTCACAACAGCTGAACAACGGCAGGGCTAAGGTGACTCATGTGGACCATGGGCCTCTTGTCTAAATATTATTTGATGATTTGATGATGATTTACAAATACAATAATTATTACAGTGAATTATTGTATGAAGTTGTGTGAATTCATGTTCAGTCAAATTTTTTTTTTTTTTTTTTTTAATTTACATTTTTTTTTCATCATTAAATCAGATACATATAGATCTATAACAAAGAATGATTTTCATTGCTATTTCCACTTATACCTTTAAGCACACACACACATACACACACCCTTATGTAAAGTCTATATAGAGTTATTTTGTTGCTTAAATTTGCATATATATGATACAAGTAGATAACGGGTTAAAAATCAAAAATATTTTTCCATAATGACCATGATTTTTCAAATCTATATACATCACTGTTTTGAATAGCAATATGCTTTTCAATATTGAATTTGAATTTCAAGTGAGATAATAACCCATATATATTTGGTAGTTTGTTCTGTTTTAGACTAGAAAAAATATACTGTTTTGTGTAAAGGATAAAAAAATTTAGTACTTTGTTTCTTTTTGTGAGTGGAAGATCACCAAATAACACATTTTGCACATTAAACCCAACTCTTTCTTTGGTTTTTACATATATATGTAAACTAAAACTACTCCATAATGTTAGGATCAGTATAGTTCTCATTCAAAAGCCTATATATGACTTTTGTACATTTTTATACCCCCCGCAACAAGTTGTGGGGGGGGGGGGGGGGGGGGGGGGGGGGGGGGGGGGGGGGGGTATACTGGAATCGGGTTGTCCGTCTGTAGACGCAATGGTTTCCGGGCTCTAAAGCATTATCCTTTCCACCTACCGTCACCACATCATATATATGGACTACCCATGGGATGAAGATGTTCCCTATCGATTTTGGGGTCAAAAGGTCAAAGGTCACGTGCACTGGACATCGAAGTAGCAATATGGTTTCCGGGCTCTAAAGCGTTATCCTTTCCACCTACAGTCACCATATCATACATATGGACTACCCATGGGATGAAGATGTTTCCTATCGATTTTGGGGTCAAAAGGTCAAAGGTCAAACACACTGGACATCGAAGTAGCAATATAGTTTCCGGGCTCTAAAGCGTTATCCTTTCCACCTACAGTCACCATATCTTACATATGGACTACCCATGGGATGAAGATGTTCCCTATCGATTTTGGGGTCAAAAGGTCAAAGGTCACGTGCACTGGACATCGAAGTAGCAATATGGTTCAATTTGTCATGCCATTTGTTTTTTACACTCAGAAAAGAGGTTGTTTATACCTATTACCAACACCCTTTGGGAGATTGGGGTAAGTGGGGGGTATTCTTAGTGAGCATTGCTCACAGTACCTCTTGTTCATACAATATAATTGAATCATAGTAAAAAGGTATAAAAGGTTTACATACTATTTTGACAGAGTTTCTTTTAATGGACATTGTTTTCATAAAATTTGAAATGGCACTTATAACACTGTTGTATTGCATGATACACACATACTCAAAATTATATCTTTGTTGAAAAGCATTACAGACAAAAAATTGCTTTCATCATCAAATAGATCACCAACAACTGATATACCTTTCTCGTACCATGTTTTTATAAAGAAACCTTTATTTCCCACCTTAACATATGAGTTGTACCATAGTGGAGTACAAAGAAAATTATTTTCATTTATTTTCCTCTCCCTAACTTTCATTACTGTTAACCAAGAATTGAAGACATCTTGCCAAAAGGCATTATTTTCTTTTACCACATAATCTGTAATAAATGTATTTCCAAAATAAAAAATTTTGTTTATAATATCTCGACCATTAATAGCAATGAAAATATCTAACCATGGCTTAGAGTCACTTGTAATTAGCCTTTTTATCCATGAACATTTCAGAGACATAATAAACTTAGTAATATCAACCATTTTAAGACCCCCTACCAAATAGTCTTGGGTAACAGTTGTTCTTTTAACTTTATCTGTTTTAGCATTCCAAATGAATTGAAATAACTCTTTACTTAATGATAAAATAGTTTCTTTTTTAGGTGTTGGTAGAGAAATGAAAAGGTGATTCAGTTTTGGTATAAGTAGGGTCTTAACAACTGTTACTCGACCTATTGGTGTTAGAATCCTTCTTCTCCACTGTTGTATCATAGCTTTTAATTTGGGTATCTGAATTCCATAATTGAAAAACTGGCGTCCAATAACTCTTTTGAATGTCTGGTATAAAATCATATCAGGATGTATAAGCTACAGAACTAAATCTACCCTAGATTATCTAATATCAGATACTCAAACAGGCTTCCTGAAAGGAAGATATATAGGAGAAAACACTCAGTTTATATATGATTTGATGTCATTCACAGAAAATAGACATATTCCAGGATTACTAGTACTTCTTGATTTTGAAAAGGCTTTTGATTCAATTTCTTGGTCTTTTCTTTACAAAACTCTAAAATATTTTGGTTTTGGGAAATATATGTTAGAATGGGTTAAGATCTTAAATACAAATTTCAAAGCCTCAGTTTTACATGGCGGTTTCCTATCAGAACAGTTCAATGTTGAAGGTGGTTGCCGACAAGGGGATCCCGTTGCACCTTATCTTTTTCTCCTTTGTGTAGAAATCCTGGCTATTCTGATCAAACAAAACAAAGATATAAAAGGTATTGTGATAAATGATAAAGAACATAAACTATCTCAGTATGCTGATGACACTTCTCTTGCTCTTGATGGTACACCAAAGTCTTTATTTGCTGCCCTTGATACTATTGATTTTTTTTTTCAAAATTCTCAGGACTTAAAATAAATAGTTCAAAAACTAAAATTATCTGGATTGGATAAAAAAAAAATTCTGATGAAGTGTTTCATCATTCTAGATGGAAACTGGACTGGGGATGCACCAATTTCAATTTATTAGGTATACATTTTTCGGTAGAATTAGACAAAATCATTGAACTAAATTATGGAATTCAGATACCCAAAATAAAAGTTCAGTCAAAATTTTAATGACAGTAAAGCTTTTGAATACTGAGCGTTTGGTGAAGGAGCTGTCACTGTTTATTATTACAAGTTTGACACAACCAAAGTAGGAATTGGGCTCAAAGCCATGACCTCTCATTCACAAAGTGAGCACTCTATCTACTGAACCTTTGTGACTGGTCAAGAGACATTTTTGACCAAACAGTAAGACATAACCCTGTAGCAAGGTTCATTGGTGAAGGTCAAGGTCACTAATATAGACAGTCAAAAACACTTCTGCAAGCCACAATTTATAGTGGAAGGATGTTATAAGTTCATTGATGGATAGTCAATTAGCCAAATTGAAGTGACTGGAAAACATGTTAGAAATATTTGAGTTAGGTTATAACTTTATACTGGAGAGACAACTAAAGCCTATATTTTTGCATAAAAGTCACTGATGTTGTGAGCCTTAACCATGGGCTTTTGCCTCAAACAGTCATCGATTGAATAGTTAGAAATATTTGTTAAGGCCATGATTTTGTATGGAAGAAATTTTTTTTTATTACAAATATGGAAGCCCATTCAGTTCGTAGAGATTGAACGGTGCACTGATTGCACCATGATACACAGGTGACTGTTAAGGCCTAAGGGCTTTATATATTTGTATGTAATTAGTAAAAAAAATTTAAAAGATGTTATAATTATTTAGGTGACTCTTCACCAAGAATGAGGCATGATTCAGACTCTGACTGTTCACCTCCTTTGAAAAAAAGACATGATTCTGATTCTGATCAGTCGCCCCTAAGGAGAACAAGGCACGATTCTGATCAGTCGCCCCTAAGGAGAACAAGGCACGATTCTGATTCTGATCCGTCTCCTCCAAGGAAAGGAAGGCACAATCCTGACCAGTCACCTCAAAGGAAGCGGCATAATTCAGATTCTGACCAATCAATTGATACAAGACAAGATTCAGATTCCGACCCGTCACCTCGGAGAAAAGGAAAACATGATACAGATTCTGACCACTCACCTCCAAGAAGAGGGCAACGTGAAAATAGTGCTAAAATGAACAAAACTTTGTCTGGAAAAAGGGCTGGTCTTTCTTCAGCAAAAGACATGAAAAGAGAAGCAGATATTTTGAAAAAGAGAGAGGATGAAACATTTAAACAGGTAAATAATTTTTAAAAAAATAGTTGTAAATGCTACAAGTGTAATTTGAATTTTCATGCATTCTGGGTAACTCTCTGTATTTTATAGATAGATGCAGATCTTTTAGGTAAAAATGTGAAGACACAATACAGAAAAAGCGGAAGACAGCAGAAGATAAAAGATAAAGAGCCTACAGCAGAAGATTTGAAGAGAAGGGAAGAACTAGAAGCCAAATACTCTGAATGGGGGAAAGGGTGAGACTATTTATATCAATATTCGAACTAAATAGAAACTTGTCTAATCTGAGCCTGCTTGGTACCAGGAAAACAAACTTGGATGACATCCAGAATATAGACCATTTTTGCTCTCCGCTTCAAGGAAAATGGGGAATATTGATTTTGGTGTGTTTATCTGTTCGTAACACTTTTAATGACTCTCAAATGCTGTTTGAAATTTAGCAAAGATACTTCATATGCAGATGATTTATGACTACAGGATTTGCAGAAAGTGAACAATATTAATTAGAAAAGCATCACTCCGAAAACTCCCCTGATAAAATTTTTTGTATAATAAAGCACTTCAAAATAATACGAAGATATTTTACAAAAACAGAAGTATATGTTAACATTAGCTGCAGAACTGTAGCTCTCCGAAAAAAATTATGTTGACAGTCCGGTTATTGACAGAATATCAGTAAATGTACCCACCCAAGGTAGCTTGCGAGGTTCACTTTAGTGCAACAACTGAGGGTGCATGGACAAATATTCTGATATTATGTATTTTTCAAATTCTATACACTTTTAATTCTAGATGCACACATTCTTTTGCATTTTTGGTCTCAGACAAGTGTGTATGGCCATTATTATTTGTAAACAGGTGTGACATCCCAATCATTGAGTTACGTAAGTAGATGTAGCTAAACATCATTACATTGGAGGCTTTATGGCTCAGTAAAAGAATATATCATATGAAAAAATATCAAAATATGTAGTAACACGGTATATTGTATATATATACTGTTTTCAGCTTAAAACAAACAGAAGACAAGGCAGCTCGAGTAGAAGACCATCTGTATGAAATGTCAAAACCTTTGTCCCGCGCAAAAGATGATGAAGATTTGGATGCCATGCTGAAAAATAAAGAAAGAGCTGATGATCCAATGTTAGCATTCATTAAAAAGAAGACCAAGGACAAAGCGAAGAAAGGTAACGGCATCCTACCATACAGCACTGATCAGAAAAAATCCAAACATTCCTATGTTGTGCAGATTCAATTTTTTTTATGTCCCTGTGACTAAAGTGGCGGGGAAGGGGGGTATATAGTTTTTGTCCTGCCTGTCTGAAACATGAACCTTACTCATAACTTTTGAACGGTCAGTGATAAGGCTCTCATATTTCATCTGTGCATTTCTTGTGAAAAGACCTTTCTTTTGGTACCAAAGTTTTTAACCTATTGACCATGAGTTGCTACTCTATATGACCAGGCTCCAGGGCCATGAAACTTAGTCGACCTCACTTATTGTCTCAGTCTCACTTTTATAACGGGAACATACAGCGAAAAAGTGACATAGAAATCAAAAGTGAGCTTGTCCAAGTTTTATGGCCTTGGAGTCAGGTAACTCAGGCCTAGTATGCATGAGCCTCACGTACTTTCTCAGAAATCAGATTAACGATTTCTTTATTAATTGTATGGTTTTCAGCTTTAAAGGAAAATCTTTACCTTGCATCTTTTATGGTCTTTTTAAAGTTTTAAATTTTTTTTGCAGAACTTCCACAGTATAAAGGACCTCCTCCACCTCCAAACAGATTTGGCATTATGCCAGGTTATAGGTGGGATGGTGTGGACAGATCAAATGGTTTTGAGAGATCAATATATGCCAAACTTTCTGACAAGAAGGCTGTAGCAGACATGGCTTACAAATGGAGTGTGGAAGACATGTAACCTGCAGTGGTCAGCCGTTCAAAATCCAGGGACAAGTGTAATGTACCAAAGTACCAGAGTGTGCGATGAATGAGAGCATCAACATATACAACTGACAACAATAAGAGAAAGACAGACGAATTTGTGTGACAATGTTTTATGCATTAAAGACACCAGTATGCATGTATGTGTTATGTTATATTTTGAAACATATTGGTTGTGCCCCGTTTCTTTTTCTTATCATTCTTTATTCTCTCAACTTTTTGCTCTCAGAATTAGGATTTAAGATGAAACTTTTCTAGGATGATCGTATACCATATGTACATATGCAGAACAACTGTCATTATAACCCATGCAACAAAGTTGCAGATGTTATAACGTTTTTTACCCGTCCGTCAGTTCCTTTCTTGTCAGCGCAACTCCTCTGAGACCGCTTAACAGAATTTTGTGAAACTTTGTAGTTAATAAGGACACACTGTAGATATGCACATACCCAGGAAATTCTGATTCAATAATTTTTCTGGGAATTATGCCCCTTTTGAGCTTAAAATTTCGAGCCCATCTGTTCTGTTCTTGCAGTAATGCATAGCATTACCATTCATTATGTGAGGCATTGTCAAGCAATGTTGGAGCGTGGGGGTATATGAGCTTGCTCACTATTGTTTTCTTTCAGTTTGCCTGAATGTGCATGCTTATTGCATTTTATAAGGCAGACTTCAGAATAAGTGTAATTTATATTTAGGTCACTTGGGTGACCTATTGCAGTTGGTTAGCATCATCCATCATATGTTAACAATTTTAACATCTTCCAACTTCTTGATAACTACCATTCCAATTCTTTTCTTTGGTATGAAGCATTTTTGGGACAAGGACATAAATTGTATATTTCATGACCTGCAGCCTGGGGCCTTGTGTATTTAATGATCCCCAGGGTAGAGGTTCCGTCTCCAGGTAGAAACCTTCCTGCTCTACATTACTACACACTTAGTTTTTTATGCTCCCGGAATCAAAGATTCGGGGGCATATAATTTTTGGCCTGCCCGTCTGTGGCAAAAAAGTTTAACCATATCTTTTACACCATAAGAGGTAAAGCTTTCATAATATTTGGTATGTGTATTCCTTGTGGCAAGACCTTTCCATTGACACCAAAATCAGACCTGGTAACCTTAGCCTTCGACCTTTTTTAAGTAAATTCTAATATAAGCCATATCTTCCAAATTGTAGCGGTACTGCTTTTATTTGTGCGAGAAGACCTTTCCAACAGTTTTTAGAAATTTTCATAAAGACTTCAACCTTGGTCACACCTTTAATAACATAAGAGGGACAACTTTCATATTGGGCATGTGTATTCCTTGTGGCAAAATATTTCTACTGGTACCAAAATCTTTGACCAGATGACCTTTGACCTACTTTTAGAAAATTTGAATAAAAGCCATGTCTTTTAAACCTTACGGCACTACTTTCATAGTTAGCATGTTCATTTCTTGTGAGAAGACCTTTCCATTGGTACCAAATTTAGTGTCCTTGAAATTGACATCTGAACTACTTTGAAAATTATTCACTAAAATGGGGAAAGGGGTCATGGACACATATTGTCTTACACATGCAATTGTAGAGAAGATTTTTGAAAAATTGGCCAATTTTTGCCTTGCCCTGGGGGTGCAGAAGTCCTGAAATTTAATTATTTATACCCTCCTCCTAAAGATGCTCAATACCAAATCTGAAAAGAATTGGAAGGGTAGTTAATAAGTTAAAAATGTTGAATTGTTAACATGCACATTTAATCACCATGACCATTTTGGCCCTCACCCGGGTACCAAAGATGTTTTTTAAAAACCAACTCGTGTCACACAATGGACACAGACCAATAGTAATAGGTTACTTGGTTGACCTAAAAATCCAGAAGAATTAAAAAAAATTTGGCCATGGACACATATTAATTGTAAACTAATATATTCCATGACGGCCAGGGATCTCTTATAATGTCCTATTTAGTATGGACAATGAAATGATTCTTTAAGGATCTTTTTTTTGCAAACCCGATTCGGTCCTCATTATCGGTAGTAGTTGTAGATAAAAGGGTATGGTGGTCACCCACGTGGGTTTTCACCGGCTTCCTACAACACTAGTAACTCCCTTATGAATGTAAACATCTGTGCAAAACCAGATAAAGGACCCTGCTGTAAATAAACTTTGGAACCTTTCATGGACTAACTTAGCATTTGCTATCTAAGCTGAATACAAAGTCTAACCGATTTTTTTTAATATTTACTGATGAATTATTATTTGGGTTAAAGTTGACTGGTTTTTTTTCTACTCCACTCCAACCTCTTCTCTCTGAGACATTTCCCATACATGTTTCAATTTTTTTCACAGGTTCAGAGAATCCTTTGGGAGCAATAAGTTATTATTATCATGTGAAATCTACATTTTTACATGTTTTTGAAAAGTCTAGAGTAGAAATTTTTTGGAGATTCCCCTTTTTAATTTACTTATTGTAAGACATGGAAAATTAACATATCCTCTATATTGTAAAACTTGTATATACTATAGTTTGAACCTGTATATTCATTTTCACTTTAAACTTGGGCTTGACATACGTTGTAAGGATGTAAGTTGTAAAGAGTATAGGGTACTTATAGGCTATGCCTCTTGCCTAATCCTATATAATTACTTATTGAATAAAATATTGTTTAAACTAAAGTTGGGCTTACTGGTTGGTTGCATCATTAATAAGTTATCCCAAGTACTGCACAAAATTATTTTTGGCTCATTTCAAAATGTCTCTGTCATTTGGTATTCATAGACTATTTCAACAGATATACATGTATGTACACCAGCTTGTGTTTTGATCAACCACATCCACCATGACATTGCATCACTTTCCACAATAACTTCTCTTAAGGGAATGTAAAACTCTGGAGTTCAGATGACTATACATCAGAAATTGAACACCAATTAAACAATTTTACTTTTATAATATTAACATGAACATTGGTGTAATATATTTAACTTTGGTCAAACAAAAAAAACCACCCTTGAAGATGGCAATATTATATCTACAATGTATCTATCTACAACTGTATATATCTCTACCAATAAATGATATGATTCTATTTGAATATATGGTACAATGAATTCCCTAATCAGTAATGTATATTATAAAAATTAACCTCTATAGCAACACCCGAAAGTTAAGTATGTCCTATTTTTAGCACCACACAGTACAGAACAAGCATGGTATCCCTTTGCAATGCAAGTCTCTTAGTGACCTTGACCTTTGAACCCCAATATAAGTCGGGTTCTTCCTCTCTTGATAACAGCTACATGTGAAGTATCCAATAAATCAAGCAAAACATGTGACCTGTAGAGTGTGTACAAGCTTTTTCTGTGAAGTCCCATAGCGACCTTTGATCTTTTGACAGCAAACTTAATCGGCTTCTTCCTCTCTTGACATCAATTGAGCAAAAAATATGGCATGTAGAGCATCTACAAGCATTCTCTATGAAGTCCTATAGTGACCTTGACCTTTTGACCCCAAAATCAATAGTCTTCCTCTCTTAATAACAAACTACATGTGAAGTATAAAATAAATCAAGCAAACAAAATGAGGCCTGTAGAGTGCCTACAAGCTCAATGATACACAATAACATGCAAACATACTCACCCACACACGAAAATATCAAATCAATTTGTGTGGGCTGTATAGTGTCAACAAGGTCTGTGTTATATACACATTAAAACACGCTCGCACACATACTTACTCCACAAGGTCTGTGTTATATACACATTAAAACACACTCGCACACATACTTACTCCACAAGGTCTGTGTTATATACACATTAAAACACACTCACACACATACTTACTCCACAAGAATGGTCTTGATACTATATCCCCTCTCATTTCAAATTGCGAGGGGATAAAAAGGATTAAACCAATATTGTATACAATCATGACTTTTGTTGATGAAACAAATGATTTTGAGAGAAACAACACTTTGAGCATAGTTTTCATTTTATTTATGAAGTGAATCATTTAGTCACTAGTATCCATTCACTGTCTTTTCTGGTGCTTGTTTGTGTGCAATGTATAGGAATCCAATACTGGAGAGTGCACTGACAAGAAATATAACATCAAACCAACGATGGTAGAAATTGAACTGTAGGTCTCCAAGCACTTGTGTTATAATTGATCTACAACAAACCAATAGATATGTTAAACAGCAATATGTGATGTTTCACTGGATTTCAAATTGCAAATTGTGACATAACCCCTCCCCCCCCCCTTTTTTTTAAGCTTTTCCCAGTTGAGCATAAACTATTTGTAATTTGTATTTCATCATGGCCAAATTCCACCAATATTGACATCCTTGTGTAAAGGGAATTATCTTTAGTCAAAACTGTAGCTCTACTAGCTAGAGCAGACTCTACGTAATTTTTTGCATTTATGTATGATTTCACCCGAGTGTCTCAGCTGACCTAACATAACAGATTGGTTCAATGGTTTAATTAGATTATTACATCAAAATTCAACTTATCTCTCAGTTTAGTAAAACTTGTACGGTACCAATTTTGATGCACCAGATATGCATTTCGACAAATAATGTCTCTTCAGTGATGCTCAACCGAAATGTTTGAAATCCGAAATAATAATGAAGTTTTAGAGCTATTATAGGGAAAAACAGTGTGCCAAAAAAGTGGAGTCAAATTCGTCAAAGGATAAGAGCTATGCGTGAGGGAGATAATCCTTAATTTTGAAATGACTTTCTAAATTTTATCATGACAATTAAATATACATCCGTATTTTCAAGCTAGTAACGAAGTACTTAGCTAATGGGCTGTAGAGACCCTTGGGGACTAACAGTCCACCAGCAGAGGCCTCGACCCAGGGGTCATAATGTAAAACTTGTACGGTACCAATGTTGATGCAAAGTGTGATGTAAAGTAGCATAGATGCTTTTATTATAACAATGAAAATTAATTTCACCCATGATTACACATACTTTTTTTGTGTATTATTCTTGTGAATTTCATCATGGAAGACTCTATCTAATCCTGAAAGTATTCTATTTAGCCCAGGAAACAGAAAGAGATCTAAGATGTTCTGATGATGTAACAAGTAAGTCTGTACAGTATGTTGAAATAAATATTGTTACGAAAAAATAATGCAACCTTTAAAGCTTTCAATATACATCTTTCAATTACCATGCAATCATCAATGTTTGTGGGTAACTGAAATTTTACTGGTTTGTTGGAACTTAAAAAACACAACTAAGAAAACACAATTTTTAAGATGCTTTCCGTCGTGTTGGACTGTAATTTGATTATAATTGTGACTGCACATTTTCATGTGACACTACTTGTATTTACATTGGATATATACATTATAATAATGATTGAATTCAAGTAATTGAATGTAAGATAAATGCATACAGTTGTTTATTGGCACCAAATGTGGTTGATGTATAAATAAAATCCTTGCTTTGAAAAATAAACTTAAAAATTGTGTATCAATGTCCGTGAGATGTAAATTCTTGGGGTAAGCTTGACCAATGAAACCTACAAACATTGATCGACCCCCATGAATGATGATGATTCCATAGTAACAATAGATTTACCTGTATTCCTGTGGCATGTTCATTCTGATGAGAAGTACAGAACTTACAAAATACATTCCCTACAATAAAAAACATAACACTATGCTCTTAGTATATGATAGATTGAAAAGCCTGAAAGGTGAAACCTCAGGCCAAGCATTACATGTATTTCATGTTTAAAACTACTGTAAAATTATTAATATTTGAAAGACTTGTGGTGTACTGACAGTCTGACACACCAACAAACTCAAATGGAGAAAATACACTGTCATAAAACATAAGAATGCTTCATCCATGAAATCAGTACCTCATTAACATATTTACCTGATCTTCTGACAATATGACCTGGGTCATCCCAGTAGTTTACCTGATCCCCTGACAATATGACCTGGGTCATCCCAGTAGTTTACCCGATCCCCTGACAATATGACCTGGGTCATCCCAGTAGTTTACCTGATCCCCTGACAATATGACCTGGGTCATCCCAGTAGTTTACCTGATCTCCTGACAATATGACCTGA
Source organism: Ostrea edulis (assembly GCF_947568905.1). NCBI lineage: Eukaryota > Metazoa > Mollusca > Bivalvia > Ostreida > Ostreidae > Ostrea > Ostrea edulis. The sequence continues at coordinate 45,118,653 of NC_079165.1, forward strand.
GTCATCCCAGTAGTTTACCTGATCTTCTGACAATATGACCTGGGTCATCCCAGTAGTTTACCTGATCCCCTGACAATATGACCTGGGTCATCCCAGTAGTTTACCTGATCTTCTGACAACATGACCTGGGTCATCCCAGTAGTTTACCTGATCTTCTGACAATATGACCTGGGTCATCCCAGTAGTTTACCTGATCCCCTGACAATATGACCTGGGTCATCCCAGTAGTTTACCTGATCCCCTGACAATATGACCTGGGTCATCCCAGTAGTTTACCTGATCTCCTGACAATATGACCTGGGTCATCCCAGTAGTTTACCTGATCCCTGACAATATGACCTGAGTCATCCCAGTAGTTTACCTGATCTCCTGACAATATGACCTGGGTCATCCCAGTAGTTTACCTGATCCCCTGACAATATGACCTGGGTCATCCCAGTAGTTTACCTGATCCCTGACAATATGACCTGAGTCATCCCAGTAGTTTACCTGATCTCCTGACAATATGACCTGAGTCATCCCAGTAGTTTACCTGATCCCCTGACAATATGACCTGAGTCATCCCAGTAGTTTACCTGATCCCCTGACAATATGACCTGGGTCATCCCAGTAGTTTACCTGATCCCCTGACAATATGACCTGGGTCATCCCAGTATTTAGTGACAGTATTCAATACATGTGAAACATCTTATCAATATTTTTCTTCAGATTCAGATTGCAAAATAATTTGGAAGCAATATCTTTCAGGTTCAAATAAATCTGGTTTCATGTTTCATAAAGGATTTTGTGAAATTGTTGATATTCACTATATATAAGGAAACTTAAAGAGTCAGTATTACCAAAATGTATCTAAAAAGAGTATTCTGTAGAAAGAGTGTATAAGAGATATATGTGGCATAAGACATGATATAAATATGCTGTGCTGCCTGTGCACACTCTTATTTTAACTGAAGTTTGATTTTCGCTATTTTCAATGTACATCAGAACTTAATCCGAGATTACTCTGACTCTTATCCCCGCTTTTATACTCTTACATGTGCGGGGGGAGATGTCACAATATAAAAGCGGGTATAAAAGTCAGAGGAATCTCAGATTAATCAGAACTATGACTATTAGAACTACAGTAAATATAAACCAACTATAAAATGTATATAGAATGGATATAAAACTACGAATTTGAGCCTGTATATTACAAAGTTCTAGTGTGTGATAAATATATATTATTACTACAGTAACTTGATCCGAAGAGTCGGATCATGTCGAGTTGACAGGCGCGGATCATCAGATCACACGAGACGCGAAGCGTCGAGTTTGATCTGATCCGCGCCTGTCAACGAGACCTGATCCAACTCTTCGGATCAAGTTACTGTAGTAATGATAAATTTATTATATACCCCCTTGTGCATTTTAAATCCACATTTATAAGATAATAAATGTAATCCAAATGATCAAAAACACAGACATACCATGAAATTATGTTTTGTATACGCAGGTTCGTTTGTGACGCGGTCAACATTTTCCACAAATAACGTTGCGTTGTTGCATTGTGACGTCATGGTGACGGCATCAGTTTCAGAGGATACTGATACGGAATCAGAAAACCACAGTGTGGTGATCCGGAAAACCGGATCACACGCTGTGAAATCCACAGTATCAAAGAACGATACATTGGTGGGTATATAATAAACAGACATATTACAAAGTTCTAGTGTGTGACAGACAGACATATTACAAAGTTCTAGTGTGTGACAGACTAAATATTACAAAATTCTAGTGTGTGACAGACAAACATATTACAAAATTCTAGGGTGTGACAGAGACATATTACAAAGTTCTAGTGTGTGATAAACAGACATATTACAAAATTCTAGTGTGTGACAGACAGACATATTACAAAGTTCTAGGGTGTGATAGACAGACATATTACAAAATTCTAGTGTGTGACAGACAGACATATTACAAAATTCTAGGGTGTGATAGACAGACATATTACAAAATTCTAGTGTGTGATAGACAGACATATTACAAAGTTCTAGTGTGTGACAGACTAAATATTACAAAATTCTAGGGTATGACAGACAGACATATTACAAAGTTCTAGTGTGTGACAGACTAAATATTACAAAATTCTAGGGTGTGACAGACAGACATATTACAAAGTTCTAGTGTGTGATAGACAGACATATGACAAAGTTCTAGTGTGTGACAAACATATTACAAAATTCTAGTGTGTGATAAACAGACATATTACAAAATTCTAGTGTGTGACAGACAGACATATTACAAAGTTCTAGTGTGTGATAGACAGACATATGACAAAGTTCTAGTGTGTGACAAACATATTACAAAATTCTAGGGTGTGATAGACAGACATATTACAAAATTCTAGTGTGTGACAGAGACATATGACAAAGTCCTAGTGTGTGACAGACATATTACAAAGTTCTAGTGTGTGATAAACAGACATATTACAAAATTCTAGTGTGTGACAGACAGACATATTACAAAGTTCTAGTGTGTGATAGACAGACATATGACAAAGTTCTAGTGTGTGACAGACATATGACAAAATTCTAGTGTGTGACAAACATATTACAAAATTCTAGGGTGTGACAGACATATTACAAAGTTCTAGTGTGTGACAGACATATTACAAAATTCTAGTGTGTGACAAACATATTACAAAATTCTAGGGTGTGACAGACATATTACAAAATTCTAGTGTGTGATAGACAGACATATTACAAAGTTCTAGTGTGTGATAGACAGACATATTACAAAGTTCTAGTGTGTGATAGACAGACATATTACAAAGTTCTAGTGTGTGATAGACAGACATATTACAAAGTTCTAGTGTGTGATAGACAGACATATTACAAAGTTCTAGGGTGTGATAGACAGACATATTACAAAATTCTAGTGTGTGACAAACATATTACAAAATTCTAGTGTGTGACAGACATATTACAAAGTTCTAGTGTGTGACAGACATATTACAAAATTCTAGTGTGTGACAGATATATTACAAAATTCTAGTGTGTGACAGACATATTACAAAATTCTAGTGTGTGACAAACATATTACAAAGTTCTAGTGTGTGACAAACATATTACAAAGTTCTAGTGTGTGACAGACAGACATATTACAAAGTTCTAGTGTGTGACAGACAGACATATTACAAAATTCTAGTGTGTGATAGACAGACATATTACAAAATTTGAGTGTGACAGATATATAACAAAATTTTTGAGTGACAACCATTTTGCTATGCTTGACAGGAGACATAAGATACTCTAAGCCTGTTACAAACTGGAGCACTGTCACAGTGTATTCTTGTTACTTACCATTAGCTGAGCTAAGCACAGGACTATGTCAGTGTATTTTTGTAACATACCATTAGCTGAGCTAGGCACAGGACTATGTCAGTGTATGTTTGTAACATATCATTAGCTGAGCTAGGCTCAGGACTATATCAGTGTATTCTTATTATATACCATTAGCTGAGCTAGACACAGGACTGTCACAGTGTATTCTTGTTACATACCATTAGCTGAGTTAGGCACAGGACTGTCACAGTGTATTCTTGTTATATACCATTAGCTGAGCTAGACACAGGACTGTCACAGTGTATTCTTGTTACATACCATTAGCTGAGTTAGGCACAGGACTGTCACAGTGTATTCTTGTTATATACCATTAGCTGAGCTAGACACAGGACTGTCACAGTGTATTCTTATTATATACCATTAGCTGAGCTAGACACAGGACTGTCACAGTGTATTCTTGTTACATACCATTAGCTGAGTTAGGCACAGGACTATGTCAGTGTATTCTTGTTACATACCATTAGCTGAGCTAGGCACAGGACTGTCACAGTGTATTCTTGTTATATACCATTAGCTGAGCTAGGCACAGGACTATGTCAGTGTATTCTTGTAACATATCATTAGCTGAGTTAGGCACAGGACTATGTCAGTGTATTCTTGTAACATGTCATTAGCTGAACTAGGCACAGGACTATATCAGTGTATTCTTTTTACATACCATTAGCTGAGCTAGACACAGGACTATTCTTTTTACATACCATTAGCTGAACTAGGCACAGGACTGTCACAGTGTATTTTTGTTACTTACCATTAGCTGAGCTAGGCACAGGACTATTACATTAGATGACTTGCTGCTGGCAATAGCATAGAAGAACTGAAAATATATCCAGTAAGTAAACATATATTATTACTACAGTAACTTGATCCGGAGCATCGGATCACGTCAAGTTGACAGGCGCAGATCATCAGATCACATGAGACGCGAAGCGTCGAGTTTAATCTGATGATCCGCGCCTGTCAACAAGACGTGATCCAACGCATCGGATCAAGTTACTGTAGTAATGATAAATTTATTATATACCCCCTTATGCATTTTAAATCCACATTTATGAGATAATAAATGTAATCCAAATGATCAAAAACACAGACATATCATAAAATTGTTTTATGTATGCAGTTTTGTTTTGTGACGCGGTCAATATTTTCCACAAATAACGTTGCGTTGTTGCATTGTGACGGCATCAGTTTCAGAGGATACTGATACGGAATCAGAAAACCACAGTGTGGTGATCCGGAAAACCGGATCACACGCTGTGAAATCCACAGTATCAAAGAACAATACATTGATGGGTATATAATAAATATCAATATAATGGTGTGCCCTATTCTATAGTTATACATGAATATAGATTGTACAAAACAAAGATCATACATGATAAGCTTAAGCATAAAACATTAGATTACTGGGAAAGTAAGCATAACACATTAGATTACTGGGAAAGTAAGCATAAAACTAGATTACTGGGTAAATCAACAATGATGTCAGGATTCATTTGATGCATCTATTACACAGCAAATTTAAAAGAAATCTAAATCCTGAAAATATATGCAGCTTAGTGTACATATTGTGGCATATTTTTACTCTCCACTACTGTAAATCATGTCTCTCTATAAAGTTATAAATGAAACAAAATATTTCTACATGTAATATGCTATGTCTAACTGACTGTAAAGCCTAGTTTACATTGCCATGGAAGTTGTAATTCTTGCCTAAGTTGCTGCATAATTATTCTAACCTTGAAATTTGTTAGAGGTGACCAGATAAGCCATGTCTTCCTTACATGCATGATTTCACAAAAACTTGACAAAATTCAACCTCTTGTTACTCATACAAACTTTATGATAACCAAAATCCTGATGCACACCCTTAGTGTATGCTAACTTTAAAGTTGTAGCTTGAATACTGAAGTAGCTGATTTAGCCAGACAAACAATGTACAAAACAATGGAATAATGGACAAATGAACAGGGGGTACAATATGCTTGACTTTAGTAACAGTGGCCTACAAATATATGCTATATATGAAATTCACTTACCCTTGTTAAAGTAATGAGTAAACCTCTTATTGAGGTTACTATGATGATTCCTATGAGAAGGAATGAAATTTGCTGTGACCAGAATTTCACCTAATGAAGTAAAAATAAAACACATAGGTACTTGTGATCTCAAATAATTCATATACAATGTTCCTACACATTCAAATGTCAATAATATAGGTGAATTCACAAGAGGCCCATGGGCCACGGTGTTCACCTTGGTCACTTTGCTCACAATGGATAAAGACTCACAAGTTCATGTCATGACAGCTAAAACTAAATTAATTTGGGAGACATCAGTTTATACAGGATTTTAGTGTTACAAATTTTCCCTCTGCATCCATCCCAATTCTGGTCAAAAGCTGAATCGTCAAATAAAGTCAATGTTGTAATATGATAAAACTGAAATCCTTGAATCTTGCTCTAAATTTCCCTTAAATTAAATATACATTGTATCTTGTGTATATCCTATGATATTGCTCTTGTTTTTTCAGAACTTTTGAGTATCCTTTAACAATGTAAACAAAGTCCCATATTGTTTTCCTACTTTTACTCCAGGGTCATGGGATGAAGAAAATGGAATCTAGAACTGCTAGAGAATACTTCACATTAATCATAATTGTGTCATTATGTTTTTTTTAAATCAAGTAATGGGGGACATGTTTAGAAAAAAAAACCAAACACCCTGATTATTAAACAAAACTATTTTTCTATGTAAAACTTTAATTCCTTATTGAATCCCATGCTAGCCCCTGGTGTTGTAGTTGGAACATCAATACTATAAAAGAAAACCTTTATGTAAAATTTGGCTTTTCTGGTTCAGTATTTCTCGAGAGGAATTTTTAAATCCCCCCAGTCTCCACCCTATTTTTACTATTTCCTAATCATCACCCTTGGAAAGGAGCATATTTGAACAAACCAGAATTCCCTTTACCTAAGGATACCTTCTACCAAGTTTGGTTGAATTGGCAAAGTGATTCTGGAAAAGAAGTAGAAAATGTGACAATTCAAAGACAACAGCAAATTTTTATCAGGAAAGTTTTGGCTTAAGGTGAGCTAAAACCAGATGCCACCTGCAGCGACAAAACAAATACAATCATCTGATAATATATATATATAGCATGCCTATTTAACATCACATACTTGATATACCAAACATACTGACTAAGGTGTTACAAGACTCGCACAATTAATACAAATTGCATTTACACATTACATGAACATGGTATTTTTGGTGGCATATTTACTGACATCAAATTGGATTCCTAGGTAGTTGACTGCTATTTCTATGCCTCTTGTGACAGGGTCGACTTTTCCAACTCGATCAAATATAATGTTGATTGTTGACTGCAAGAAAACAGTTATCATAAGATAATGAAAAAAAGGTACACTTTTACCCTAATATTTAGCCCTGTTTTTCAAAATATTCACATATTGTTCATAAAAATGACAATGTGGTATTATCTTAAAAGGAGTACCTGATATGTATTTAAAAAGTGCTAATACTTGGTACTTATCTAGAATATGACAGATGTTGACAAATTTTCCTAAATGAAAAACAATTGAACAAAATGGTAATTTTCAGAAAACTTTCATTGACATGCTATTGAACTTTTACAAGTTGATGATGCCATATTTCTGTAAGAGATACTTTCATTGCTTGAATACTTTTTGATTTGATCACACTGATGAAGTTTGAAGATATCTTAATTTTAGAAATAGTCAAATCAACCTTCGTCTTTGGAATTTAACTTAAACTTGTGGTGACATTACTAAAATTATTTGTAATAGTGAAGAGGTCAGCTAATTATCATAATAAACCGGTTCTGGTGGCTCAGTAGTTAGAGCATTTGCCTCAAGACCAGATGGCCATACGTTATAGCCCTGCTCATGCCTTTGTAGTGTTAAGCCAAAGATATCAAAATAGGTTGTGAATGTTCCTTCACCAAATGCCTGGCATTAAAAGTGAGAGACACAGGTCTTTCAAATGAAACCAAGGTCCATGTTGCAGCAGGTGTTGACATGATAAAGAACCCTCACTGCTCTGAATCTGAGCATCATGCATAGGTATAGATTTGTGGTACTTCACCTACAACGTGGTACTTCACCTACAACTGATATGAGTGAAGAATTCTTAATGAGGCATAAAACAAACATGCATATGGTAAGAAAACATACTCAATGAAAACATGTGATCATAGTGAACAATAAAGTGGTCTCCTGTCCAAATTTTCAAGAAATGAAATTTGTATATTGTTCATTAATGATACCATGATCTTCATTAGGATTGATACTAATGGTGTTGAGAATGTGTAGACATTAGGGATTGTTATTAAAAATAAACAAATCTTGATTGTTTCTAAAATATCTTTTACATGTAAAAGACTGACTTTCTAAATCTTTAAGTTTAGAGACCAACCCTGTCTTGTGTTTAAAATAAATAATTAACGTTTATGTTGACCTTTGAATGCAAGGGATAATTTGATAAGAACAAGTTGATCATATTCTCTTCTGTAACGTGTAACAAAATATCTTTAATTAACCAGAAGTATGGACTTAAAGATTTAGGAATCAAACCTCTTAAAATCCTAATTCTGTAACATCAAGGATTTTCATTGATCTCATTAGATATTATTCGTTATTTCGAACAACTTTTCTTCTATATTGCATGACTTTTTGTTTTGTTTTTGAGATATTTAAAGTAGGTTTTTAGAGTCCTGAGATCACTAATTGTTGGGCATTGAGCCCATTTTTCATGGTATCAAAGTATTGAGTTCAAGATTTTAACAATGCTTTTTAGTTTCCACAATAGTGTATGATATATATCTTTTAGAGGCCAACTATGTAGATCCCATTGGGGAAAATGTGCATAGGATAAATTTAAAGTGTTGAAATGCTTATTTTTCTCTTCTGTAATGCTTACCAAAATAGTTATATGTATAGTGCTTTAAAATTTAAAGGATCAAGCCCCTTTATATAATACCTAAAGCTGCAAATAATCTAAATGATAGCGTGGTCTTTACAACATCAGAATGTACAATAATGTTTAACAATTTCATAATATTTGTACAAAACTAAAGAGTTTCCCTTAATATGAAATAAAACTACATGAAAATCAGAACATATTTTGTTCTACATGTCTTTACAAAATATTTACACATCTAAAGATACAATAGGAAATGTGTAAAAACTTTTTTGAATTCTAATTGCCAATTTTCAAGGCCTTACCAAGTCTTCTTGTACAAAGTAAATGGCCTAGTTGGTACACATTAAAAATAGATCTACCAAAATTCAAAATCTGCTCTACAATCCCCGAAATATTCCTAGTGCTGTTTTATCATTTTCTGAGAACATTCATGAAAATTTTGTATAACTGTAGTTTATTATCCTTGGAAACCTTATTTTCATGTAAAGAAAATCTCACATAATTATGCATGAATAAAGTTTTCATGAATAAAACATGAAAACTGTTGACTTGTGTATCTTTTGTTTGTATTAAATTTAATCTAATATTTTTTTCATTTCTTGAAATGAAAAATTAATGCAGAGAATTGTGTATCCTGACATTGTGTTTAGGAAATACTTTTTGAAACAGTTGTCTACAGATGGAAAGACAGATCAGTTTCTCTAACCAGAAGAACTAAACAAAAGGCCCATGGGCCACAACACTCACCAGAGCCATCTTGGCCCTGCCATTGTTCAAGGTCAAACACAAAAGTATAACAAAGTCTTGCCATAAAGAATCTATATACAAAGTATGAAGCTCCACCTTATATAGTTCAGGGGATATTAAATAGATCAGGGATTTTTAAAACAAGAGGCCCATGGGCCATATCGCTCACATGAGTCACCTTGGCCCATATCTGAAGACTTTCCATATATATTTGCATGTAAAACCTTAGTCCCTATTATGGCCCCGACTACCCCTGGAGGCCATGATTTTTGCAAACTTGAATATACACTACGTCAGAGAGCTTTCATGTAAATGTCAACTTCTTTGGCCCAATGATTCTTGAGAAGATTTTTAAAGATTTTCCCTATATTTGTATGTAAAACTTTGACCCCCCCCCCCACTTGTGGCCCCATTCTACCCCCCAGGGGCCATGATTTGAACAAACTTGAATCTGCACTATGTCAGAAAGTTTTCTTGTAAATATCAGCTTTTCTGACTCAGTGGTTATTGAGAAGAAGATTTTTCCTATATATTTGTATGTAAAACTTTGATCCCCTATTGTGGCCCAATCCAACCCCCGGGGCCCATGATTTGAACAAACTTGAATCTGCATTATGTCAGGAAGCTTTCATGTAAATCTCAGCTTTTCTGGCTTAGTGGTTCTTGAGAAGAAGATTTTTAAATGACCCCACCCTATTTTTGCATTTTTGTGATTATCTCCCCTTTGAAAGGAACATGGCCCTTCATTTGAACAAACTTGAAAGCCCTTCACCTAAGGATGCTTTTGGCCAAGTTTGGTTGAAATTGGCCCAGTGGTTCTGGAGAAGAAGATAAAATCGTGAAAAGTTGACAATGACAACAACGACAGACAACGGACAAATTTTGATCAGAAAAGCTCACTTGAACCTTCGGTTCAGGTGAGCTAAAAAGTAGGCCAAACTCGAAGGTCAAAAGATAAAACATCATTGTCGTCACAAGGTCTTGCCATAAAAAATCTAGATACAAAATATGAGCCCTACCTAAAATAGTCCCGGATACCTATTAGGTTATGTTACACAACATTTATTCACATGATAACAGTTAGGGTTTTAATATGCCCTTACAAACCCACCTGACTAGGGTGCAAAAATTATGTTTTCTTAAAAATAGGTCAAACTCCGGGTTCAAAGTCACAAGGTCAAAGGACATGATGTGAAATGAAAGGGCTTGCCATAAGAAATTTATATACAAGATATGAAAGATCTTGCTTAAATAATTCAGGACATATTGAATAGGTCAGATTTTTATTAAAAGTAAGTAAAATTTCCAGGTTAAGGTCACAAGATCACACACCATTAGATCACATGTAGGTTTTGCTGTAAAGAATGTATATACAAAATATGAAAGCCTTCAGCTTATAATTAGTTCAAGATTTTTCCTATATATATCTGACAGCATATAAAACTGATCCCCTATTATGTCCCCACCAGGGACCACGATTTGAACAAACTTGAATCTGCTTTATGTCAGAAAGCTTTCATGTAAATTTAAACTTTTCTGACCTTGTGGTTCTTGAGAAAAAGATTGTTGAAAATTTTTCCAATATATCTGAACGTAAAACTTTGATCCCCTATTGTGGCCCCACTCTACTCCTGGGAGCCAGGGTTTTAACAAACTTGAATCTGCACTATGTCAGAAACCTTTCATGTAAATTTGAACTTCCTGGTCCAGTGGTTCTTGAAAAGATTTTTAAATGACACCACCCTATTTTTGCATTTTGGTGATTATCTCCCATTTAAAGGAGGCCTGGCCCTTTATTTGTACAAATTTGAAAACCTTCCACCCAAGGATGCTTTTTGCTAAGTTTGGTTGAAATACGGGACTTTCGGGATGTGCCGGAAAGACCAATTATATTTGACGCTTATATACAATGGTCACATGATAATAACCAATTGTAGGGCAAAGTTAACATCGATACAAATGGTGATTCGCTAGCAGACGGTCTGTAATGAGCCATGTGCAGTCCTACTAAGACGATCAAAGTCACGATTGGCGCTTAGTACCTGGGTGCAAATTAGATGGAAGGGAAAATGTGCATTTAGATGTGTATCATTGGATGCAAGGCATAAAGTTTTACCGATATCCTTAAGATATTCCCTAGATTTATATTTCCCTCGCCAACTCACATAATTTAATCAAATGAATTTTCCTATAAAAGGGTTGTAGTGATCCCTTTCTTTCAAGGATAACATTTTAATGCAGGAATTTGATAGCAATTGAAGTATCCCATGCTTGTTTAGTTAGGTGTAATCCGGAAATGACATGCCCTGCAAATTATGTTTAAAGCGCGATAAAAGTCAGAGTGGATCCGTATCTTGAAAGTCCGGTATTGGCCCAGTGGTTCTGGAGAAAAAGTAGAAAATGTAAAAAAAAAATTCGGACGGATAGACGAATGCTGGACAAAGTGATCAGAAAAGTTCAGCTGAAAACTGAGTTACTGATTGATGTTATTTGCATTAAAAATGTAATGAATCAATATACATAATTATGTACTTACAATAAATATTTTCCACACACAGTAAATGGAAAAAAAGTATCCCAAGAAGTTAAAATATTTTCCTTTAAATGTCTTTGAGTATGCTATTCTTTCCTGAAAATAACAGTAAAATTACTATAATCGTAGTTTTTGTGCATGAATCTTAATATTATGTGAGAATATTTAAGTGTCATCTATTGATTATGACATCATAGCAATCTGATAAATGATTACTGATTCACTATAATGAACAATTGATTACAGTAAAACACGTTTATAGCAAAGTGCTAAGGACAAACAATTTTTATTCATTATAAACATAATTCATTATATCCAATAAGTTCATGAAATGTTTTAAAACTACATAGAATGAAAATCACTTCGCTGTAAGTGTAAATTCATTATAAGCATGTTCGCTGTAACCATATTTTACTGTAGATTTATCCATAATGAAAGAAAGCAGAAGTGAGCAAGCTCACATACCCCACTGAGCAAGCTCAAATACCCCACGCTCCAACATTGCTTGACAATGTCTCACATAATGAATAGTAATGCTATGCATTACTGCAGCCAAGTTCAATAGGGGCATAACTCCCAGAAAAAGTATTGAATCAGAATTTTCTGGGAATATGCACATCTACACAGTGTGTCCTTATTAACAACAAAGTTTCACGAGATTCTGTTGAGTGGTCTCAGAGAAGTTGCACTGACAAGAACAGGACTGAAGGGCTCAAAATTCTAAGTTCAAAAGGGGCACAACTGCCAGCAAAAATATTGAATCAGAATTTCCTGGGAATATGCACTCTACACAGTGTGTCCTTATTAAGTACAAAGTTTCATGAAATTCTGTTGGGCAGGCTCAGAGGAGTTGCGCTGACAAGAACAGGACAGATGGGCTCGAAATTCTGAGTTCAAAAGGGGCCTAACTCCCCAAAAAAGTATTGAATCAGGATTTCCTGGGAATATTCACATCTACACAGTGTGTCCTTATTAGCTACAAAGTTTCACGAAATTCTGTTGAGCTGTCTCAGAGAAGTTGCACTGACAAAAAAGGGACTGAAGGAGGAGTCGAAAACATTATACTCTCTGCAACTTTGTTGCATGTGGTATGATGACCCTACAATATTTTACTACATGTATTTGCAACCTACAGAAGCACAATGGACACCTGTAATTAAGTAATGCATTACATGTGTATTATGTAATTAAGTAAAAATGCATTACCTGTGTATTATGTAATTAAGTAAAAATGCATTACCTGTGTATTATGTAATTAAGTAATGCATTACCTGTGTATTATGTAATTAAGTAAAAACGCTTTACCTGTGTATTATGAAGATCCACAGATTCTAAAAATAATTGTTTTGCCAGTTCTTCATAGGCCTCAGTTTCTTGCTTCAACACTGGAATATCTATCACTTCAGTTAAAGGAACTATGACTAACATTTATCACATCACTGATGCTGCATTTGCAGATAATGAAATGTAAAAAGTGAAGGATTATAATATCTTGCATTAATAAAAGTTTTCTAAAATATGTGCATGTCTTAATTGAATATATAATAAATTGACTTAATTATTATTAATATAGATATTTCAAAATTAACAAAAAACATTTTTTATAAAGTTTGAAACTAACACCATATGCTAAATTAGACAAATAAAGTGATGATCAAGCTGAGAAAGTTCTAGATTGATATAAGGTCTGCTGGGGTAATAATGTATTGTAAAGCGCTTTGAGCAGCATACACTGGAAAAAGTGCTATATAAAATCCAATCATTATTATTATCATTATAGTTACCCTCAGATCCCAATCTTACTTCAAACATATCCTTAAAAGTCTAGTCACTCTAAGATCCCAGCCTTGTTACCCTCAGATCCCAACCTTACTTCAAACTTACCCTTAAAAGTCTAGTTACCCTCAGATCCCAACCTTACTTCAAACATATCCTTAAAAGTCTAGTCACTCTAAGATCCCAGCCTTGTTACCCTCAGATCCCAACCTTACTTCAAACTTACCCTTAAAAGTCTAGTCACTCTAAGATCCCAGCCTTGTTACCCTCAGATCCCAACCTTACTTTAAACTTACCCTTAAAAGTCTAGTTACCCTCAGATCCCAACCTTACTTCAAACATATCCTTAAAAGTCTAGCTACCCTCCTGAGTAGTATGGAAGGAAAGCAAAATCCACCATGTTTCATTGTTGTGGCTGTACTTTAGTAAGTGTGCCTCAGAGGTGATGTAAAGTGCATTAGGAAAGCACCAGTTTACAAAGGATACTCTCGGATGATCCGCTGCCAGACGTAACTTTGGAGATCATTCCCCACAATCCACTTTGACTTTTATTAATTGTAGCCTGCTTTAGTTGCTCTCGTTTAGCTAATGCCATTCTTAGAAAAACAAACATAACTGAGATCATTATCATACAAGCATAACTATATGTACTATGTATACAATGGTGTGTGTGTATGCATTTGAATGTCAAAGTTAGCATGATGACTGCCAGGGGAAAAATCATGATATAGGAATTATAGAATGAAGTGAGGGTTTCAAGGAACCTTTTTTTTTAAAGATATGTATGCAACAATGGTCATTTTCTGCCTCTAACATAAAAAATTTCAGATAAAAATTTAAGTTGATGCTCTAAAATATGGGGGAAAAAACTGACAGACATTTACATGTCATATCAATAAAATAGTCTGATAATGTCATTTAAATTCAGAAAAGTGCTCTAATTTGAGGATTTTGAAAGATGCTATGGTATTTCACATTTTTAAGGTCTTTGCTATATCCATACCCAACCTTTGGCATCTGTCAAGCTTCAAAACATTTTTGATTTATTTGTGGAAAAAAGTGCTGTCTCACATCTTTTGGGGATAGAGAAACAAAATTCTTAAATTTGGGATACCTGCCCTTTTTGATAACCCAGGAGTAGGGCTAAAACTTCTATAAATACTACAATCTTTAACAAGCATTCTGAGAGTATTGCATAGCAATACATAGTCCCCTGCCGGAGACAAAAATTATTGGACCGCAACAATATTTGAAGTTCATTATGAGACCAAGGTTATGGTAAAAGGGAAGATGGGGAAACCAAGATAGGAATATTAATGGTTGGAAATCAACTACTATTCAGGTACAAGGACTAGACAAGGAGAACTTCAAATTGATCTGTAACTTGTTATGGAAAAGCAATTCATCATGATGTACTGAATATCAAATGAATATCTGCAAGCACATTAAAAAAGTCCAGAACACTGATAATTAATATTATTTTTTTAAGTCCAAGGGCCATAACTTAGTAAAAAATCAATGGACCGAGAGGAAATTTAAACTTCATCTGTGACTTGTTAAGGCAAAGCAATGTACCCAAATATCAAATGAATATCTGCAAGCACAACCAAAAAAAGTCCGGAAAACTGATAATTCATGCTAATTTTCTAAGTCCAAGGGCCATAACTTAGTGAAGAGTCAACGGACCGAGACGAAATTCGAACTTGATCTGTAAATTGTTAAGGCAAAGCAATGTACTAAATATCAAATGAATATCTCCAAGCACATTAAAAAAAAGTCCAGAAAACTGATTTGCAGGACTGATGGACAGACAGACGGACGGAGCACAAACCTAAAAATCCCCTTAGAATTCGTCAGTAGGGGACTAATATGAGGTCAATGGGTCAGTCACCAGAGTAATACACAACTATCCAGAAGTCTCTGTCGAGACTGTAGTCTCACTTCAATTTCTTTTTGAAATACATGTATGTTTTTCTAATACATGTATTTTTTTTCTGTCCAATTTTGAAAATTTAAAAAATATTAATAACTGACATTTTAAATTTTCATATATATATCAATCAGAACGTTTACCTTCATATAAGATGCTTTAACAAGCCATTAAATTTTGGAGTATAAATCCAAGATTTGAGTTATAAGCCAGACAGGGTTTTTACTATAATAGCTAGCTTGCTTCAAAGAATTGATGTCGTGTGAGTCACATGCCTTGCTCTTAATCAGCAGAAAAATGATGAAATGTTCTGGAAAAATGTCGCCGTCTTCATTGAACAAGAGGCCCACAGGCCTTATCGGTCACCTGAATACTAGTGAAAAAGTATCAAGAATAAGTTAAAAACGTTCAATTGTTAAGGCACGACGGACGACAACCAATTGCAATAGGTCACCTGAGTTTACTTAGGTGACCTAAAAACCCACAGATAAAATGAATAAATTGTACCACAAACATTTTTAGAATCCAGATAAGTTTTTTCATCTATTCGTTTGTTTCGTTGTTGATTGAAGCAAAATATGACATTAAAATGCATTGTTTACATCGACTGTGTTATATTTTCTAAGTTAAATGAAAAGGTGGATCAAATGTCTAAAGTCATGTTGCAAGATCTTAAGGGTCTTTGCTCATCTCAACGGTCACATTATAAAACATGTTACTCAGGTCATATCTAATTCTAAACTGAGGTTACTGTAGCTGCAACAATGTAGCCCTCTCCGATTTTTTTTGGGAGATCCCGAAAACGTCAGAATAAAAAAAAAATCGGATAGGGCTACCTTATTGCAACTAAGGTTACTGCAGCTTAGTTCTGGGTCATGACACACCTTCATCTCGAGATGCATCAATTGACAAGGTCTAATGGTTCTAGGTTTCAAAATATGAAAGAGAACGTGTCAAAACTAATTTCCGAATTTTTTTTTGATCTCTCGTAGTTTTATCAAGGTTCCTTGAACTTCGAGTTATCGAGAGTCACCTGTACAGCCCATCACAGACAGGTGTATACATACAAGGTGTGCTACAGGTATCTATATATATGAACTCAACATATGCTTGCACTCAATAGATTTGCAAAAAAAGTATAAATTTTTACTTTTATGGCTTTAAATTGTGGGAAATAATTCAATTCTATGATGGTTCTGGCAAAGAGGAAATCCACAGGTTTATAACTGATGGACATGTTTTCATTCTCTATTTATAGGTGTACATTATGTACGAAACAATCATTCATTACTTTCATATTTATTCTGGCATATACTGGACATCATACATGTATATAGTCCTTTTAATCATTCATAAGATTCTTTCTTTACTACAATTAGAGTTCCATTGGCACAAAAAGGATTTTTTTCTTGTTCTAAATAAAAGTTCAATTCAGCTTTTAAAGTTGAAATACCAACCTCTTTTTCTTCATAAGTATCATATCCATGGTTTGCATCAACCTCTTTTCAATGCTTTGTATGTCTGCTTCAGTAACAGCCCTTGGAAAGAATTCACAACATCCAAGATTAACTTAATACAAGAGACATATTTCTTTTGTTATCAGTGGTTATGTAATATTAAGATGTACGATCTTGAAGGTTATTTCATTTAAAGGTTCACTTTATGCATACCGGTACCAATTTAAAGTTATTGATTTTATAGGGAAATACTGTATTTTGACAGCATTACAAACCATTTGGATACAAGCATCGCCCTTGATCAAATACATAAATGATGTGCATTTAGTATTGATACTCGGTATCTGTTCAAATAAACATATATAAAACTCAGATCACACGTACTCTACAAAAAAATTCAACTAGATGTGTCAGTGTGACACAAATGCAGTCCAAGGATGTGAAAAATAAAAAGAATGTCATAATGGTGCTTTTGTTTCCTTTAATTGTGAAGATAATTAAATTACATTAAGGACAAGGAAGTGAAAGGTGGACCTTAGAATGAATGGAGTAAGATACTAATCACCTATACAAGGAAAGTGAAATTTGATGTTATCACCATAAAAGTACACACTAACATCTGTTTATCATCTAAAACAACATCAGGAAAAACAAGTCCAGAAAACAGTCATTAGTCAAACTTCATTAAAAATATTAAAAAAAAACAACTTCATCTTGATTATGATATTCCAAGTCTTTCATATTAAAAATCAGTTCATTATCTGCAAGCACAGCCAAAAAAAAAAAAGTCTGAAAAACGATGAATAATTAAAAATTTTCAAAGTTTGAGGTCAATAACTTAAAGATTATGTCAATTTCTGTCAAATTGGTCAATTTACATATAAACTTCTGCCAACAGAGCAAACAAATGTCTGGAAAACTTATGATGGTATGACAGATGGAAAGGGGTAATACTATATGCCCTGAACACTTCACAGCAGGGGCATAAAAATATTTTCCTGTTTTCTAGGAAAATTTTAAATAATGGCTATTTTGAAGTGGTATAAAACTACTGTGTGATTGACATCAATACCATATAATTTTCATAATCAACTTTAAGTTGTTTGAAAATCCATTAGAGCTAAATAAGGCCAGATGTGAACCTTGTCCTTTCTTAACCTCTCTCAAGGATGAATTTGAAAAAAGACTGCACAAAGTGATACATCATTTCTGTGGTGTTTCATTCAATTGGCCATGTTTTGAACTTTTAAAAGATTTAGCTGAAAACACAGAACGTTTCATCAGGATATCTGCACAGTGTAACAAATTCACCTGATGAAGCAGAACATTGAAGTATATGGATAATTGACAGCACCAAATCCAGAAAGCACCGCCATCAATGTGACCCCGATGACCCCAATCCTTCCAATACACTGCTCAATTGAAAATATACCTGAAAATACATTACACCTGTGTAACATAAACAAAGTTTGTACACTTTCATGAAATGGCCCAAAAGAAAAATACTTGCAACAAAACATCATTTGCAAAATGAAACTGAAGCAACACAATGATAAGTCAGGGTGTTGATAACGGGTCCTGGAGTATACACTGCATGGTACAATGTAATACATTAATTGACGCCTTATTTACATATTCAAAACTACTTCTATAAACCACCAAAAATGGGTAATATCAAAATATGATCATATTCATGTAGGTTATAGTGTCAAATACACAGTATGGTTTTCTTTTTTCAATATCTGATACACCTTTTCAGTAAAAAGTGTTTTTTCCTGCATTGTTTTTACAAAAAATACTCTGTAACATCATTACTTTTAATGCAACAGCACTCTTAAATGCTGGAACAGAGAAAAGAAGAGGCCCATAGGCCACATCACTAGCTTATTAACGCATTTTCCTATGCAAAACATTAATTCCCAATCCTGCCCTTCCCCCACTCTTGTGATCCCATCTTAAACCCAGGGTCATGATGTGAACAAATCTGAACCTACTCTACCTGAGATACATTGCATTATATTGATTTGAAACATTGTACCATAATGGTTCTTGAAAAGATTTTCTAAGATTTTTCCAACATCCACATATGTGTAACTTCAAACCTCTATTGTGACCCCAACATGACCTTGAGACTCAAAATTTGAATAAACATGAATTTTTATTATAAGAAGAATTTTCTTATATACTGTATTCTCATATAAAGCTTTAAACCCCTATTGTGGCCTCATCCAAAACCAAGGCATCATGGTGTTAACAAACTTGAATATACACTACATGAGGATACTTTCATATCAATTTGACAAATTGTACTCTTGTGGTTCTTGAGAACAAAATTTTTAAAGAATATTTCCATATGATCCTATGTAAAACTTGCAACTCCTAATTATAAGATAATAAATACAAAGTTTCATTAAATTCTGTTAAGCAGTTTCAGAGGAGTTGCACTGACAAGAACAGGACTGATGGAGGCCAAACTTTTGAGTTCAAATGGGGCATAATTCCTAGAAAAAAATATTCAAATCGGAATTTCCTGTGAATATGCACATCTACACAGCAAGTCCTTATTAACTACAAAGTTTCATGAAATTCTGTTGAGTGGTTTCAGAGGAGCTGTGCTGACAAGAACAGGATTGACTGACTGGATAAAAAACATCATACCCTCTGCAACTCTTTGCATGGGGTATAAATAAATCACTTTGATGTAATAGATTGGAAAAAATGCATAGGAGGAGTCCACAAATTGCAAGAGAAGTAACCACGATGTCTTAATTTTCATCAAAGAGTTGACTAAAAATCAGATGTAATCCAATTCTAAATCAACTGTTCAATTTGCTTTCAACTTGGGTAGTCTCACAGTACCGTATTAGTCAAAGGCAAATCAGATGAGAAATTTGAAAGCAAAATCAAGAGTATGACCACACCTAAAATTACTAAATATTTTAACCCTTAGCTTACTATTGACCCTGGGCCATGGTGTGAACAAACCTTAATCTACACATCATGAGGATGCTTACATTTTGTCATGATTCTTGAGAAGATTTGAAAACATTTGTCTTATACATTCTTATGTAAAATTTTAAAATCCCATTTGATCCAACCTTGGCAACAAGGATCATGATTGAATAAACTTAAATCTTCATTATATAAGGTTTCTATGCAAGTTATGGTTTTCTGGTTTAGATGTTCTTCAAAAGATTGTAAAAACTCCCTACCCTATTTTATTATGCTTTGCTTTTCTCCCCTTGGAAGGGATTGTGACCCTCTATTTGAAAAAAAATTAACCCCCTTCACCTAAGGGCTATTCCAGAAATAAATACATGGGGGGGGGGGGGGTCGGGAGGCACCTTTTGTATATACCAAGCACCCATAAAAAAAAATAAAAAATTACCCCATGACCCATCAAATTAATAAACTCATTTTACAATGACCCATCTAATAAAAAAAAAAAAACTAACCAGACCCACCACAAAAATATTTTTAAAAATGAAAACGGTACAAATCTCGCGAGGTTTTCGGGACAAACATTCTAGTCAATGACGCGGTAATGCCTGTGCGACATTGTATCACAGTAGTTCTGAAGAAACGATGTCACATCAACAATCAAAGGCATCTATGGCGGGGATGTTGGAAAGATTGGGATTCCAAACGATACTATTATCATGAAATGGGTATGGATATGTTTTTCCACGAATCGTTCGTCTTCTAATGGAGCCCGCGCCCGGAGGCCTCTATATCACCATCACACCGACTGATAAATATAACGCATCGGTACCCTCGTATAAATCAACTAAGGTTTGCCTATTTTTATTAGAAAACGGAATACCTATTGGTTTCAAAATATTCCCAAAATCGATGCACTGTAAACTGTAATAATTTACAGAACAGAGTTCGCCGCCATCACGTCCAAAGGGACCCTATTAAACGCGCCTCTAATTTGAAGAGTGCCGTAATGGAAAGTTATGCGCTGCAAAGAGCGACAACTCGAATAGTTCTATGTTACTTTCGATTTCAAAAGCAGCATTTCGAAAGCACGTTTTCAATTTTACCTCCGACGTTTTGTAACCAACACGACAAGAGCGACAATAAAAATATTCTGAAAACTCAACACCCACGTAGCACAAAATAAAACAATAGAAACTACCCATAATAAATATTTTATTAACAATCCCACCACGGACCAATTAAAATATGAAAAAATACGACCACCCACACAAAAAAATATCATTTGCCACCCGACCCCCCCATTTGATCATTTCTGGAACAGCCCTAAGGATATGACAAGTTTGGTTGAAATTGGTTCAATGGTTCTTGAAAAGAAGTCAGAAACATAACAAGAGGCCCATGGGCCACATCACTCACCTGAGTGAGCTCAGGTGAGCTAAAAAGTTTATAGACAATAGACAGATGACAAATTTTGATCAGGAAACATTTGGCTCAGATGAGCTAAATATATCTACAAACTGCACACCAACAGAGTATTTCTGTTCTTTGACCAGTAGAATTGAAAATATTCACCATGCTTTGGACTCAGTATAGGAAAGGGATCACCAATTTTCCAGAAGAAGTAAAGAAATGCCAGCCAGGCTCCGGCTGTCAGTAGAACACGGATGTGGCGCTTCTGTGGAACTGCAAGATTAAGAAGTTTCTATATAGTTCACTAAATTATACTGGTTGTGTGGAATTAGATTGATAGTATATGATATAGATTCCTATGATATTATAAGTGGGTTGTTTTTTTTTAGTGAGTAAATTGAATTGAGATATGTTTTGATAGATAAAATAAAAAAGTTCTCACTGATAATGGTAGAATATAATCTTCTAAATTTATTCATATTTGTACATAGCATGGGTATCAAATGTGTACCAGGGTACTTATGTAAGACTTTCTTAAAAGTTTTTCTGTTATAGTTTTAGCATATTCCGTTAACACAGATACATTGGACAACATAAGTGCTCATAAAAGATTGCTGTTAGACTCCCTCTGGCCTCATCCTTTCGATGCCTAGTGGTCTAACACATTGACATGTCGTCATGGTGGTCGACAATCTAAAGGTAACATTGTAATGTCACATGGGTAAATTAAGGCCGGACTTATTTCATGTCCTGTTCAGAAAATGAATACAAAAAGTTGAAAATAATTTAAGGTCTTTTTAACACAATCAAATTTAATCTAATAGTTTTCAAAAAATTTTAAGGACATGCATTGCACCATCTTCGCTAGCCAAGGGTTTTCGATCCACTCCGCTCCCCATAAACCTAAATTTATGGGGAGCGGAGTGGACCAAGAACTCTTGGCTAGCGAAGATTGCGTTGCACAGGTACTTAATAATACAAAACTTTTCGTGAAATTTCTGGTACAATTCACTTGCATCCTATCTTGCTTCTTCAAAAGAAATTGAGAAATAATACCAGGTTGGTTTTAGAATTTGCAAATTTTGATAGTTCCTGGTTGTGGCAAGTATAAATGTAACATCAGCTCTTATATACAGTGTATTACAAAAGGTATGGATCAATTGGGGGTCAAATCTGGCAGCCTTGTACATATATCACTATATAAGTGATCTAACGACTGAGTTAACAAGGCTGACAGGTATAGTAACATTACTACACTATAAGATTTAATCCAGAAATCATACACGAACTCTTCATATAGAGGAGATGAAAATATGATTTTAGAAGAAAAGATGTCAGGAAACATTGCGTATAACCTTAACTATCCAAAAGAATTAATAAATTACAAAAAAATTTAAAATCCAGCATTAATACGGCCTGTATACTTTTAATGAAAATCTCCATTTTCAAATTTAAAAAATTCTTACCAAATCTTAAGTTTCCAATAATGAAATAGCCAATGTAGAAAGGCAATACTGCTACCAGAACAAAGAGGCTGGCATACAGCCCTAGCTTCCAATGAAAATATCTTGAACTACAAAAATAGTGTACATGTTCAAGCAATTACAAAAGTTACAGCATGTTTTATTCTAAGCAATTAAAATTTTCACTGTCAGTATAGATCTACAATGGCATTTCAATTCTTATTCATCTCTGTCTCAAATATTTTATAAATTACAAGCCTGTAAAATAAAGGAATGTGATGCAAAATGAAGGAATAAAAATCATGAATATTCAAACTTTTTCAACTTACCTAGATTCAAGAAATCCAAGAATCTCAAAGATGATAAGTTCAAACATTGTACATGACAATGCAAATGTGACCGAAAAGACCAGCAGAACAACGGAATGATGAACCTGAATAAAATATAACAATCAATTATCATGAACAACAGGCCCTGCATGGACCACATGCTCACCTGAGTCATAATGCCCAAAGTGTTTGGTCATATGCAACCTTTGTGCCAAATATGGCAAGCAACAAGTTATGGGCCTAAAACAAATATTTCTAACATATTTACCAGTTTATACCTCCATTTAAAATTGACAAATGATATTGATCCATGATTAACTTATGTAACATGCTCTAGTCAGAATCTCTGCATGTCTAGAATAAACTTCTGGCATCCCTAAACTTCAAAAGTTTTTGCCCACAGAAATATCTTTACTAATTTACTAATGACTTAACTTCAGCCAAATGACCTTGGTTCAAGATCATGACAAACTCTTTGGTCATACATATAATCCTCTAATATCTCTTGATAAAGGGACTGTGGCTAAAAAAATTGTTTCTAATTTCTTCAATGCTAGAGAATTTGACAAAATGTTCGTGGTTCATAACCAATACGCATTGTCATTAACAATTTTTGCACCAACTTGGGCCAAGTATATACTTTTAAAATCCCTACATTACAGAATAACACAGGTGTAAAAAGTAACATAACAAAAAAAAATGAAGTCGGAGCATTGGATCACTTAAAAAGAGACAAGATATGATTATAATCTGCAGAATATAAAGTATCCAATACGCAGTACATGTACTGTCTGTAAAAGAGTGGGCTTTTTCTGAGAACTACTATTTTCACCCACATTAATTACTACCTTATCTTGTAATAATGTTAAAAGAATCTGGTTTGATTTGGATTCAACAAAAATCTGGTAAAGTAGTTATATTTCGTCCAAACACTGTCATACTTAGTAAATAGAAAAAGATGTTGGATTAAACATCATAATTTTATTAGTCAAGAGATATAAAAATCAAACTTCTCAAAAGAAATGTACTATTTTATTCAATAATGTTCTAACATATCTTATTAACTACCATGATATGGAAAGAAAATTGTACTGAAATATTTCCTTTGAAAAACAATGGGAAATGACTTTTCCATAATAACCCAAAATTTTGTATTTCCATCTTAATCTTCTACGTTTTGCTCCTACATGTATTTATGTTTTTGTATGTGTAAGGTCTTGTGAGAGAGAGGAAGTATGTATGTAAATTAAAATAATGCAATAAAAACAATAATAAAAAAAAAAATAATAACTACCTTGCACAAAATCCATACCAATTTTAATCTTATTAAATACAAAATCTAGACCACAATGATCTTAATTTAGAAAATTTTCTAAAAATCCTTTTGTTTCCTCTAGTAAAACTAGGTCCCAACAGCCTTCATAATTTCTGAAGATCTCTATCAGTCCCGGTTCTAAAGTTGTAAAAGTTTTTATGATCAAGGTCAAGGGAGTCACTTGACCTTAATACTAGTTAGTAGGTTTTATCATCCTCTCATTATTTCTGAAGATCCTAGGTCCCTATCAGACCTGGTTCTGAATTTATTTTATATCAGTTTTTAATGTTCAAGGTAAGAGGTCAAGGTCACTGGAGTCACTAAACCGTGATACTAGTTTGTAGGTCACAACATCCATATATCATTTCTGAAGATTCCATGTCTCTATTGGTCCTGGTTCTAAAGAAGTACAGGTCTATATGATCAAGGTCAAAGACAGACAGATGACAGAAAATTTTAGCCTTTGGCTCAGGTGAGCCTATAAAACCATTTTTTGTGATTTTTACATGGTAAAACCCTTATCCTCATGCCACTGCTAATATCTCAGTTACAAAGCTATGACCAAGACAAATACTTCTTCCTTTCTTTAATAGTAACCTTGGCCTTGGTTCAGGGTCATGACACATATTCAATCATAAGCAACCTTTGTAGAAAGTATGAGCCAAGAATTCAGGAGTATTTAAACAAGTCACACATTTTAACCATGTGATCACCTTCCCTACAACCTGAACCCCTGGTCCAGAAGCAATGAGTTTAACAATTTTGGTAAAGGCATCTATGCTCATAATCAGTACAAATCCAGCTCTGGTCCTTCAAATTCAGAAGTAAAGAACATTTTTAGAAATCTATCTAACTGCATCTTTACTTATGATCCTTAGAGCCAAAAAATGTACCCTGAAACCTTAACCAAGAATTTCATAATTTTGGTAGAGGCCTCCATTTTCACTATAACTCTGCACCTAGTTTATTTCCCAGATGATCAGGAATATAGTTTAAGATTTTCCTATTTTAAAGATTTCCTCCCATCTCCTAATACCCCAAAAGGAGAGGGGCCACGAAATTCAAATCTTTAGTTTGCCTACACCAAAAGATGTTACACAAGCTGACAGCAATTTTGGTGAAAATTTGTCTTACAGTTTTTGAGGGAAAGTAAAAAATGTTCAAGGTTAACAATGGATGATGGACAATGGACAGGCCGAATAGCAATAGATCACGAGCAGAGTTCCCAAAACACTCAAGTCCACCAGGCATCCCAGGAAGAATTTTTTTTTTGATGTTTCGTATTATGTCTGATAAATTTCCCAAATGTCCAGTAGATTTTGATTATTTATCGGACAATTGTTCTACAGTTTTGGGAACTCTGCATGAATTACTCCAGTGACATTTGTCTTGCATCATTTATTTACATCATGCTCACCTCATAATCCTTAAAGAGCTGTTTCAAGAAAAACACCCATCCACCAGCAAAAAACAAAACCTGGAAAGAAAGTTTCCAATTTAATACATCATGAACACTTACTCGAACAAGTTATAGCTTCAGTTAACGTCCCTTATATACCTTGCGTCAAAGGTATCTCACTGTGAACCTCTAGCATGCTGGAGTACACGAACATGTAGTCTAATTATATAGGTGATAAAAAAATAGAGCTGCCCTGACCCATAATTAGGTATATTTGAACAAGAAGAGGCCAATAGGATTGGAAGTGTTTATGTTGCATTGAGTGCATCTTTTGAACTCAGAGAATGGAATGAACATCGATTTTGTGATCAATCACTACACTTAATTTGTTTGCTGTATGTTTAGGACTAAAGGAGAAGATTTATGAAATTCAATGTTTTTTTCCCACTAAATGACCCATCAAGCCCTTTCCTGGAGCTTGAACCCTTGACCCAGAAACCTTTAAGCCATTTTAACTATGTGTCAGTCTCTATGTTAGATGTTGTTTAGTGTCCAGGAACTTAGAAGAGAAATTTCAAAGAAATAAATGTTGCATATTTACTATATGAACCATAGAGTTCCACCCTAGCATCAAGGGGACATGAATGGTAAAAGCTTCTCTCTTCAATGCTATGTGTGTAGTATAAAACAGAGACATATATAACAGACATAAGCAACTCCTAAGGCGGTATGTTTACCGCTTAAATATGTGAAAGTCCCACCTATAAATCGTTAATTCCTATATATATTGATTGATGAATTGATGCTGATTTAAGTTTATTTCACTTCTATCATAAAAATAATTGAACATAACAAGTTTTGAAACAATTTGATGATCAACAAAATAATATGCTTTTTTTTTAAAAGTAGGCAAATTGTAAACATTGCCTATATCTTGGCAATGTGTCACGTTTTGAAACTTCACTTTCATTTTACTCTGAAGTAAAACATCCCCTGAAAATATTGTATCTTGAATGGTATATCTTTCATTCTTACATCAGTATACGTAATTTAAATCAGTGTGTGCATTAATTTTTACCAAAAAACAGCAGACCACAAGATAATACGAGACTTGAGGAAGTTGCTAATCTGTTACATATGTTGCTGGTATCAGTGTTTGATGTCCAAGAGTCCAGAAGACAATTTTAAAAGAAAAATGCATTTCTACTATACAAGTCATAGAATCCCATCCTACCACTAAGCACCTCTCTACACACTGTCTAGTGTAATTAATAACTGAATGAAAATGTACAAAACCTGCCTGTTTGCCACAAGATTGGAAGGTGAGTTAGGAAGGACCTAAATGCTACCCAGAAAAAGAGTCAGGGGGTCCATCCCCCTCCCACTTTCCTCTCCCCCCTCCTCTCTTCTTTTCCTCATCTCCCTCCCTCTCTTCTCACTGTTCTTTCCTCTACTTCTCCCTCCCTCTCTTCTCACTGTTCTTTCCTCTACATCTCCCTTCCTCTCTTCTCACTGTTCTTTCCTCTACATCTCCCTTCCTCTCTTCTCACTGTTCTTTCCTCTACTTCTCCTTCTCACCTTCCTCTTACCCTGTCCACCCCAATGGATGTAGCATACTAAACAGGTTATGCACATTCTGTCATTTGGTTACTATCCAAATAGTACTACTACTGTTAATAAGCTGTTCAATTAAACACATCTATAAATAAACTGTCTCATTACTTAGGGTACAAGACTGCTAATCTGATTGACTTGGCAAAGGCACTGTCCCTTGGTACCCCTTGTATTTGTTTTATTTTACTACCCATATAATATCCTTGTTGTACAGCACATTTTCAATCAGTATTATAAGCCAACTCAAGACCAACATCAATTTAGAAACCTTTAACATGTGTATATGGTATACATCTGTATATTGCATTGTGTAGTTGTATTTAATTGTATAAAATATTATTTAATTAAGCTGTCTTGAATATTTAACATCTGTATATGGTATGCATGTGTACATATTGTGGTATCATGTATTTATTTTTGTGTATACTAAAAATAAGCTGTCTCGAACACTTAGGGTATAAGACTGCCAGTCTTGGCTCAGGCACCGTCCCTTGGTACCCTCTGTGTTTGTGACAACATTTTATAATATTGTTTTACTTTACTTCCCATATAGCACACTTGTTGTACAGCACATTTTCAATCAGTATCGTGATGAGAATTCAACAGGTCCAGTCCAAAAACTATTTCTACCTATGTAACTATTAATAGCTATCTAGGTATTTAAACCTACTTAAAGTAGCTACTTCTACCTACTTTTACCTGTTTTTGAAAATATAAATAAATAATAATTAAGGCGCATCTTTTAAACAGGTCAGTCATTTTATGTATCATGTTTTGCATGTGCATGGCAAAATTTGGAGTGTAAATTTGAATACCTTACGAGGGTGGAGAATGCAGAGGAAATGCAAGAAACTTCGCCCTAAAAACTTTTAATGTAAAAATGCATGACGGTAAACTTTAAAATTAATACAGATTTGTAAGACATTCTAGACTTTATATCACGTAGCTTTGATCCTAAGCTCCAAGAAAATGGAACTGGGTGCTGTTATTGATGCAAATTTGGAAGGTTAGAAAGTAATCATTTTTTGTCCAATATTTTTGTGGTGTTCGTCAGTGCAAGTGAATAAGAAATTTGGTACACACCATATTGCGCTGTTCCTGCATTTGGTCACGAAATGCAAGTAAAGGAAAAAGTAGGTAAAAAAAATAGCTACCTTGAGTAGGTTTAAATACCTACATAGCTATAAGTAGCTACGTACTAGGTAAAAATAGTCTTTGGACTGGACCTGTTCAATACCTATGTCAATGTAGAAACCCTTAACGTCATGTGTAATAAGGTACACATGTGTATATTGTATCATGTAGTTATGTTTAATTGTTAAAATTGTATATGCCCCCTGAGGGCCCTTGATTGGTGAATAAATAATAATAGCACAATATTCCATCAAAATACACGCTGTCAATGACTGTCATCAGGTCATGTCATTTTAACACATTTATCAACTCAAGTAGTTACCTGCGAAAAGAACATTAAGCATGAATCTGCTAGAAATGACATTTTTTTCAAGAATCTGTTCTCAAAGCATAATATTCGATGTCATGTATTCAGTCAATCAGTGTTCTCCCCAAATCGCCACATCCTAAGTACGGAATTCCGATTCCGATGTAATTTCTTTAACATCGGAGTCGGGATAATGGAAATATGGATGCAGTGATGAAAAACGCAATTTGATTGGTTTTCAATAAAAGACATACCGACTGTGTAAAAAGTGTGTTAACCATTATATCTCTCCAAATTCTAGAATTTTACTTAAAAAGCCAATCTTCAAATATCACAATTTTCAGTTATATTTATCAAAAATCAAAAGAATTGTTTTCAAACAGTACGAAGGTTATCTTCTATTTTTGGTATCAAAGAGAGAACCAATAAAAAATCGTTTTTCATTCTACTTAGGGATGTTATATTTCGTCGGCCATTGACGAGGTGCAGGGACTGAGGGAGAGATAAACTTAAAGATTTTGGAAGATTATTTCTCGTATTGAAATTGGCAGTTAATCTAAACTCTGAATGTTGGATGATGTCGTTAAGTAATGTCACGCTTGATTATTTAATCGTGTGTTATCGTGCGCTGTCCTGAATAGTTGTTTACATTGGAGTCGTGAATTCCAACTCAGAAAATGACAGTTGAACAACCGGCGCTACCACAACACAAGATTCATTCACAGGTTTGAAACCCTTACTTATTAATCGCATCCCATACAATGGTGTTTAAGTTAGAATTGTTTGTCAATTATCCTTTCGGTTAGACATTTCAGTTTTCGCTTTCTTTCACGTAGTTGGAAATGTTTCTTATGTAATAAGTTGACGATTCTACCATGATTAAGGTAAGCGCGGCAAAAGCAAAGTGGCTGATCCAGAAAATTTTCGAAGGGGGAGAGTTGCAATTTAAATGGAAGAAAATTATCAATTGCTATGGTTGTAAAACAGATAAACAGTAATTTTATCTGACACATCCACACATGGAGATCGGAGGTGTTGCATTGTTTAAAAGCTTGTTTGCACCAAACGTTGACTGAACCCTAGGATGGTGGACCACTTCCATGCATGGAGGGACGTAGCACATATTAGTTATAAAATTTTATGCATTTTATTCAAATAATGCATCTTTGATTCGTATACTGTACTCTCTTAAAACTAGTCAAGATACAGGGCTCACCGCAGGTGTGGCCTTTCAACAGGGAATGCTTACTCCTTTAAGGTAGTGATGGGAATTGGTGAGAATTTCATTGATAATCTGTTTACTGTAACTAATAATCGATTTTAATCAGACATTTAGAAATTCTATAATAAAGTCATTTAACTATGTACTATCTATTTGTCAAATAGATAGTATCCTCAGATATATTTTAATTTACTCAGTACATGTATGAGTTTTGGGTGGGGCCCCAATAGGGATTTAAAGTTTACATGGGAATATATGTACTGTGTGTACCATAAAAGTTTTTGAAAATCTTCTCAAAAACAACAAGGGTTCAATTTGCAGAACTGATAAAAAGGCATCCTCATAATGTGCAAATTCAAGTTTGTTTACACCATGACATCTTGGCCAAGGATGGGGCAATGAAAGGGGTTTGGTTTTATGTAGGCATATATAGAAGTCTGAAAATCTTCTGAAGAACCATAATGATTGATGTACAAGCACCCTCATGTAGAGTAGATTCAAGTTTGTTCACACAATGATGCCTGGATTCCAGGTGGAGTCATTGATTTAAATTTATTGTTTTACATGAGGAAAATGTAGTATCTTTGTTGAGTGATACAATCCATTGGCATCTTGGTTGGTTTTTTTTTTATTAGAGGCCTAGAGATGGTGAAAATCTGTTGTTTGCTAAAGTGAAAGAAGTAACTGGAGTCGATGATGATGTGGTAATAAGAAGAGCATGTGAAGCCTGCCAGGATAGTAATGGAAAAGTGAAAGTTGAAGATGTTGTCACAATGTTATTGAATGATGATTCATTTCGCTCTAAATCAAAGGTAAACTCATGCCTATAGATTATTGATTTACTACATAGTCCTTAATCAGTCTAGTAACTTTGTGGTTATGGTGCATGATTTGCAACCTGGGAGTCCCGGGTTAGATTCCTGGCAGTCACATCAAACCTAAGACATTCAAAATAGGTAGTGACTATTCATTGGCCAAGCACCCAACATTTGGAGTGAAGTCATCATGAGTCTTTCGGATAAAACTTTAGAAACAGAGATGTTGTATTGGGGTGGGCATTGACATGATAAAGAACCCTTTTTGCTATGGCCTTAAGTACTGTGCATAGGTAAAAAATTATGGCAATTGACACCTACAGGTGCTGGTGACATCTCAATACAAGTGAAATATTCTAGAGTGGGACATAAACATCAAACAGTTCTTGAATTATATATATTTAAATGTTTTATTAGCGCTCGGCATTGAAGCCCTATAGAAATCGTATCAGTTGTACTGTTCGGCCATCTTTCTGTTTCTTAACACTTTTGTTGTGACATGACATCTTCACAAAAAGTTTCTATGTTTTATACAAACATAGTCAATCATTAATGGAAGACACCTATAGATTTTCAGCTCACCTTTTAGTGAGATAAGATTTCCTGATCACCTCTTGTCTGTCGTTCGTCCATCTGCCTGTCTGTTTCTAAATTTTACTTAGTTTTAGGTCACCTGTGTTTTTCTGACCTATTGCTATTGGTCTGCATCTATCATCGTCCGTCTTGCATTAACAAACAGTATCAACTTCTTGATAAGTACCTTTCCAATTCTTTTCAAATTAGGTATGAAATATCTTTGGAACAAGGGAGGCCATGAATTGTAAATTTCAGGACTCCTACAGACAGAGCCTTAGAAGAGAGGCAGAAACTGCCAAGAATTGACCAATTTTCAAAAATCTTCTCTATAACCACACATACATGTATACATAAATGTATTCTAAGAAAAACTAACTGCATTGTCGTTGCATGGTGAAATACAGAATTTATTAGATGCAGAGCAGAAACAAAGAAAATATAATTATTAATTAGGATATTGGGTATGTTTTCTTTTAAACTATTGAATACTGTGATAAATGTATGCAATCACACTCTCCAGTTATAAGTTTAAAGTCAACAAACCATGTGCATCTAGAAAAACTGTAGGCTTTGGACAACAGATTTGTCCTCGGGTCAAACAAAACAGCTGTAGTCCTCACACCTAGTCAATAACTGTATACTATTATTTAGTGATAGATTTATACAAACTCTTCTGTTATTGACCAAATTAGGCTACCAGTGAACCTAATTCTTTTCTATTTTATCAGTCCAAAGTGGTTGCATTATCTCCCAGAGATGATGTTACAAAAAATGCAGATACTCAAACTGGACAATCGACAATTGATGCACGTGGTCAACAGGGCTGTGAAAACAAGAACTCTTCCATAAAACAGGATGTACCATATGGTCCAGAGAATAAGAACCATGGTAAGTATACCTGTTGAATTTTGTGCACTGTTAGGACCATATATGAAAGGAGGGCTATACCTGCCTGATTAAGTTTGAAAATTTGAAGAGTAATTAATCAGCAAGGCATAATTTCTTTGCATCAATATAATCTTTTGAATTAAAACATAGCATTGACCCTAAGATTACCCCCACCCTCTCCCAGCAGTGCCTAATCTTTGTACTGTGTCTGGACTTCTGGCAACCCATGTTTCTCTTGTAGTCTTCCTAAAAATTCACTCAATAAATTAAACTATTCTATACTATTATCATGTTTCCTTTTAGTTTCTTCCTATTTATTCAAAACCAAACTATTTTTGCACAGAACACAAATAAACTGTATGCTATCACTGGGTTGGGTTTTTTTTTTTTTTTGGTGTGTCAACTCCATTATAATTTAGAAAAATTGTTACAGAAGTTTATCTCAAAACCAGGGCTTTGCTCTTGCCAAGCGAAATTGCTATCCATTAGGCTATGGAACCGCTATATGCTTTTCGTTAAATTGTTTACATTAACTACAGTAGTATGACAGTTTTAAAGAAAAATTGTCCAGATATTTGATTAACACAAAAAAATGAGTCATATAATCCATTTTTGATAAATAGCACAAATAAAATAACAACTAATCGATTCCGCATTGTGTTTTGCTCCGTTAAAATGTATTAAAATACCAAACCCTGATATTTGAAAAAATATTGACAGTCAACCTAAAATTTATAATAATGTTACATTTTTCATATACCATGCCAAAATAGTAAGAAGTCGGAGTTTTTGACAAATAGTGCGCATGCCTTTGGTTCGTATTTGGTTGAGGTCAACATTTTTTGGCAGAGTTATGCCCCTTGGAACTTTTCAAAAACAATTCAGTTTTCAATCATTATATCAGTCATGCGTGAACATTTTGAATTGAAATTTAGGATATAGATTCGTCATGAGAATACACAGCTCAAGATAATATTTGGGTCACATAAAAAAAAGTTTGGCAGAGTTATGTCTCTTGAACTTAATTTATCTCTGTCCATTATCTCTGTCATACTTGGACATTTTGAACTGAAATATATGTATAGATATATCCTGAAAATATGCAATTCAAGTACTTACATGGGGCCAATTGGATAACTTTTGGTTGAGTTATGGCCCTTGGACGGGTATATTTTCATCTTTCCAAAACATCTAGTTTTCCTGGACGTTAGAATGTAATGATGTGTACCAAGGTGAAAAATTATCTGACAAAAACCCTAAAATCCCACACCTCATACATTCAGGATGATACAGGACATAGTATTGCTTTATTAAGATTTTAGGATGAAAGCTGGCATGTTAATGTATATTATTTCTAAAGTAACTTTATCCGAAGATTCAGATCATGTCGAGTTATCAGTTGTGGATCATCAGATCAAACGAGACGTGAAGTGTCAAGCGCCTGTCAATGAGACCTAATCCAACACTTTAAAGTTACTGAAGTAATGATGAATTTATCATATACTCCCTTGTGCATTTTTGAATACATGTTAAACAATGAATGTACTCCTAATTATCAAAAAGACAAACATAGAATGAAATTATCATGTACAAGGCTATGTTCACTTTCCTATAGGTACTTCTGCATAACAGTCATTAACATAGATGTTGAATCTTTATCCATCATTATCCTCAATGCACAAAGTTCAATTTATAATGTCTATGTTCCTGCTCGTACTTTCCCTTCCATATCATGTAGTACATAAAGGGGAGGGAGATGTAATTGGTATTGTGTAGAACCTTGTCATAGAACTCTGATACTTATATAATTGTTGACTGAACTTTGATATAGGGAGCAAGAAATCATTGATTGTTTACAGGTGTCATTGATTTGACCAATGATACTGGTGACCAGGATGATATTTATCATTGATTGTTTACAGGTGTCATTGATTTGACCAATGATACTGGTGACCAGGATGATATTTATCATTGATTGTTTACAGGTGTCATTGATTTGACCAATGATACTGGTGACCAGGATGATATTTATCATTGATTGTTTACAGGTGTCATTGATTTGACCAGTGATACTGGTGATCAGGATGATATTTATCATTGATTGTTTACAGGTGTCATTGATTTGATCAGTGATACTGGTGACCAGGATGATATTTATCATTGATTGTTTACAGGTGTCATTGATTTGACCAGTGATACTGGTGATCAGGATGATATTTATCATTGATTGTTTACAGGTGTCATTGATTTGATCAGTGATACTGGTGACCAGGATGATATTTATCATTGATTGTTTACAGGTGTCATTGATTTGACCAGTGATACTGGTGACCAGGATGATATTTATCATTGATTGTTTACAGGTGTCATTGATTTGACCAATGATACTGGTGACCAGGATGATATTTATCATTGATTGTTTACAGGTGTCATTGATTTGACCAATGATACTGGTGACCAGGATGATATTTATCATTGATTGTTTACAGGTGTCATTGATTTGACTAATGATACTGGTGACCAGGATGATATTCAGAAGGCTATTGCTGCCAGTCTTCAGGAATCACAGGGAATATTAGGAGGGCAGATATCCAGGGAAGAACAAGATATCAGCAGGTTGGAATGAGTTTTACAGGAAGACTTAAAATAACTGATGTTTATACGTGAGTTTGCCCTGTATTGTTACATTGATAGACACTTCAGCTTACAAGTTTTTATTTTGCTCCCGGAAAAATTTCAGGGGAGCATATAGTCACTGTCATGTCTGTCAGTCCCAGCTCATATCTCCTAAACATTTCACCAAAAATTGACATAATTGATCACAAAGATTTACTGAGACAAGGACTTTTGGACCAAGGTTTCTCAAGGTCATTTTTGAAAGGTCTAGGTCACACAGAACATATACCTTATAGAAGGAGAAAGTTCCTTATTTCAACAGGTTTTTTAAACAGGTATTGATCATATATCACACAAATAAGTAATAGGCAAATGACTTTTAGACTAAGTACATGAATATATTTTGAAAAGGCTAAAGGTAATTTATTTTGATTTCTAAAAAAGATAATGAATGCTGTGTTTGATTAAGCTGTCCATTGAAGATGTTATTCCAGTGAATGTTACATGTTACCGCGGTGAACGTTACATGTTATTCTAGTGAATGTTACTCTGGTGAATGTTACATGTTATTCTAGTGAATGTTACATGTTATTCTAGTGAATGTTACATGTTACTCTGGTGAATGTTACATGTTACTCTGGTGAATGTTACATGTTACTCTGGTGAATGTTACATGTGACTCTGGTGAATGTTACATGTTACTCCGGTGAATGTTACATGTTACTCCGGTGAATGTTACATGTTACTCTGGTGAATGTTACATGATACTCTGGTGAATGTTACATGTTACTCTGGTGAATGTTACATGATACTCTGGTGAATGTTACATGTTACTCTGGTGAATGTTACATGTTATTCTAGTGAATGTTACATGTTACTCTGGTGAATGTTACTTGATACTCTGGTGAATGTTACATGTTACTCTGGTGAATGTTAAATGTTACTCTGGTGAATGTTACATGTTACTCTGGTGAATGTTACTCTAGTGAATGTTACATGTTACTCTGGTGAATGTTACATGTTACTCTGGTGAATGTTACATGTTACTCTGGTGAATGTTACATGATACTCTGGTGAATGTTACATGTTACTCTAGTGAATGTTACATGGTACTCTGGTGAATGTTACATGTTACTCTGGTGAATGTTACATGTTACTCTAGTGAATGTTACATGGTACTCTGGTGAATGTTATATGTTACTCTGGTGAACGTTACATGTTACTCTAGTGAATGTTACATGTTACTCTGGTGAATGTTACATGGTACTCTGGTGAACATTACATGTTACTCTGGTGAATGTTATATGTTACTCTGGTGAATGTTATATGTTACTCTGGTGAACATTACATGTTACTCTGGTGAACATTACATGTTACTTTGGTGAATGTTACATGTTACTCTGGTGAATGTTACATGTTACTCTAGTGAATGTTACATGTTACTCTGGTGAATGTTACATGTTATTCTAGTGAATGTTACATGTTACTCTAGTGAATGTTACATGATACTCTAGTGAATGTTACATGTTACTCTAGTGAATATTACATGTTACTCTGGTGAATGTTAAGGTACATGGACCTTTGTTTGATAATACCACTTGTGTGGAGTCGCCAAATGGGCAAAGATATATTCTATGATTTTTATTTCCAGAGTTTTAGAACAAAGTTTAGCTGAAAGTAAGGCAGGTTCAAAGAGAAAAAGAGGAGATATTTGGTTTGTTGATCCATTGAATCCTCATGAAAGAAAGAGACAAGAAGGGTGTCCTGTGGGTCTAAAAAATGTTGGGAACACTTGCTGGTTTAGTGCTGTCATTCAGGTAAGAGAATTTATAGCTCAATTGAAAAAAGAATCTTATACGTATTGTTGAGCATCACAAACAGCAGTTCCTTTTGAAGTCGCTGCAATTGTAAACAATGAATACAGAAATACTTGATAAATATAGTATGGCTATTTTAGTGGCTGGAAATTCAGACAGAAATTAAAGTAGAATGTAAAAATATAAGAAATATATTTCAATTTTAAAAGTACTTGAAGGTATGAACTGCAGTGCTTTACACTGGAATACTTTTCATGAAGAGCTTGTGCTTCTTTTTTTTTCAAGTAATTAAATTTTTTCTTAAATCAAATGCATATTTTCGAATTATTTTCTTTAAACTAGAGTATTACTCAGAAATTACAATTGCATTATCATAACAACATCTAAATGCATGCCATGGCAAAAATTATTGTAGAATGATAAAACCTTATTGTTAATATTCCACCTCGATCTCTCAAAGTTTTTCAGAGGTATCAAGTGTTTTTTCGAGTCATCTATATTTTTTAGTTTCTTAAATCCTTTGTTAAGACCAATGTCCAGCATTTAGAAAGCAAAATTATATAGATAAATTCTTTTTCATTTAGTCTTTCACTGGTTAGAAATTAACCAGTTTTAGATATATTACATAAAGATTAATACATTCAATGATTATTTTCAGTCTCTCTTTCATTTACGGAAATTTCGGCATTTGGTCTTAAACTTCAAAATCCCAAAAGAATTGTCTCAGGGGAACTCAACAGTAAGTATTTTTGCTAGAATTGATTTATTAACTGAAGTGTGGACCTGAATCAGCTAATATTGAACTAAGATTAAACTTTGTTTTACCTTTGTTAAAGTTTTATATCTCACATTTTTCAAGGAAACAAGGAATCTTCGATTTATGCAAGAGCTTCGATACCTATTTGCCCTAATGGTTGGTTCACAGAAGAAGTATGTAGATCCCTCAAAGGCTGTTGAGATATTGAAGGAGGCTTTCTCTTCATCGGCCTCAACAGGTGTTGGTGACAGTCAACAGGTGTTGTATTATTTTTCTGTAACACTGCATGCACTTACTATTCATCATTATTATTTAGACAGAAAATTTCTCACCTGTTGTATTTGTAAGTGATAGGATGTATCGGTATCACTGGATTTCTCGTCTGTTGTATTTGTAAGTGATAGGATGTATCGATATATCTGGATTTCTCGCCTGTTGTAAGTGGTAGGATGTATCGGTATCTCTGGATTTCTCGTCTGTTGTAAGTGATAGGATGTTCGGTATCTCTGGATTTCTCGTCTGTTGTATTTGTAAGTGATAGGATGTATCAATATCTCTGGATTTCTCATCTGCTGTAAGTGGTAGGATGTATTGGTATCACTGGATTTCTCGTCTGTTGTATTTGTAAGTGATAGGATGTATTGGTATCACTGGATTTCTCGTCTGTTGTAAGTGATAGGATGTATCGGTATCTCTGGATTTCTCGCCTGTTGTAAGTGATAGGATGTGTCAGTATCTCTGGATTTCTCATCTGTTGTAAGTGATAGGACGTATCGGTATCTCTGGATTTCTCGTCTGTTGTATTTGTAAGTGATAGGATGTTCGGTATCTCTGGATTTCTCGTCTGTTGTAAGTGATAGGATGTATCGGTATCTCTGGATTTCTCGTCTGTTGTAAGTGATAGGATGTATTGGTATCACTGGATTTCTCGTCTGTTGTATTTGTAAGTGATAGGATGTATCAATATCTCTGGATTTCTCATCTGCTGTAAGTGGTAGGATGTATCGATATATCTGGATTTCTCATCTGTTGTATTTGTAAGTGATAGGATGTATCGGTATCTCTGGATTTCTTATCTGTTGTATTTGTAAGTGATAGGATGTATCGGTATCTCTGGATTTCTTATCTGTTGTATTTGTAAGTGATAGGATGTATCGATATATCTGGATTTCTCATCTGCTGTAAGTGGTAGGATGTATTGGTATCACTGGATTTCTCGTCTGTTGTAAGTGATAGGATGTATCAGTATCTCTGGATTTCTCGTCTGTTGTATTTGTAAGTGATAGGATGTATCAATATCTCTGGATTTCTCATCTGCTGTAAGTGGTAGGATGTATTGGTATCTCTGGATTTCTCGTCTGTTGTAAGTGATAGGATGTTCGGTATCTCTGGATTTCTCATCTGCTGTAAGTGATAGGATGTATCGGTATCTCTGGATTTCTCGTCTGTTGTATTTGTAAGTGATAGGATGTATCGGTATCTCTGGATTTCTCGTCTGTTGTAAGTGATAGGATGTATTGGTATCTCTGGGTTTCTCGTCTGTTGTATTTGTAAGTGATAGGATGTATCGGTATCTCTGGATTTCACTCATTTGAGTCTGTGATATCACTTATTTTTGTGGCGGATTTGTATTCAATCCAAGCCGCAATGATAAGATTTACTTCTTGGGTAGTCATTTTAAGGGCATCATGCAAACTTTTAAAGTTATTTCTATTTTTTTTTTTTTTTTACTTTACTGTGCACCTACAACATAATGGGATTGGCCAATCGTGTTGTGTATAATTTTGTGTTAGGTTGACAAAATGCTGCATGAACTCGCATTAGCGAAGTGGCATATGACAATGTAATGACATATTTCTTAAAATCATAATAGCGCAGCAGTGTATTGACATTTGATAGAACAATTGTAGTTTTTGTCCATACCAGCAATTCTCGTCAGTACTGAATTTTTTTATTTCACAACCGCTGATCACAGTAGTTAAAAATCCATGCACGAAATCAACATATTAACAAGAATTATTAACACTGCTAATATTTATTACCAAAAATGAACGAATAATAATCTGAATAATGCCTCATTTTGCAATCCTGTTCATGTTACTTATGTCCAAATTGATATGGATGGTCGTACATGTATTTGGAATTTGAAATTAATCATAACGTCATTTCAATTAAAATTGAAATCTTCATATCTTACGTAAAATAATGCACCTGTGTCAAAACACACAATGAACATAAAATTATCTGGAAAAACCATCAGATGTGTTCAGACAAACCATCAGATGTGATCAGACAAACCATCAGATGTGTTCAGACAAACCATCAGATGTGTTCAGACAAGATGCCTTCAAAGTGTGAAATTTATTTTCATTTCATCATCAGTTGGCATTGCAAAGAACTTTCATTAGTAAAATATAAAAATAATAAAATTAGTAAAATATTGTATTGTTAGTGTTTTTAAAATCACAGATGTAATATCATTCTTGATTAATTGACAAAATGTGCTGTCTTTATCACTTGTATGTCTTTGTATGACATTTATGTTTGATGAACCCTTCAAAATCATACCATGATTACAAAAATTCCACCATCCGTTTACTAGATATGAAATATGATCGTTATACATTGAATACCTTAAATGATATATTTGAAGAAATTACAGTAATAAATGAAAAAGGAGCAGCATTAATTACCAAAAACTTTCACAATGATTAAAGTTATTTAATGATGTGGCTAATAAGAAGTTTGGAACATTGACGATTATAAAAGAACAAATTACCTTTACACTAGTTAGTGACAATTTAGTCTTCTGTTCTGGGACAGCGACATAGGAATTTTTTAAACATCCAGTAATGTATGATTATATTTGAGCAATATTTAAATGGGATAAATGCATGCTTGTTATTTCCGTTAAAACATTAAAACATGAAATGCTTAAATTGAATGTAATTGGGGGGGAAATGTGTTTACAGAAACATTTGAGTTTCTAATTGGTCACAAAATTTTCAAATGTCTAGATAATTGAAATTATGCTATTTTGCACGAAATTTATAGATAAAAACATGATTGATACTATACTTTTTTCATGGTTCTTGCCAAAGTTGAGCAGCTGTGTTAATAAAACAATATGGCTCTAATACAATATTTAGTTAGTTCACTAAACCTAGACAGGGAAAATGTTAGTGTCCAACCCTGCATTGCTCAACTCTTCAAAATCTTTTGACAGATTCACAAGTAGGAGAAGCATGCTTTAAGTGATGAGTCTCTTTATGATTCTAGGATGTGAGTGAATTCCAACACAAATTATTGGAGTGGTTAGAGGATGCTTTCAAGTCTCACCCCTCTAGATCTCCTTCCCCTACACCTTGGTAAGACATGTTTTTGTTTGGTTTTTTTTATACTTCACGAAAAATTTGGGGGGAGCATACAGTCACTGCCGTGTCCTTCCGTCCATCCAAGCTCATATTTCCTAAACCTTTCATCGGAAATTGATCACAAATGTTCCTTGAGAAAAAAAATTGTGGACCAAGGTCATTTTTGAAAGGTCAAGGTCACTCAGAACATATATCTCATCAACAGAATAAGTTCCTTATTTCAACAGTTTTTGAACAGGTGTTGATCATATATCACATAAATAAGTAATGGAAAAATGGCTTTCAGGCAAAGGTCACTCAATGTCATTTTAGAAAGGTCAACTCAAAACATATACCTTACATGTATATAAGGAAAAAGTTCATTATTTCAATAGTTTTTGCACAGGTATTGATCACATGTTGCACAAATAAGTAACAGGTATATGGCTTTTAGTCAAAGGTCACTCAAGGTTGTTTTGTAAATGTCAAGGTTACTCAGAACATAAACTGTATATGAAAAAAAAACCTTCAGTTCAATATTTCAACAGTTATTGGTCTTTTGGACCAAGGTCTCTCAAGGTCATTTTAGAAAGGTCAAGGTCACCCAGAACATGTACCTTACATGAGAAAAGAGTTTCTTATTTCAACAGTTTTTGAACAGGTGTTGATCATATATCACACAAATAAGTAATAGGCAAATGGCTTTCAGACAAAGGTCACTCAAAGTCATTTATGAGTACTCAATTTACTTTCATTTATGAATACTCAACATAACTTATTTATAAAAAAACACCCCACCTTCATTTCAAGTTATTGATCATTGTGCAAGGCATTTTTCATATAAAGTAGTTCATTGGTTAGATGCAGTTTAGTGAGCATTGATCAGATTTACTGATATTCTTGTTTATAAGGAAGCTTTTGAGAGTTTGACAAAATATTAACAGAGGATGAATTCAATATCATGGCAATTTATGTTCTTGTCAAAAATTGTTCCAGTGGAAGCAATGACATGGAAGAATACAGGGAAATCAAGAATCCAATGTGTGAGCTGTTCTATGGACAGTACAGAGCAGAGGGTATTAATGAAGGTAAACTGTACCAGTTCTCTCTAAACCTAAACCAAAGACTCTTGTCTTGTAATTTTCTTTGAGGCAGTTCATTTCATTTACATTTTTCAAAGTTTGTGAAATGTTGTATACTAG
The DNA here is from genome assembly GCF_947568905.1 of Ostrea edulis. Lineage (NCBI taxonomy): Eukaryota > Metazoa > Mollusca > Bivalvia > Ostreida > Ostreidae > Ostrea > Ostrea edulis. The sequence continues at coordinate 45,160,604 of NC_079165.1, forward strand.
GTAAACCTGTGCACCTTGTAGAGATTGTTTCTATTGATGCATTCAGTTTGGAGAAAGTTATGGCCATTTGTAGTTATTTTTCATGAGATTTCTGTACAGTCTGCCTGTATCCTCCCCCTCAAACAATTTCTGTACATTCTGTATCCTCCCCACAAACAATTTCGGTACATTCTGTCTGTATCCTCCCCCACAAAAATTATTTAGGGTGTATTGGTTACCGTATTTGTCTTTTCATTTAGTTATGTGTCATTCAAGTTAGTCACCAAAGAGATATATTTTGTTACTCAGATTTGCATTTCCTCCTTTTTACACCATGAATATTGATAAAAATAGAGGTCATAGGAATTTAGTGTAACTGGCATTTAGATGAAACATGAATAATGTTGAAACTCAAGTCTTCCTGGTCTTCTGCCATACAATATTTCATATGACGCCCAAATATAGATGAGCCATGTGCTCTTATTTAGCCTGTCTGAATTTTACCCCCTTTTCAGGGCCGAATGTAGGACAACTGTGTCCAACCCATACATATAGTCTTTTGGGAGATTGAAAAGGATTGAGAGTTTAAGATAACTACAGACTTCTTATTGGTTTAAGTTTTATCTTCCTCCGACAGAGTGGGTTTTTTAATGCAAATATTAATTGCAGGAGGATGCCCCCATTTGCTGAGCCTTTTTATTTATACAAAGTAATTTTTTAAAATGGTTGGTGTGATGCATTATCTTAACTTACACTCATGAAATTATTAGTTTCAGAGTTGTTCCTATTTCTCTGTGATTGGTATAAAGCATAGTGCAAAATTGATAGTAGGGTTTTAGGTTAGTGCAGTGTATGAAGTGTTGTTTTACACAAAACTGTCTATCAAGCTATATAAAGCTGCTACGTAGGATGCATGAATTAATATTAAAGTACATCAAGAGAGAGTCACTCCCTTCTTGTAATAAATTGCTCTGCATTTTTGTAGGAAAAAGATTTAGCAATGAAGAGAATTTTGGTCAGTTTCCATTACAAGTGAATGGTTTTCGTGATATTCATGAAAGCTTGGAAGCAGCTACAGCACAAGGTGAAATCGAGACTATAAACAGGGATGCCACTCAAAAATCAGGACAAGAGGTAAAATGAATTACATGTTCATTATTGGATTATGAAATCTGATTACTTACATTAGCAAATGTATGACATAAATTTCACTGTTTTTCATGATTTTGTGAAGTAATTCCAGTATATTCTTATGTCCATCCAAAAAATGTCCTCTTAAACTGTTGTATGGATCTTTGGGAAAATTTGTCATGTGTCGTGGACTTTTAACCATTTGACAACATTATGCAGTTACTCACCATACATTGAGTTTTGGTCGTGCTTATCATTGCAGAAGGGGAGACTTTTGTAATAGTCCACTAAAACTGTTCCTCTACACGCTAAGAAAAAAAAATTAATGATGTTTGTTGCGTAGAACATATTTGTCACGATTCAATGTATTGTGACATCACTTTATTTACACCTGGCTTGTAAATTATGCAAAATTTCCTTATTTGAATCTTCTAATAATTACATATAATACCATTTAGTTACATAGGAAATTATTATAATCCAGCCCAATCGAGGATGTACAGGGATTTATCCCCAAGTTGTATTCCTTACACCCTGGGGCATACAGTGTACATGCAGACAGTTCAATTCTGCTGGGTTTTAGCTCACTTGAACAAAATGTGAGCTTTTGAAATCCAAATTTTTTTTTTCAATAAAGTATCCTTGGGTGAGGAATGCCTCTTTCCAAATAGGAAATAATTGAATAATAGTAATAATGAATAGAGGGGGATGTTTAAGATAATTTCTGAAGATCCTCTTGACCAGAAAAGCCAAATTTACATGATAGTTTCATTGTATATTCATATTTGTTCAAATCATGCCTTTGGGGCCAGGGTGAGAATCACAAGTTTCAATTTTTACAAAGAATTTCTATAGGTAAAGAATCTTTGAAAATCTTCTCAAGAGCCACAAGGGTTCTATTCATGACATTGATATGCAAGTATCCTCATGTGTAGAATCTAGTATATTCAAGCCATCACATCTAGGGCCCTACAATAAAGGTTTAAAGTTTTGAATGTTAAATTTTCTTTAAAAATATATCAGAAATGTCAAAGGTGTAATTTGTCAAATTAGTATGGAAGCATTCTTCAAACCACAGAAATGTTTAAATATTGTGTTCTTGAAAGCCTCAATGGTACTAAATATCAAATTGATATGTAAGCATTCTCATGTAATGTAGATTGGAAACAACAGTCCACAGTAAGGGCTTCATAGTTTTAGTGTTTCAAACTTTTATTTTTCTTTATTTCTGTAGAAATAACGTGACTCAGGTGAGTGTTGTGGCTCATGGATCTTTTTTTTTTTTCCTTTTTCAGCTATGGTTTACAAGACTCCCTCCAGTGTTGACATTTGAATTATCTCGTTTCCAATTTAATCAGCAACTTGGAAGACCAGAAAAAATACATAATAAGATAGAATTTCCCCATGTGATATATATGGATAGGTATTGTACTTTCTCTCTTTCTATCTCTAAATGCATCTCTCTCTCTCTTGAATTTTACTAAGGAAAAATAGTTCCTAACATTTCATATCTTTAGCTCACCTTTACTGAGAATGAGATTTTCTAATATAAATTTGTACTGCTATGTTACAGCTGTGCAATTTAGAATTGTATCACTGTGGCACATAGAGTATTTAGTAATAGTAGACAATGTGCAGGAAAATATATAGAATAATAATGAAAATTAACTTTACACAATTTCTTGATCCTTATAGGTGTTTGCACAAAGTGAAAAAATTAGTTGTATATATCCTGTTTATGCTAACTTTTGAATTATCAGATGGAGCAGGCTGCTCATGCATCAAACTGATTCATATAACTTTGACAGCAAGGTTGAGGTCATTGAATAGAATCTGCTAAAATCAAACATCAGTAATTTATAAGTATTGATACTGAAAATTGATTGACAGTGATATCATTAACACAATTCATGATGAACTAAACTAAGGCAATTGATGACAAAGACACTGTCAGTGACATTAACACTAACATGATTTCTACCTCTATCACCATGAATTTCATTTATACACACTATGTCAGTTTAAAGGAACGATTTTCCCCCAAATTTTCTTTTTCACTTTTTAAAAATGATCAAAATCTACAGCCTAATATGTTGAAAAGGTTTCACAAAAAAATTAAGGTTATTTATCATGACAGAAGCTCATTATAGAGAGTTTATTATTTGTTTTGAAAACAAAGATTGAGGTGTGTTATTGTTTAATAAGTTTTCAAAATAAATGGATAAGTTTATTATATATCACATCTCAAGTATACTTGAGGTAAAATGTGTCATTTAAAAGTTAGAATTTGAGAATGTACAAAATGCAGATGCTTTAAATTACAAAATTAGCATTTCACGGGTTTGTTTGTTTACGTAAAAAGACTCGAGTCTTTGTTTACATAACACAGAATTAAAGCTAAAATATTGCTCTTATCCTTGCATTCAGATGGTCCAAATTTTGGTTGTCAACTTTAAATGAGTTATATTTTCAAAAATGAAAAAAAATTTTTTTCGAAAAACGTGAACCAGTCCCTTTAAAGCATTGAGAAATTGATGTTTCCAAATCTGTTGGAATATGGATCATCCGATATATTCAGAAACACAAGTATCTGCTGTTCAGTCTGGTATTGATAATTGACTGACGGACTGAACATTTTTGGATTAGTTGTATCACAAGTTGATGTTAGTTTAAAAAAAAATTAAGAAAAAAGATTATCCAAGTGAGTTTAAACTTTTTTAGTGATCAAGGCCCAATTGTACAAAAGTTCATTAAGTTTTACTGTCAGTTAACATCTAGTTAAACGTTATATAAAACTAAAGATTAATGGCAAGTTAACTGTCAGTTAAAGTTAATAAACCATTTTGCAACTGGGCCCAAGTTTTCAGTAACAGAATATCCAGTGTTGATAATTCTTAGGATTTTCTTAAAACCAATGGTGGTTAGTGGCCCCAGCTCTTTAATGCTTCTCAGCATTTAAAATAAGTGACACAGATTTACCAACAGTTCATTTAGGTATTCAATTATTTTCAAAGGTATTTAGACTGTAATAATCATGACACACGCCAACGAAGAGAACAAGTTAAGAAGCTGATGGAGGAGCTTGTAGTTTTGTATTCCAAATTAGACAAGTAAGTAGGATTTCAATTTGTGAGAGAACTGAATGGGTTGAATTTTCAACATTGAATGCCATCATAATTTTAACTGTCATATTTGTTTGTTTTTACAGATTTAATCATTATGGATCCGGCAGTAAAAAGGTCCCTTTACAAGATGTGCTTTCTTATGCTTTGGAATTTGCTCAAAGCAAACCTAATTCAAACTCTTCACAAGATGTAGAAATGGAATCTCCTAAAGCATCTTGCAGTACAGTTTCTGAAACTGAGAAGCAAGAATGTAGGTAAGCGTCTTGTCTAAATGTCAACATTTTTAAATGGTATGTTTTAATTCACCAGAGTTCAGGTAAAGCCTTGTAGCAACCATGTGATGACAGTCACAAAGTACTCAGTCCCTAATTCCTATTGATACACTTAAAAAATAGTGCAATAGTTATCAACCGTTTGTGTAATTGATGAATATCTCATCACAGCCTGTTTGGAAGACTTCTGTCATTCTAGAAAAACAAGAATAAACACATGATATGGATTTATGTACGTACATATAAAAAATACAGAAATAAGAAATTCATGACAACTGGATGCCACCCACAGATTAGTAAACACAGGAAACAAGGAGTCCTAAGTCCTAGAATTCTCCATTTAGCATAGTGCACAGAAATATGCAACAACATTTTGACAGCATGGCAAGTCTAAGTATTCCCATATGGCCCTTTAGCCTTGGGTCATCCGTAGAGTGAAATGAGTCTAAGTAAACTGAAATAAGGTCCACCCTGTACACTATAACTTTAGAAGTAAAGTTAAACAAAGGTCAAAAATGGTTACTACAGCTTGTACATGTTTTCTGATTTGAAATTATAATTTGAAGAATTTTAAAATAACACCTATAATTAGTAATGTACTAATTATCGCCGACTTTCGATTGTCGGTTGCTATAACTGAAACTATGAATAATCGATTGTCAATTTGAAAATCGAAAATTGCCGACGTCGATATTTTTTTAAATAATACGAATATTCCTGCCGAGATTTAACTAAAATCAAAATGGCTGACGAAACTGAATCATCCGATAAGATTGAATTTGAATATTGTTTAATATCCCGCTCGAGAATATTTCACTCATAAGAAGGGCTGCAAAATTTAGGCCTATGCTCGGCGCTTACAGTCTTTGAGCAGGGAGGGATCTTTATACCACACCTACTGTGACACGGGGCCTCGGATTTTGCCTCTTACAACAAGCAAGACTCTATTCTAACCCGGATCCCACAAGAACAACAACAAAAGTCAACAGATCTATCCCTATCCCGGGAAAACCAAATCGAAAGTATCGGATTATTAACTTCAAGTTTCTAATGATTTTAGATGTCTCCATTAGTGAAAAATGAGAGAGAGAGAGAGAGAGAGAGAGAGAGAGAAAGAGAGATGTTAAACAAGATACGATCAATCAATCTGATGATTTTATTCTAATTAATTTAATATTTAGGGTAAAAAAGTAAATTCATATATTTATGCCGTAAATTTGAAATGAATAAAATTCGATTATTTTTTGATTAATCAATCGAAAAGGTGGATCCGATTAATCCGATCATTGATTAATTTTTTATTCCCGATTGTACATCACTACCTATAATTGGAAACGTCAGCTCAGTTTTCAAACAAATGTACTCACTTTGTGTTAATAGATACATTACATGCATGCATAAGAATAACTAGCTCTCATACTACATGTACATTGTATCTAACTGTATAAATAATTAAAAAAAATAACCTTAAAATTCATAGTGTCCTACAGGACAAGTTCAAAGTTATTGATTAGAAAGTCTGTTCTAAACCATAACTTTGCAATGAAGAGAAAGTAGAAGTCATCAGGCCAATTCAAGGTTATTGATAACACATTTGCTTTTCCAGGGCATAATTTTGTTATAGAGAAGCAGTAGATGAAATGATTATTATACCCCCCGCAACAAAGTTGGGAGGGGGGGTATACTGGAATTGGTTTCTGGGCTCTTTCTACCTACAGTGACTATATCATACATATAGACTACTCATGGGATGAAGATGTTCCCTATCGATTTTGGGGTTCAAAGGTCAAGTGCACTGGACATTGAAGTAGCAATATGATTTCCATGCTCTAAAGCATTATCCTTTCCATCTACAGTCAGCATATCATACATATGGACTACCCATTTTACAAAGATGTTCCCTATCGAATTTGGGGTCAAAAGGTCAAAGGTCAAGCACACTCCTAGAAAAGAGACTACCCAAGGTTTTGTCATGCCCTTTCTTTTTTACACTCTGGAAAGAGGTAATTTACACCTATTAACAACACCCTTTGGGAGATTGGGGTAAGGGAGGGTATTCTTAGTGAGCATTGCTCACAGTACCCCTTGTTACTTTTTATCATAAAAACTTGACAAACTTTAAATAAAACTTCCTCTAATTGTACCATCAACGTGCAACACTTCTACTTTTAAGTTTTTCGTCCTGCAAGACCCACAGGCGTCTTGCATAAGGGAATTTATGCATTTATCATTAGCGTGAATTTCCTCTCTGATTTTAAAAGAACCTCTTTTACAGTTATAAATTCAATTTTCTCAAATTCAATGGTCTGTATGGGACTTTTAATCAAGGTTTGAAGTTATAAATCAAAATACAAGAATAATATTCAAACTTCATACCGTAAAATGGGTATTCTTTGCAGGTGTCAGTTTTTGCAGATAGGAAAAATATACAAGAATTACAATCGCTAAATGGATAAATATGTATATGATAGTACAACTGCAGAAATTGAAAAATGCAGAATGTAGTTTGCTAACTTTTAGGGATCAAATTGTAAAATTTCCAACTGCAGAAAATACCCATTATATGGTGTTGTTACATTGATCACTATTCAAATTATGTTCTCTGCATTCAGGGAATGCCCAAATAAGGATTGGAATTTTTGCATAGAAATATTATGTAAAAAAAATTCTGTATGTATTGACCAGTAAATGGCCACAAAGTTCATGTAAATGTATAAGTATCAAGAAGAAAACTGCAATACTCGGGTGAGTAATTTGGCCCATGAGCCTTTTATTGATAAAGAATATCTGTTTACATATGAGATGACATTATTTTGTTTTTGTTGAACAGTTCTGACATGGGAGCTGATGTCTTGCCTTGTTCGATGTCCACAGACATCACTATGACTACCATTCCTTCCACACCTGTCAAAGGTTACAAAGAGGTGGATTACATCTGTAACCCATCTCCGCGCCATGTCAGTGAGAATGAATTAAATGTTCTTCAACACTGTCTTCATCGATGGAGAACGGAAGTGGAACAAGATGTTAGGGGTAAAGATTTATATTTTTAATATGAATAATTCATAAAATGAAGAAACAAAAAACCTTATCATTATTATTACTCTGTCCATTGTGATATCAATATTTTCTGTTTAAAATTAACATTTTTATGTCCCTTCATTTAAATGAAATGCAGTTTTCTGTTTAAAATTTGTTGTCTGTATACAATTTATAAATTTGAATCAAATTTAGTGAAAATCGTCCTTTTTGTGAAAGTTTTTCTTTCAAAAAACATAGAACACAGCTTTTAACAAAGAAAATTTTTTTAATACATTAATTTTGTATACTGGAAACATAAATCTATAATGGTGTTTGTATAAAGATTTTCCAAATCTGCACTTGGATATTTGATAGTTTTAAAAGACTGCATGAAAAATAGCCATTTTATGTTAAAATGTCTGTCTACTATTAATTGGAGTTTGTAGAATCATGCCAATAGATTGTTAATCAAATCTGTATTTCAGTGCATTGTTAACACAAAAAAATATTTGTCTTATTTTAGAGTTACAAGAGAAGATTAATAAATTAGAAATTACTAAAAACAGTATGTACTCAGATGAGGCAATGAAAAAGGTGAGAATTAATTTAGTTTGCATCAGGTAAAATATATTTTATCCCATATCATTAAGTATTATATTTTTATTATGTATTTCTGAGAAGGAAAAAAACACCACATTTTTAACTTACCTAAGCAAGAATGTTAAGGATGGATTCTTCTCATATTCACTGGATGCGTTCAGATGTGATATTTTGTACAACAAATATAGAATGTATACATTGTTTTGACACACAGAAAAGTGGATGTCGCAGTTCTTATTTTTGTGTTAACTTTATTTCAAGGTCACACTCTTTTCACACCAAAGGACAATGAAATTCGATTTGATCAGACATAAATTGTATGCACTGTAGAACACTTTCATTTCACAAGACCTTATTTTAATGTTTATTGCTCAAGTATGTTAGAGTTTATTCCTGGGAGTTTAATTTTCCTACTCCTGCTACTTAGATTTTTTTTTCTTTAGAAAATATCGGGGGTGAGACATTCAAAATGGCTTCAATCGGGATAGCAAGTTGAAATATATGTTAGTTACGACCTGTTCCCATAGTTCTGAAAAATCTTTACATACTGTGATTTCGTTCTACTTGAGAAAATGTCAGTACTTTCTAATTTTTCAACTGAGGGAATAAAATTATGTTGATTCCACTGAAAATATATTCCTTTATGATTATAGTTCCTCAGACCCCATTTTAGCATTAAATGTTACAACTTTAAGCAAAAAAAAAGTAATTGGGCTTTATGACCGATTTGTTTCATAAGTGAAGAAAATGCATGCACATATGGTACTTTCCATCTAATTCGCCTGAATGATGACAAGAATCCATCCTTAAGTGAGCTTTTCTGATCAAGATTTGATCCAGCATCTGTTTGTCTGACATAAACTTAAGATTTTCTTCTTCTCAAGAGCCATTTAGCCAGTTTCAACGAAGTTGGCACAAAAAATTTTGTAAAGAGGATTCCAGTTGTTTAAATTCGTGGTGGCTCAATTTTCGTGGAATTCGTGGGTACCCCTCACCCACGAATTTACATCCTCAACGAATAAAGAATCATAATTACATTCAAGAGTTATCTTTCTTAAAAATATATAAATCCACGAAATTACCTCCCCACAAACCCGTAAAAATTCAGCAATCCATGAAAATTGGCCCCCACGAATATAAATGATTCTACAGTATTTTCCTCCTGAAACCACTGATTTAAAAAAGACTAGACTTACATGAAGTATTCTCACTTAGTATAGATTTAGTGTTCTGATGGTGGACCCTTGGGTCAGCATTGGTTCACAGTGACAGTGAAGTTTTACATAGGAATATAATGATATGGAAATGTCTTTTAAAAATCTTCCTGTCAGGAATAACAAGGCACAGTTTGTCAAATTACTGTAAAATCATTCTCCTATAGCGTAGATTCAAATCCATCCATTTGTTGGCTCCTTTTGTCAGCATGAGGCCATGAAAAGCATTCAAAGTTTTCTGTAAATTTTCTTTTCTCAAGTACAGAAAGCCTACAATTTGTCAAAAGTAAATTGAAAACATCCTCATTTAGTGTAGATTCAAGTTTGTTCAAACCATAACCCAGAATTAGCATGGGGTCTTGGTTTGTTGTTTATTAGATCTCATCACTGTATGAGAAAGGTTGGCACTGTGGCCCATGAATCTCTTGTTTGAATTTCAGTGTCCTTATCATTTACACGCTGTGTTAGTACATGAAGGCCAGGCTGCCTCAGGCCACTACTGGGCCTACATATATGACTCCATTAACAAAGAGTGGCTGAAATTTAATGACATCGCCGTGACCAGTGCATCGTGGGATGATTTGGTGAAGGAGAGTGTGGGAGGATATCACAACGCCAGTGCTTACTGTCTGATGTATGTTGGACAGTCACATGTGGAATCTAGTAAGGAATTGGTTATATATAGTATGTTACATACGTAAAGTAATCTCAGCCTCAGTTTGATTTGTACTGCATGGATGAATTATAAGTCACTTAAACATTTAACAGATTTTGGTTAATTTTTTAAAAGCATACTATCTATATTATGCACAGGGTTTTAATAGAACTTGTAGCAAGTTTATGACCATGTTAAATTTAGGAAAAAAAATTAAGTATTTGATTGCAAAGTAGTGTTTTCTTGTCAATTCTTGATTGATGTGCATGTGCCAACAGAAAGAAAATTTATCAGTTAATCTGACATGAATATAGGTGGCATCGGTGGCCTAGTGGTTAGGCTGTCAGACTCTCGACCGAAAGGTCGTGGGTTCTAGTCCTGGCCACGGCAGGGCCGACATTGTGTCCTTGGGAAAGGCACTTTACATGAATTTCCTCACTCCACCCAAGTGTAAAAGGGGTACCTGGCTATAAACAGTGAAAGATATTGTTAGAATGTTAGTGCTCTAGCGCCTTAACGGCAGCTTGCACTGTTTGATTCCTAGAAGGCTGAGAAAGTTCTAGATTGATATAAGGTCTGCCGGGGTAATAATGCATTGTAAAGCGCTTTGAGCAGCATACGCTGGAAAAAGTGCTATATAAAACCAATCATTATTATTATAAGTACAGTGTCACCTCGTTATATCGCCAGCTTTTGTCCCAGTCTATTGTGTTATATTGAGGGTGACATTATAAAGAGTTTCACCATTTTAGTTCATCCATCTAAAAATAATGTGGGTCAATTATTCCTTTTATTGTTGTCCACATATGACAAGATATGTAAATGCATGAAATTGTTTTGCTTTAGTTCTTAAAATTTCGTTAAATAGTGGGATGATCTGCACATGTGCATTTCTAAAACACATAAGTATATATACAATAGTTTTATTTGTGTCGTGGTAGGTTCTACGATGACTGAATATGTTGAGCGGTTGACAAGCACACGTAATGGCTACAAGTTTTTTCTGGAACACAGAAATATGACTTCACAAATCTGCTGGACAATATCAGAAAATTTTTTTTTTAATAATTCAAGCTATTTTGCAATTACCTATATTTACCTGTTTTCATGATGCACACTAAATTGAGATTTGTTATGATTCACTGGACAGACCAATTATGTTTAATGATGGATTCTGATCCCTGGTTGTAGGCATTGTTATCGGGGGGGGGGGGGGGGGGGGGGGGGGGGGGTATAAAGGTGATTTGACCTTTTGTACCTGAAAACAGGTGATAGGGGAGGTTGGAATTATATCAGGTTTTTCAGCCTGCATGGAAATCCATTCTACACATTACAATGGTGGTGTGCAAAGGGGGGGGGGGGGTGATATACTGAGGTGACACTGTATAAGTGAACGAAAATACAGAAGCCTTCATGGGTAATATATATCTTAGTAAAGCTTAACATTTATTTTGTTAACTTGCAGATTCTCAAACAGACATGCCTCCTCAGTCTGATATTGAAAACCTTCCAGATGATTTGAAGGAAATTGTGATAGATGACAATAAAAGATTTGCACAAGAAATAGTAGACTGGGATGAGGCACAGTCTAGGAATACTATTTCACCTAGTGGAGGATCCATTAGTAGTGGAGGAGGAGATGGAGATGTCAAACAAGAGAGAACATCAGCCAAAAGTAATTACTTATAGCTTTGTTGCTTTGCAGAAAAGAAACATTAAGGAAATGGACTAAACTGACCATACAGTCTCGTTTTATTGGGCTGACTTCTTTATTAGGTCACCTGAATATATTCAGGCAGATATTTTCACGATATAATGGGCCTCTCTGTGAGATTTCAGTAATGTTTTTAGGTCACCTCAGTAAACTCAGGTGACCTATTGCAATTGGTTGTTGTCCGTCATGCATTAACATATTGAACAGTTAACTTTTTCTTAATAACTACCAGTCCAATTCTTTTGAAATTTGGTATAAGGCATCATTGGGACAAGAGGGACATAAATTATAAATTTCAGGACTCCAGCACCCCTGGGGCCCTAGGGGCAGGGCAAAAACTGCCCAAAATTGACAAATTTTCAAAAATCTTCTCAAGAACCACACACATGTAAGAAAAACTAAATGCATAGTGATGTAGAGCAGGAAGGCCTCTACCAAAATTGTAAATTTCATGATCCCCTGGGTAGGGGTTCTGACCCCCAGGGCGGTGCCAAACTTGGTATATAGTGCTAAATGGATAGAGCAGTTAGTCTTTTACCAAAATTGTAAATTTGATTTTCTCAGACTAAGGGTTCTGACCCCATGGTGGGGCCAAACTTAGTATATAATATGTATGTGTAAGTTTGCTGATACTGTATAAAATCTAAATGCATACTTAGGAATAGCAGAAAAGGATGTACAAAAAATGGTGAATTTCATAACCCAGGGTTATGACTTTAGGATTAATCATATCTTTTGATGTTTTAATGTAAATACACCTATTATTTAAAGCCTTTCATCAGTGTATGTACTTTTGAGGGCAGTGAAGTTTTAAGAACACATCTTGTTTATACTGTTGCTGAACATTAGAATTTAGCTGAAATATTCAGAACAGGAAATTTTTTCTAGATTTCATAGCCCATGGAAGTAGTGATACTTTTTCACTAGTATTCAGGTTACCGATAAGGCCTGTGGGCCTCTTGTTTGTGTAGTCCACTGTGAAATCTTTTTTTTTAAAATATAGGCTTACAGTAGGATCTATTACAAAGTATTTCTTTTATCATATCTACATATATTTATATTTCCAATGTTTTTTTTCTTTGATATCTCTACAAATTGTAATGATAGCCATATCCTTATGAATGCGATGCAGTTGTAAATGGTGTACATTTAAATCTCGATAAATATAGTAAAGTCTTTTCTAACAGCAGGGAATTCCAACAGAAAGGAAGGTAGAACTAAACTTCATTTTTGAAAATACATGAAGATATGAACTTCAGTGCTCCTCGTGTCGCAGTTCATACTCTCATGTATTTTCAAAAATGAAATTCATTTCTTGGTTAGAGTCAGCCAGTCTCGACAAATATCTTTGGTTTGCCAGGACTGTATCGAGATTTCAGAAATTCATTGTAATGCAAAGGTTGCACATAAACAGACAATCTTAACAAAGGTCACTCAAATGGGGATGATTTAGCTTTAGGTATTTGTCAGGGTCTTGACTGTAATTGAGAGATATTAGAAATTCATACAAAAATAATAAATTGCGTATGAGCAGTGTCGTGACCCAAAACCATTGTCTTATAACCAAGGTTACTAATAAGAATATAGAATTACTTCTTGGAGGCCATAGCTTTGTAAAGGAGATATAAGGCAAAGTTTGCTGATGATCTGCAAATTGTGATAGCAGTAAAGCAAGAGCACTTGTCAAGTCAAAGTTCATTATTACTAGACAATGGGTTATGATCATGGATTAATGGCAGCTTGTCAAAGTAACTGGTAAATATGTTTGAAATATTTATGCATGTATCACACAAAATTTTGGGGTATATATTGCCCATCTGTCTGTCTGTTGGTTCATCTGTGTTTGTCTTTGTAATGGAAACACATAGAGGTTCATACTTGACACAAAGATTGCTAATGGCAGATGTGTCATGACCCTGACCAGAATTCATTTGATAAAGGTATATCGTTTTGTTTGTCTGTATTGTACAGAGGGGCGGTAGAGTCACACAGCAAAGAAACTGGTACATCCTGTCCAATAAATTCCATACAAACATTATATCTAATTATGTCTTTTGTCATGGTCATTTGCATATTCATAACTTCAATGCCAAACTGCATTCAATTGTGGTGTCATATAATTCCATCCTAGGTTGTTATTTATGTTGTCAGTAATTTCTTACTGCTAGCCCCCGATTTGGTAATTATGACAATCAATCTATCCCCTATTGTTCTGTTAGTTTGGTGTGTTTTTTTCAGATGGTTGCCCCCAACCCCCTTTAAAAAACAATGAAATAGATTGGAAGTTATTGTACAATACAGGACAGTGGTACAGTTCTGTGGAATTTAAGGACTGCTAAGTTCTGCCTAGTGCTGCGCTATGGCACAACTGTGTTATGGGGAAACATTAGAGTATAAAACTTGACACATAGGTTTCTAATGGCCATATGGTGTGTCACGATCCTCATCCAATGTCATTTGGTCAAGGTTGAAGTCGCTGAAAAAAAAATTAATACTTTTGTTTGGACCATATCTCGGACTTGACACAGGTTGTTTATGGCCAGACGGTATGTCAAGACCACGACTCATGGTAATTTGGCCTAGAACAAAGACAATTAGAATCATAGTCTTTTCTGTATCTATCTTAGGTAGAAATTGTAGAAATCGTTATGAATGTGACATTCAGATTTGCTGTATCTTGAATATAACCTACTTCGGATAAGCCTTATCTCATTTTTTGCCCAAAATTGACAATTGCTGAAGAACAGACAGCATGTTGTGATCATGAACCATGGTCTTTTGGCCAAGCTTAAGGTCAATGATTAAAATGTTAGACATATTTGTCCAGGCCAATCTTTTGAAATGGAGAGATATTAGAAAATAGGGACAAAACTGATAATCATAAAAACTGAAAGCATTTATTTCTCCGAGTTTAAAGATGCACTCAATGCAGCATCAACATGCAGCACTTCTAATATTAGTTTATTGTTGTTTAGTATGTAAGTGACCCATGGATCTCTTGTTTTCCAAATTAACTCTGACAGCTTTTTAAGTCCCACTCGAAGAGTTGCTGAGGGTATAATGTTTTTGACCCATCCATCAATCAGTCTATTCTTCTCAGCACAACTCCTCTGAAACTGCACAATAGAATTTCATTTCTTTGTTTTTAATATGGACTTAGTCCAACATACTGTTTAGATGTGCATATTCACAGGAAATTCTGATTTGATTTATTTCTGGGAGTTAAGCCCCTTTTGAATATAGAAGTTAGGCCATTATATACTACAAAATGTAGTACTGTTTGGTGCAACTTGCATGAAACAGGTTTAACACATCATATACCAGTACTATTTGGTGCAACTTGCATGAAACCGGTTTAACACATCATGAATTTTAACAAGGAAGAGATACTGTTTTCATATGCCATCCAACTCATCTCTGGCTCCTGCATTCACCACATATATATTCAAAAAGAAAAAAATACATTAGAGTAATACCAGTTCCATATTCCCAACATGCTGCCATTCAAATACACACCAAGATGTAAAGTTGATTTGTTGTATTTTATGCATAGCATTATCGTTCATTGTGGGGTATTGTCGTTCATTGTGGGGTATTTGAGGTTGCTCACTTTTTCTTTCATTGTTTCTTTTCTATAAATAAGTCAGCAACTGGAATCTAATTGCAGGTTTGTTGAGTCAAACAGCAAGTACACAGACCCCAATTGTGGTCAAATCAAATCTTCCAGTTCAGCATGCAGAGATGATGGTTGAGGAAACGTTGCAACAATTTTGTCTTGTAACAAAAAGTGAAACATACGCAAATATGGAGCCAGAGACTGTTCTTAAACTGGTATATTTACATTTCCAATGTTTTTGCCTTCGATATCTTTACCAATTGTAATGATAGCCATTTCCTTATTAACGTGCTATAATATGTAAATGAATCTCGATAGATACATTACATCTATTCTATTTCATTTGCTTGAAATTCCTATAAAAATTAAAGTAGATCGTAAATATAAAAAATAAATTTTTTAAATGTCTATTTCTCTTTGAAAATTAGATTTATTGGAAAATATTAATATGAAGTCATTTTTACAACAAGGACTTGATTTAGGCAGAGTTTGACACTAAGGCTTGTCGTGTACTCATCCAAAATTTGTCAGACAAGTAAACATTGCCTTTTAACTTGTACAGCTGGACAAGTGATTTTTATACGCCCATCAAAGACTTTATTATTATGGTATGGCATCTGTCTCTCCGTCTGTCTGGGCCTTGTGGGCGGGATACAGACCGAACTGTAAGCTCCAGGATTTTACAACTTGGTACATTTGATTACCATGATGAGAGGAAGATGCCTATTGTTTTTCAAGGTCAAGGTCGCAGTATCACTTAGGAGGAAAACCTTGTAGGAAATATACAGACCAAACTGTTGGGGCTAGGACTGTCAAACTTTGTACACATACACTTTGTGCCTAGTGGGGGATGCTTATTGTTTCTCCAGGTCAAGGTCTTAGTAGCAGGATACAGACTGAACTGTTGGAGCAAGAACCATTAAACTTAGTACACATACATCTTATGCCAATTGAAAATATTACACAGAGAGTACATGATTTGTCTGTTTTTACAATGCAAAGAGTATGTCACACCCTGATGATTGCTGATACGACTTGAAGCAAAGTTCTACAAATCATGGTGTAAGAAAAACACCCTATATTAGCTTTTCACAGGCGTATTATATACCATTGGCAGTTCTCTTGTTAGCATAGTTGACTATATGACTCAATTGAAGCTGTCAGTTTTCAGTCTGAATGGGGCTTTGATAAATGTTTGAAGGTATGCCCTGACACTTGTATTGGGAAAATATATTATGACTCATATTAACTTTATTGATCAAAATTTTCAGTGTTGTCCTCATTATTAATTTTGGACATTCAGGTGTTATATATCTGTATTTTTACATTGTTGCTTCAAGATTTTGATATTAAAAATTTGCTGATATCTTTTCCCAATACAAGTGTCAGGGTGTACCTTCAAATATTTATGAAAGACTCATTCAGACTGAAAACTGACAGCTTCAATAGAGTTTTGTCCTTTTACATAGTGATGTTAGGGTGGCAGTCAATTCAAACTCCGTTGATTTATGGATTTGACATGTTTTCGATGCTATTGATTTTGGTCGTCATGTTATCTTTAAAGTGCATTATTAATGTTAAATGGAAAAACAATGTAGCTCCTTTAGAAGTAAAATAATTCTGGTATCATATGAGAACCCTGATTTTAATGCAGTATTCAAACCTCTTTTTAACCAAATGTATAAATTGCTGGGGGGGAAAATATTTGTGGGAATACAGCTAACAGAGATATTATTGTTGGAAAATATGGAGTGAAAATATTCAAACATGAATTTGGAAATCACTGGAGTTCAAATCGATTGGGGGGGGGGGGGGGGATTAAAATCTTTTCATGAACCACAATTTTACTACTTGTCAAAGTAATATGCATTTAAACAGTTTTTTGAATAGGTATTGATTATATATCACACAAATAAGTAATAGGCAAATGACTTTCAGACAAAGGTCACTCAAAGTCATTTTGTAACGGTCAAGGTAACTCATATGAAGCAGTTTATTAGTTAGATGCAGTTCGGGGAGCATCCATCAATTTTACCGATATTTTTGTTTATATCAGGCACCCTCAGCCAAAGGTCATAGTAACATAGAACTCGTATTTTCCAAATGCTTTATGCCTCCAAAAAAAAAAAGACCAAGTTATCTCATCATATTTTTTTCTTCTGAATTTTCAAAGATATTTCATTTCATTTGATGTAATGAACATTGAGTCCTCTATTAAAGTTGTGAAATTTACAACCCCAGGTCTCTTTTAACTGAAATACATTACATCTTTGAAAATACAGTTGAATACCGATATCTCAAATGCCATGGATATATTGAAGTAATTCCGACGTCCCAACCACTTATTCCTGATATTTCGAATCCTTGGATGTCTCAAAAGTTTTTTCTCAATCCCATTGAGTTCAAGATGACGAGATTTGACTGTATTCCTTTTCTGAATACTATCTCATTATATACTATTTACTGATATTTACAAATAGAATAATTATAGGTTAAACTAAATTTTTTGCCTGTTAAACCCCATGGGCCTCTTGTTTTTCATTTAAGCTATCCAACCCACACTCAGGTGACTTTTAAGCCCTATGGGCCTCTTGTTTTTCATTAAGGCTATCCAATCTGAGCTGAAACACATGGATCAAATTTTCCAAACCTTCTGCCAAAAAGTCCCTTGTGAAGACCCCCGCTTGATGTATCCTGTTGTCTACCTTAAATGTTGTATGGCTCCAGCCAGAGTGATTGACAGATTTCTACATGAACAATTTTCTTACTGTCCTCTGGAGGATGATACGAGGTAAATTTAGATCTAGTACCAGTTGAAATATATACCAGTGAAGAAACTTCTTAATAAAAAATCTTGATTGAACTTCAAAGATAAAATCATTTGACTGTAGTTTGCTTGATTTAAGAAGGCTCAAGTGAGCTTTTCTATGATTAAAGTTTGTCCATAGTCTGTTAAAACTGCATATTTTTTGCTTCTTCTCAAGAACCACTGGGCCAATTTGACCAAATTTGCCACAAAGCATCCTTGGGTTTAAGGGGATTCAAGAGGTAGTACTCTCATGATGGGAATGTCATTTTTAAATTTTGTTGAAACCATGAGCCCCGAGGCCAGGATAGGGACATAACAGGGGTTCAAAGTTTTACAAATAATATACATATGTTGTAACTTCTTTTCAGGAATTACAAGGGTATCACCGTATGATATCTGAACTTGATATGCAAGCATCCTTATATTATAGTGCAGAAGTTTGTTCACCATAACCCCTGGGTTAGGAGGTTCAAGTTTTGCATAGGAATTCAAGATCTTCTGAAGCACATGCAAATGTAGTAACCAAATACATAATTATATTCATATTTGTTCATATCATCACCAAAAAGGATTTAAACTTTTACATAGGAATATATAGGAAAATCATTTGGAACTTGTCATCTAAAATTGAAGGATACATATATCCAATTAATATGCTAGCATCTATATGTAGTGAAAATGTACGTTAACATCATCACTTCTCAGCCCAAGATGGGGCCATAATCGAGATTTATTGCTTTACACACATGTAGGAAAATGCAATTGCTCGGGTGAGTGATGTGGCCCATGGGCTTCTTGTTTTATCTATTAGCATGATCAGAGCAAAAGAAGTAAAAAGAGCTGCCATCAAAAGACTGGAATTACAACTGCAAGTACGCGATGGTGATATGCTGGAAAAAATGACGCAGGTTGGTTTTGATATTATTAAAGAAAATGTGTATATACATGTACATGTGTAATTGAGAGATAATGGTGAATTTAATTATGGGTTATTTTGTAATTTTTATCCCGACTGCTTTATAGACCAGTAAAGCTTAAGATACTGCAATTCATCTGTCATCTATTTACATTTAAATCATTACCTCTCCCAGTTTTAGTATTGTATGAAATGGTATATTAAATTTGGGAGTGCATAAAATCACATATATTGATAAATCCCAACTGATTTAAAAAAGGAAAATAATGATTCAGATCACTACACTTACAAATTACCACCCTGACATTTTATACCATCACAGACAGATCTTATTATGGTATAGCGCAGTTTGTGTGTCCATCCGCAAACTTGATCAGATAATTAACTATCATAGAAGGATTATATAATGTATGGTGCCCTGTGTCTGTTTTCTGTCTGTTCATCAATCAGCACCTATGTGGGAAGAATTTAAAAAAAAAAAGATAATGAAACCAGGTACACATGTTCCCCATGCTGAGAGAAAGATGCCTGTAATTTCTCAAGGTCAAAGGTCATACTTTCATGGGTAATCATGAAAGAAAAACAATAAACTGGTGTTCATGTTCTTCATGATGTTGGTACAAAGTATTTTTTTGCTCCCCTTTAAAGGGGGGGGGGGGGGGGCATGTTTTGCACATGTTTGACAGTCAATCTGTAGACCAAGTCTTGTTCGCTCAATATCTTGAGAACTCTTTGCTTGACAAACATCAGTATATGACCTCTATTGATTTTGAGGTCACATGGTCACAGGTCAGTGCACTTTGAACAAAGGAAGATACTGTCCACTCAGTATCTTTAGAACCCTTTCCTTGCCAGACATCTAACTTGGTCGAGGTTCAATCTACTCTAGACATAAGAAGATATTTTCCGCTCAATATCTAGAATTGTTTTAGCACTATCAATTAAATGATACATGTGTTAAACCTTTTCAATTTTGTACCATGTACATGTTTCTAAAACAATTTTGTTTGAAAAGTAATATTTTGCTTTTCAAGTTGTAACTTATACATCATTAGAGTGACATTTTTCTATGATTCAATATTCAATAAAACTGTCTTTGAATAATTATTTGATTTATAATCTTGGATGTCCAATATTAGGAAAAGCTTAAGGGTCAACAGGAAAGAAACTTGAAACTGAAATTAGATTTTAAAATTTTTGCATGATCTGTCATTATCAGAGTCATTTTTTGACACAAGAATAGTTTATTTGGATGTTAATCTTTGATTACTATTGCATTACTGAATATATTGGATGTGTGTATTTTGCAGCATGTGAGCATACTCGTGTAGCATTCTTTAAAACATTGTGCACATGTTATCATGATTTTATTAGTTTTAGTTTGAAGTGTAAATTCAAATTTGTTCACACTGCAATCTAATAGATTGTTCACACTGGAGGTTCAAATATACCAAAAAAATCAAAACTTTCCCAATTTCTCTGTCCATTGTCATACATGTAGCAGTAATATTGCTTCTGGTATCAAGTTTCAGTGCTGTGTGAAATTTGTAGAAAACTGCTCACCATGCATACCAAATTACAGCTTGATTAAAGTTTGTGATGAACTGAATTTGACAAGAATTAAATTTGTGTTTACATATATCTTAATTGATTACAGACTTGGCATGACAAATACAACCAGTTCAGAAAAATTGCGTTTTTCTTTGTGAGGGGACTACAGCTCTTTCATAATGAGAGGTAATGTTTATTCTACATCATCAATCTTTACTCTATTAATTTCTTGCAGTTTTTTTATTTAGCTCACCAGAGCTGAAAGCTCAAGTGAGCTATTCTGATCACCTGTTGTCCGTAGTCTGTCTGTCCGTCTGTCTGAAAACTTTTCACTTTTTCAATTTTTTTTCCAGAACCACTGGACTAATTTCAACCAAACTTTGCAAAAAGCATCCTTGGGTGAAGGGGATTCAAGTTCGTTCAAATGAAGGGCCATGTCCCTATCAAAGGGGAGAGAATCACATAAATCCAAAAATAGGATGGGGTCATTTAAAAATCTTCTCAAGAACCACTTGGCCTGAAATGCTAAAATTTGCATGAAAGCTTCCTGACATAGTGCAAATTCAAGTTTGTGGGGCTACAATTGGGGATCAAAGTTTTGCATGTGAATATATAGGAAAAACCTATTAAAATCTTTTTCTCAAGAATCATTGGGCCAGAAAAGTTCAAATCGACAGGGCAGCCTCCTGACATAGTACATATTCAAGTTTATTAAAATCATGACCCCTGGGGGTAGGGTGGGCCTACAATAGGGGATCAAAGTTTTACATGCAAATATATAGGGTAAATCTTTAAATATTGGCCAAGGTGACTCAAGTAAGCAATGTGGCCCATGCACCTCTTGTACTGAAAATATAATACATCATATTGAAATATGATGCATCATATTGAAACTATAATACATTTCATTGAAATATGATTCATTATGTGTAAAATATGATACATTATATTAAGATAGAATACATCATATTGAAAAATAATACATCGTATTGAAATATAAGACATTGAGACAGCATAGGTTCATCGATACCAAACATTAATAAATACAGGAAAAGTGGCAAATTTATTTTTACAATTTATATTGTAGATTATATGATAAACTGGGATATGCATATTATGAAACATACAGTGTATGTAATGTTTCGTATGAAAATCATTTAAATAACGCCTTCAATATGTAGAATATATTCTTTAGAATCAGTTTATTACTTGATAAGTAGGACAACATTTCTAAGTTGAGGAAATTGCTTTTATTTTTAAGTACATCAATTTTTGTTGGGTCATAAGAATTTTTCTCCTAAAAGTTAAAAAAAAAAAAATGGCTCAGTCAATCTGTAAACCAACAGATTAAAAAAAACCTGTTTCCTTAAAATGTGATCAGTGTAATCAAGGAAGATTTGAAATTTCATTAGATCATTTTTTGTAAAAATTCTTTTACAGGTATGAAGACGCTTTGTTGTATCTAGTCCATTGTTACTCATTAAACAGTAATTTGGTAGATAAAAATAATGAAAACTGGGGCTTACAGAAGAAATTAGTCAATTTCTACAGGAGGCAATGTTTATTGGTAAGTAGATTCGTGGTCATTTGAGTATATTATAAGAACTTTACATCATCACATGTTCAACTTCTTCTGAGATACTCATATCACTAAAAATCGTAAATATTGATATTAAAAGACCGTAAAAGAGTACACTGGCTAGTTGAAGTTTGTGCAATTTTAATATTGATATCAACATTTTGTGATTTCATTCTTCTTTATGCTAAAATGAAATGTTATTCATTATAGCACCTGAATGATATAGCCACAAGCCAGTTTGAAACACAAGATGACATTCGAGATTGCTTGAAGTTAATGAATGATTTTGTGGTTCCCTGTCTTCCATTGCTGTTATCATCATGTTACCAAGATGATGTTCATGCTGGAGAAGAAATGAGAGAAAAATGGTGCTCCTTTTTAGGGCAGGAGATCTGTGGTAAGTGTTAAATGATAGATCTATCTTCCCTTACCCTCACAAACATATCTATCTTCCCTTACTCTCACAAGCATATCTATCTTCCCTTACCCTCACAAACATATCTATCTTCCCTTACCCTCACAAGCATATCTATCTTCCCTTACCCTCACAAACATATCTATCTTCCCTTACCCTCACAAACATATCTATCTTCCCTTACCCTCACAAACATATCTATCTTCCCTTACCATCACAAACATATCTATCTTCCCTTACCCTCACAAACATATCTATCTTCCCTTACCCTCACAAACATATCTATTTTCCTTTACCCTCACAAACATATCTATCTTCCCTTACCCTCACAAGCATATCTATCTTCCATTACTCTCACAAACATATCTATCTTCCCTTACCCTCACAAACATATCTATCTTCCCTTACCCTCACAAACACATCTATCTTCCCTCACTCTCACAAACATATCTATCTTCCCTTACCCTCACAAACATATCTATCTTCCCTTACCCTCACAAGCATATCTATCTTCCTTTACTCTCACATTTATCTGCGTTTGGAAAATGCTGTAGTAAGTAAGAGCAGTGATTGTAGTTTTGACATGCTCAGCTGACATAAACCAAAGTGATTGTAATTAAGAATAAGTGGACAGCATGACTAAGCACTTTCAGCTGTGTTGAACTCCAACCTACAGATTATTCCATTGAGTAAAACTTCAGTATCTGGGTTTTCAATAAATTACATGAAAATGACAATCAGATTTAATAATGACTTGGTTAAGTAGATTTTATCAATTAAAACCAAGTATATAGAACCTTGAGTATTGTTGAACATTTAGATAGGGAGCACATTTGTCCATGTGGGATCCCTCGATTCTATTTTCAACACATAAAGTGCATTGATTTTACTGGAATTTCAGTAGGAATAGTTGCAGGATATACATTCAATGACATCAAAAAATGTTATAATATTGCTGCAGACCCGTCACAGTTGCTCAGTGGTAGAGCGTTCGCTTCACAACTGGGAGGTTGTGAGTTCGAGCTCGCTCATGCCATTGTCGTGTCAAACTTAAGATGTAAACATAGGTATTTATTGCTCCTTCGCTAAATGCTCAGCATTTAGAATTGAGAATCATGGGTCTTTTGGATATGACATTAAAGGAGCATGGACACGATTTGAGCTGAAAATTTTCAACAACAAAAAATTTCCATTTTTATTGTATACAATGCTTAACTAATTTATTTCTAATGGTCAATCAAAATTTGAATATCAGCAGTTAAGTTATAAGTGAGATACAGCACTCGCAATTCTTTGTTATCTAAACAAGGCTCGTGCCAGGTTTTTTGTTTACATTAGACTGTTTAATAGAAAATAGTGTGTTTAAAACAAAATGAGATGCACCAAACACTAGTTACTATTTAATTGTGTTAAGAATTCACTTATAAATTGAAAAAAATCTGCTTTAAACAAAACTTTTACTATAGTTTATTTAACCTAGTATGTAAATATGAGCACGAGCACGAGCCTTGTTTACATAACAAGGACTTGTGACCTCTGTATCTCCCATGTACCTTGAATTCTGAAATTCAGAATTTGCTGATCATTAGTAACACCTTAGTTAAGCATTCTAAACATTAAAGGTTAAAAATCAAAACAAAATTAAAAAAATTTCAGCTCAAATTGTGTCCATATCCCTTTAAGAATTTCTTGACCAACCAATAGAGCAACATTCCTAACAGATTATAGTAATCTGACAACCATTCCTAACAGATTATAGTAATATGACAACCATTCCTAACAGATTATAGTAATCTGTCAACCAACCTGCAACATGATCAATAACAAAATGTTTAGTTCTCCTTTTTTATTTTGCAGATGAAAAGATAGAAAAATTGCAAGATTTGATGTCCAAATTGTTTGATCCTCCTTCTGAGAGTAAGAGTGCACAAATTGCTGCTGTAACAACAAAAGACTTGAAGGAATTGTACAGAGACTATCTAGATGTCATGAACATAGCATTTACTTCTGGTTATGTGGAAAGGGCAGCCAACAGCAACTGAGAGGAGCTGGCATCATTTCTTTCCATAATGCTATGTGTACTAATCTCCTTTTACATCCAAATCTTTGCTGCTATAATGAGTAAAAAGGAAGGAAATAAAACCAAAGATTGATAGCAAATGACAAATATTATCCACAGCATCCAGAACATGGCTGCCTTGGCTGAAGAATGTTGGCATGTCCATTCTCCAAATATTAGCTCAGTGCAAATGTTCCTGTAGATGTCTACAAGAAGTATTCTTATGTTTGGGAAACAACAAATTCTACAGAGCATTTGACTGGATAGCTGTTAGCAAGATTTTCAGATTTTGACTGAATAAGAATCAGTTGGTGCAAGAAAATGGCTTTTCACTTGGTGCATAAAATGAAGTAGGATTACAAGGTGTTAATCTCTTCACAACAGAAAGATCTGAGAGAGTTGATAAAGATCATTTAATGAGATGTGATAAATTCTAAGTGTTCATTCATATTCATTTATACAGGAGATGTAATACTTCTCCTTTTTTTCCACTTTTTTGGTTTAGTGAACAGATCATAATGTCATCAGCACAAGTTGTAGATGTACATGTTAGTCACATATACCTTATAATTTATTTCATAATTATGAAGTTGAAAAAACTGTAAATAAAGAGTACTTTTGATACAGTTTGTACAGTGTACAGATTTTGATTTGTTATATCTGCCATTAAGTACAATATTTACACATTATTTCACGAGTTGTTCTTGAATTTGAATAAATCTTAAATCCCAGTTGACATATGTTTGATATAATTTATTGAAAAATGCAACTACCTCGAAATCAATTTGTACACAATTTGATAATATAAAAGTAAGATCAGCTCACATGGGATTGATATGCGTGTGTCAGAAAACATGCGGCCATTTCATTTGCAGATGTATTTGTTACATTTTCATTGATTTAGACAATCTATCGATACATTATTTGAAAGAATATGATTTCAAGAATTATTCACATATGTGATTATGTTAATCTAAAATTGCCGATTTAACATTGACACTGAAAGATGTGTTGTGAAACACTGATGCCCCTGCATGGCATCAAAGTAATTATGGTGCCCAAAGAGATGAGATATTTTAAAAAATGTTGGTACTATTAAAAAGAAAGGTTTTATCAAAAGTGAAATTTAAAAGCCTTATCACGAACCATTCAAAAGTTATGGCTTTGGTTAAAGTTTTTAAAAAGTAGGTCAAACTCCAAGGTCATCGAATCAAAAATGTTGCATAAAGGTCTTGTCAAAAGGAATCCACATGTGAAATATGGAAGCCCTATCACCATCCATTCTAAAGTTATGGGTAAGGTTAAAGTTTCTGGGACAGATTTTAAAAAACCTTGGATTACGGGGGCATAGAAAGTAATAATTTTACAAACTACGCTGAAGAGGACGTAACTTGTACAATGGAATCGTCAATTTAATTCCGAGTAAAAGTTAATAACTAGTACAAATGTCTTGAGGGGTGGGTCTTTTTCTATTTGGGAAAAAAAGGGTACCAATGTTGGAAAAAGTACCTCTATCATTCGGTATGAGAACATGTTGCCAAAAAATCACATGGTGGCAGATGTTTAGGAAACCTTGTAATGTATTCATTTTAAATCTTATCTCGACATCTGATACACATGAAGTTTTATTTGCCAAACTTTGGGTGGTATTTTAATACTGATAGCTGACTTCCAAAGAATCCCTCACCATATCTTCGTACAAGCTTTTAAGACGGAAAAAAAAAATGTGCCCTGTCTTTTGCCATCCACTCTTTTTCTGCTACTTGTCTGAAACACCTTGACAATATTTGTGTATGCTACTTGCCCCTTTGGAATATTTTTTCTCTCTCATTTTGCTGATTACATCTGTACATGCGTGTACTAATAAACAAGACGGTGTGTTGTATTTCATTGATAAAGCGATTTTAATGTGCTATTGTAAATTTTAACACGTTGAAAATTCTTCATTGATGTAATTTATGACGTCATTTTTAATAAATACTGAATGCAAATATTTCATGTAATTTTACTATACAATTTAACTAGTAGCGGAATTCTATCAAAGGATATAAAATATGTCAAATTCAGGATTTTAACGTAATTTTACATGCAAAAGAAGTGGTCGCACGTTTTCTGAAAGATACTGTCCATTTCCTTGAATTCGGGAGAAAATGGGTTGAAATGAGCTTTTCTAATCAAAAGTTTTGTCGTAAAATTATCATATTTTTTATATCTTTTCTGGAAGCACGTCGCCAATGTCAACCAAACTTGACAACAGTGACAAGGAACATGTTTTTAGGTGGGGCAGTGCTACAGAAGAACCATCACTGAATCTAATATGACTGATCAGAATAGGAATTCTGAACGTATGCCATTTGTATGATAGAGCAGCGCAGGTAAGATGCATTCTCTTAGGGGAAGGCGCGTTACGCAAGCTCCACTTGCACTCCTGGAGATGCCAGGAAATAGTTTCTGCTTCATGTGACAATTTAACGATAGGGCTCACGGTGGGTGTGACCGGTCCACAGTTGATGCTTACTCCTCCTAGGCACCTGATCCCACCTCTGGTATATCCAGGGGTCTGTGTTTGATCAACTCTATTTTGTATTCCTTGTAGGAGTTATGAGATTGATCACTGTTCGTATCTTCTTTCATGATAAAAACAACAGAAATGTGGATAAAATATGTGCAACTAGAAACGTAAATGAGACCCATGCAATGTGGCAAGGGCACCTGTGAAAACAAAGAAATTGGCTTTTTCATTGGAAAATGTACAGCAATTGTAAAGTAAACAATAGGAAACAGATGAAGATGTTCAGCCAAACCCTCTGAATGTTATTACGTGCAGCTAATGTCTATCTGAATCGTGGTTATTAAATAATTCAAGCATAGCACTGTTGAACTGAGCTAGGTTCGAGTTTGTCCACAACCTAGGAATTTGCTAAGAATCGATGAGAGCTGACGGACTGCTTTAGGAAGAATTGGAACAACAGATGAAACTCGCAATACTGTTTTTGGAGTTAAGAGGGTGGACAACATCTCGGAGGTGTAGCCATTATACTCAAGAAAGAAGTTGGGAGTGGAAGCCAGTCAGCAAGAGATACCGTTAGTTAACACTGCGGCATAGAGGAAAGTACGTCACGTGGCATTGTTCCAGTGTTACGTGCCTACTAACGATGCATACGAGAAGATTACACTTTAAACTAGGTTTGAAATGTTGCAAAACGGAGAACAGCATATCATTGATATACGATAAGTGGGGAAAGCTGAGTAACATCTACACTGATTTAGTGAAACGGAGGGACAAAGAGTGGACGATGATTGAGTCGAGGAGGTGTGCCACGAAGAAAGTAAATGAAACAAGAGCCTGCGAGACTTGAGGAAGAGCCTGCGAGACTTGAGGAAAGAGGCCAACAGAAATACAGCTACATCCAGAGGAAAGTGGAAACGACATTACTCTCTGACAAGAGGGTTTCTTACATAGAAGTCCTAACAACAAAAACAGAAGAGGCCACCGGGCAGGCCAAGGAAGCCTTTATAATATAATAAAGGCAGTATGTGGCAGGAATAGACCATCTCCCAAAGTACAAGTATAAAGGCAAATGTGAAAAATTTCTGTTATCTGAGAATGAATAAGAGGAACGATGAAGGGAACATTTTAAAGTTAATCAGACCCCGTCCAACTCGAGAACGTGCGATCTGTAATCCAGAAACAGTCGTGGATATCAACATTTAACAACCACAAATTTCAGAAATTATCTCCGCAATAAAAAAACAAGAGGCCCATGGGCCACATCGCTCACCTGAGTCACCTTGGTCCATATCAGAAGACTTTCTATATATATTTGCATGTAAAACCTTAGTCCTTATTATGGCCCCAACCAACCCCTGGAGGCCATAGTTTTTGCAAACTTGAATTTACACTATGTCAGAAAGCTTTCATGTAAATGTGAACTTCTTTGGCCCAATGGTTCTTGAGAAGAAAATATTTAAAGATTTTTCCTATATATTTGTATGTAAAACTTTGATCCCCCCCCCCTTGTGGTCTCATCCTACCCCCAGGGGCCATGATTTGAACAAACTTGAATCTGCACTATGTCAGAAAGCTTTCATGTAAATATAAGCTTTTCTGGCTCAGTGGTTCTTGAGAAGAAGATTTTTCCTATATATTTGTATGTAAAACTTTGATCCTCTATTGTGGCCCCATCCTACCACAGGGGGCCATGATTTGAACAAACTTAACTCTGCTCTATGTTAGGAAGCTTTTCATGTAAATATCAGCTTTTCTGGCTCAGTGGTTCTTGAGAAGAAGATTTTTAAAGATTTTCCCTATATATTTGTATGTAAAACTTTGAACCCCTATTGTGGCCCCATCTTACTGCCGGGGGCCATCATTTTAACAAACTTGAATTTGCACTATATCAGAAAGCTTTCATATAAATCTCAGCTTTTCTGGCTCAGTGGTTCTTGAGAAGAAGATTTTCCCTATATATTTGTATGCAAAACTTTGATCCCCTATTGTGGCCCCATCCGACCCCCGGGGACCAGGATTTTAACAATTTAGAATCTGCACTACCTAATAAAGCTTATCGATAAATTTCATCTTTTCTGGCCCAGTGGTTCTTAAGAAGAAGATTTTTTAATTACCCTACCCTATTTTTACCTTTTCTTGATTATCTCCCCTTGGAAGGTGGCCTGGCCCTTTATTTAAACAACTTAAAATTCCCTTTACCTAAGGATGCTTTGTGTCAACTTTGGTTGAAATTGGCATAGTGGTTTTTGAGAAGTCAAAAATGTTACGCCGGAACACGGGTGATCAGAAAAGCTCACTTGAGCTAAAAACCGTTCAAGTCCGGAAAAGCTCGTAGAGGAATTCTTCAAAACAGAGCCATTCTTGCAGACAACATTTTACAGCCGATTTTCCATGACATCTGGGACGCCTACACCATACCAGAGGGATGAAAGCATGGAGTCAACAATGTGATAATATAGAAAGGCAACTTGAATGACTGCATTATTTTGACGTGGCATAACACTACTTTTCGTCCCAAATAAGACTGTGAAATTTCATCGCTTTAGATGAGAACAGGCAGGGTTTACAACGAGGATGTATGGACCAAACAGTTTTACTGAGCAACATCATACAAAGTGCATAAAATGGTAAAGGCAGTTGTATACTAGTATATTGACTTCGAGAAACTCTTTGACGGTATTCATAGAGAAAGTCTGTAGAAAATTGTTCGATCATATGGCATCCCACCGCATTTAATGGACATCATCAATAGTTTCTATGTCGACTTCAGATGCAGGGTTTGAAACAGCTACATCGAGTTTGAAGTAAAACAGGGGTCTGTCAAGACTGTATGTCATCACGCTCTTCATCATAGCTATTGTCTGGGTCATAAGATATAACATCTTCCATGAGGCATCAGATGAGACACCTTTACCATACTTAAAGACGTCGCTGATGACATCACCTTAAAAAAAATACCAGACTCCACAAGTATGCAAGATACTTATAATTGAAGATTATCCCCCAAATACAGACGTCCTTCCCCCGAACGTAAAGAACCCGCCAGCAGTCACATTAGAACGAACTAAAACCTTTATCAATTCATGATTTGTTTGTAAAATAGGAACAGTTGGTGGTGCAGAGACTGATATCCAGCAGAAATCCACCAAGACAACAGTAGCGTTTAACGACCTACCAGCTATGCGCATTTTAAAACCTAGCCAATAAACCATCCGGACGACATTTAAATTGTACAACAGTTATATTCTACCTTTATATGAACGGATGACCGAGAGTAACATAAAACAGCTGTCAAAGGTTTATACAAAGTCCTTGGGGAAGATCCGTAGGGTACTTTGCCAAATGTTATCTCAAACCAGGACCTCGACAGATGCCAACAAGAGGACACGGCCACAGCCATCACCAGAAGACGATGGAATGCCTTGACGACGTACTCAGAAGAAACTCGGACAGCACTGATCATCAAGACAGCTCTAACTTGGTCATTAAATAAAATGGAATAGATGGAGGCCCAAAGTCACCCGGCGATGAACTGTGGAAGTCGAAATAAAAGAACAAAAGAGAAGCTGGGTACACTCCAGACGCTAACCAGTGACAAACAGGGATAAATATACCTCGGTACTGACTGTCCTATACGTGTAAAGCACGTGTAAAGCGTCACTGACAGTAAGTTGATATAGAGCAGCATAAGGTGTTCGACGTACCATGTTCCTTTCCAAAGGAAGACATTTGGAAAATATGGTGGGATGTTTAGATAATCTTCCTTTGAACCAGAAAAGTCATACAGTAGAACCTGACTTACGTAACGAAGATCCAAGAAAATTCAATGGTATTATGTATCAACATGCAAACACTCTCAAATCAGGAAGAGGCCTCAAGAGGGGGTTCAAACTTGATAGAAATATATTGCAAATTGAATCCTCTTGTCGTGTAGATTCAAGTTTATTCACAATGTAATCACATCTTGGGTCAGGTTGGGAGCACAATAAGGATTTAAAATTTTACATCGGAATTTACATGTACAATGTTTATGGGGGAAATATCCATGCACTTTAGACCCAAACCCTGATTGCACAACACCCACTAAACTGCCAACATAGTTGACCAATGAAAACACCAGGATTTTGCAGATCAAGAGCTGACTTATTCTCAATCGCATTGTGTGTAGTGAAAGGCTGTAACAATGGTTCTACCATGTTATTGCAGAGGAATGTCGCGGTCATTATTCTGCGATATACCTTTATACGTAATAACTGATTATGAGGAAATTGATACTCTTCTCGCTTGCACTTAGTCGATGACTGATAATTCAATGTTATAGTCATGTATAAATTAATCAATGTATGTTGTAAAACAAATTCATAAATGACTGAAGAACACTAACTAATCGTCTGCATCCCGAGAGCGATACACAATGACATGTAAACATGGTGAAGCACAGAAAAGTTTTTCCTGAACTGTGTATTCAAAGCAATTGATATAATCCATGGAACTAAATATTCAAAATAGATTTAAAATACCCCAACCATCTAACCATTTTGAATCGTGAGCAAAACAGCAATGTAAGCCGTTTTGGAAACTGCCGTGACGTCACAGTGACCTAATTCGTATCTCCAAAGGAAAACGTTTCTGAGCCGTAGTAGAATAGAAATAAAGTTCTTGTTTTCGTGTATGAAAGGTGGAGATAACGAACAGTGATCAATCTCATAACTCCTATAAGCAATACAAAATACATGTAGATACTTGGGCAAACACGGACCCCTGGACACACCAGATGTGGGATCAGGTGCCTAGGAGAAGTAAACACCCCCTGTCGACCGGTCCACCCGCCGTGAGCCCTAGAAAGCTTCTAATGTTACAGGATAACCTTGTTAGTCTCGAAACGCCTCGGCTTTTGTATTTCAGGACATTTCTCGACCTCGGGGGTTATCCTGCAATATACACGAAGACACGATCATTATTTCATTGATATAAATAACTGACTTTAGGAAAACTTATGACTATGTATGGAGATCAGCAATGATACTGGAATTGTTAAAAGGGAGAATAGGGGCAAGTTTGCAAAAATATTACAAGATATGTATTCATCAACTAAATGTGCTTGTAACGATATTTATTCACCCAAAGTCAATAAAAGCGTGCAATTGAGGGTTTCAAAATCATAGTTTATCGACCATTCAAAATATATATGGTAACATGCGTTTATTAATGGTAAATATCTGTTGAACACTCACCTCAAATTGTTTCAAGTTAAGTATGACAGATTTTTTTTTACAGTAGGTCAAAGTATGGTATATTTTTCGAGATTTTTCTCACATGTAACCTTCGTTACTGAGTCCTTGACATGATAATATTTAAGATAAACATTAATTTTTCATGTATTATTCCATAATTTGTATTGGAATTGACTGAGCATATATTTTTCTAATTTGCGAAAGACAATAAATACAGGTTTTCAAAGAAAATATTTAATCAACACAACAAGAAATTATCTGCTGTAAAAGTCAGCAATAAGATTTTAAGAGCGCAAAATAAACGACTAGATATCACTTTCAATATCTTTGAAATGGCAAAAAATAAAATTGATTAACAAATATTCTCGAACAGTTCAATATGTATGAAACATGAAAACAAAAGACTAGCAATAGATATAGAACGATAGCTTTTTTGTATGTAAATGAAGTAGCGCTATAATTATGTAACGTATGTTTCAACACTTACACAACACTACATCCATGAAAATATTGTGCCAAAACGATGCCACCATCAGTTATTCTTTACGATTGATGTTGCAAAATCATAACGACATCACTTAATTCAATGGAAATACCAATTTTAATAGAAATATAACGTAGACAAGCAAAACTTTTTACCAGATGTGTCTTTTCTTCTGAATTTGTTAATTTGCAATAAATGTGCGATTAAAACAAAAGTGATAGATTGATGTTTCGCTATTTAAATGCTCATGATTCTTATAGAAATAACAGACACATGTTTTGAAACCTGGATTGCTCTTTGTTATAATAAACAATGAAAGTAACGTATGTTTCTTATTTTTCCTTTCATTACTATAAACACATCATTTCTATTCAAAAAATGGAAAGAATCATATGTACCCATTTCTAACAATCTGTTTACAATAATAATATAAAGAAAATGTTTAATTTCCCAACATTTTAATTAAATGTATATCGAATCTTATGTTTTTGTTGCTTATTTTGGAATACCTTTCCATAGAAACTGTCAGTATGATCCACCACGCGGTGTTATGAATGAATATTTAACGATGTCCCCTATTAATTTTGAGGTCAAAAGGACAACGGTTAAACTACTCTGGACATACGCTATTGTCCGTTGAGAAATCTTTCCTTGATAGACATCAAACTTGAAACACTGGTGCCCCTTATGAATAGATGACCCCCATTGGATTCCAAGTCACAAGGTCAAAGGTCATACAAAATTACTCAAATGACCAGTTGCTTATAAGTATTTTGAGAGGCAAAACTTACATGTATCATTATGGTAGCCTTTGACCGGTAGTTAAACCTTTATTTTCACTGTCTATACAGACATTCTACCTTTTCAGTATTGCCACAAGGGGAGCATATAATATTATTTCGAAAACATTTTTTCATGGTTGTTCTTATGTTTTAATACATTTTTTTTTCATGGTAGTTATTCTGTACTTCTACTCTCACAAGCGCCATTTCTGAAAAAAATAAATAAAAAATTAAAAACAAGTAGAATAATATTACGTAACGGAATTTGTGGTAACATATGTTACACTCAGATAAAATATTTTTGAATGATTTCTCTATAAGATTGCATAGAACAATCATCAGAGATTAGTCCCTTCATTTCTAAGATATATTATGAAAAGATGCTGAATTCTAGCAAATTGATAAATGTAGAGTTGCATAGTTACATGTATCATAAATAGGACAGGAGCAGAGGAAAACATGGCCTGTATTTCTTGCAGAGGATATCTGTATATGCTAGTGAATACGGAAACAATAACACATTTGTTTCTTCATAACATAGTTGATATTCAACAAACATATCATTAATGATGATATTTTGTCAATATGTAGTTCAATATTTGATGTCGAATCAAGCATTTCATTAAGTAGCATACGTTACTTTGAGTAACGTATGTTACCAGCATTCTACTCAATGTAATTCTTACACCAGAAGAATTTCGAGATATTTGGAATACGATATACATTCTTTGATATCAGAAGAACAAATTCAGACCAAAACATTTCATCTGCTTAATCAATATTGTATATCAAACATTGCAGTTGTTGTAACAGTACTTACCGTAAGAGAAAATTAATCCTAATTCTCAAAGTTTAACACGTATTGACTTTCAAACTCAAATGTTCATAGTAGACGTTCATGTCGTATACCACATCATGCAGAGAGAGAGCAAAAATACGCTGGAAATTGTTCTATCATTCCCTTTAATTAATTTCTCGGTAACGAATGTTACATCACGAATGTTACATCTTGACACGTCTGTCAAATTTCAGACCAACCAATGACTTCTGCAAAAGAAATGTTTATATTTTCATTCTCTGTACACTACGAGATTTTCATAAAAGGGGTAACATTTGCTCTGCAAATACGTTTTCATAAAAAAAATTAGTGTATCGTATGTTACATTTCTAAAATCAGAATTCAAAATTTTGAGAATATGATGACTTCTTCTCAATGCCACATCCAAATATCGCTTGATGAATATTTTCACACAGTTTTTGAATATTTTAGCGCCAAAATAGATCAAAAACATAAAGATAATACGAAATCTTTGTCCATACATTGGGTGTTTAATTGACCCTATGATCACATAATATAATCTGGCGACGTGGAGTAATATATACACCACTGCTTAAAATCATACGCAAAAGTTGTTAAACTTTTATTGAATGAAAATTTAGGAAATACAAATGATATTAACGCAAAGAAAATTTAAAAACACGCTCTCAGATTTTTATATTTGCTTGTTCAATTTTAAAAATTGAGTCGGCGACAGTCACGTACGTTACAAAATTAGGGTATCTACGCTTCCTACCAAGTTTATAAGTAAAGGGGAAATAAAAAGTATACCATGCCTAGGGAGGCTATGGGTCCATGAATGTATAGCACACAAAATATATGATTTGGTATAGCTTATTTTCTAATAAAGTGCCGGCGACATCGATTGCACGCTTTTATTGACTTTGAGTGATTATGAGAGTGAGCCATTTTATACCAATATCGGGTTAAAACAAGGCGATAATCTCTGTCCGACACTTTTCAACATATTTATTGGTGATTTTCAAGAATATTTAGATTTAGAGAACCTGCAATACAAAATACATGTACTACTCATATCAATCATCTATTTGTTGCAGACGACTCAATACTGATTTCAGAGTCCTCATCTAGTCTTCAGCATTGTCTAAATGGGTTACAGGATTACTGCAAACATTGGAGGCTGGGTGTAAATCTGGATAAAACAAAAGTTATGATTTTCTCAAAGAGAAAGATTAACAATGAACCATTTTGTTTTTATTTTGGAAGAGATATTGTTGAAATAACTAATGATTATAAATATTTAGAATCAATATTTACATCAAATGGAAGTTTAAGACAAGCAAGTGCTAGCCTTGATGATAAAGCTAGAAAAGCTTTTTATTCAGTTAAATCTAAAATACCTTTTACAAATGATCTTTCTGTCAAAGTATATTTTAAAATGTATCAGGCTCTCTAGGTTATAACCTATTGTTACATATTCATATGAAATCTGGATTACTGATATTAAGACTGACATAAATAGCCAGCCAAGGTTGCCTTTTGAGAAAATACAAAATACTATTTTGAAAGACACTAGGTGTTCATAAGAAAGCTTCTAATGTTGCAGTACTTTCTGAATTAGGTATATATTCTTTACACATTAAGATACGTGAATCAATGTTTAAATATTACTGTAGGTTAAAGGATATGGAATTTGCATCCCAAAATAATAACCCATTGTTAATTGATGCTTTTAAAAAGGATGAAAAGTTATCTCATATAAAAACTAGTTCAAGCATGACTAAATCACTGTAGTATTATTACAAAGATTATTGGACTTTCCTCTTTAGAGATTTCCTATGAAACATTTAGCAATAAATTAAGAAACTATTATGAAAATAAAATATCTAATCAATTCAATAACATAAAACAAACAAATTGTGGAAAACTTGTATTTTATAGCCAAGTACAATTATAATTTCAAATTGCATTACCAAAAGATTACATATCTCTACTTACTACACTAAGACTAAGTGCACATTCCCTCAATATTGAGGTTGGGAGATACTGTAAACCTCCAATTCCACGATCTAATATATTTTGCAAATTCTGCTCGAATGAAGTTAAGGATGAGAAACACTTACTATTATTTTGTACAAAATACGATCACTTAGGAATAAATATTCAGAACATGTGGGTGATTTGAATGCAAATTCCATAGAAAGTCTCATGAATCCTGAAAATTGTACATTCACAAAGCAATTTTGTCAATATTTGAATGAGGAACTAAGGATTTATATTTAAACTAAGGGACACTGAATTGAGAAATCAGGACACATTGTATTTGATCTGAGAATGTGTATTATGTTATAGATACTAGTATATGATGTTAATTTATGGTGTACGCCTCATGTTTGGTAATCGTCAATAAAGCAACTGACTAGACTGAAGATGCAACAAGCATGGTGATTTGACCGCGATACTTGTCCCTTTCTTCTTTGCAAAGGCAAGGGTGTGAAACTGACATCGCTCTCTCAACTTCACACCTTTGCTTCGATATATATGCATGTCCAAGATCAGTAGTGACAAACTAGAACTCCTAGAACAAGCGCCAAAATTGTGGAATGTGTGACGTTGTTAGTGTACGGGTTTTGCCGACTTCACAAGAACGTTTGATGTCGTTGGAATGCAGTCATTAGTATACATGTATAAAGAAAGGTATGCAGATTGCAGAAGTAAGTGTCAACATTTTCTGACCCGTGGTCTGTACAGGTGAGCGGACATTTAAACTATCGTTCAAAGATATTCATGCGAGACGTTGGTCGCCACACATCTCTTGTCCATCTATGTTATTATTCCAAATATTACTACTTTAGGTATGATCACGATATAGTTACGGGGGAGGGGGGGGGGGCAAATAACGTGATTTACTCTCAGTTATCAATCAGACACCAAGGATCGCAGTCTTATTCGAGGCTTTTTTTTTTACTTTAAATATTGATATAGTCTCAACACAACACCCCTCCCCCCTAAAGCAGATCTGGATCCTCAGAAATGGACTTATTATTTCAAAAAAGGCGACAGAGGAGAAAATGAGAAGCCCATATCATAAGTATGAGAATAAAAGACAGTGTGGTGGCGATGACTCAGTGAATACTACAATATCGTTTATGACGTACATGGGCGAATGTGATTGCCCATTGTGAAGACAATGACGGTCCTAAACAGTGATCAACCAAAGACTCGCATCCTCGGCCGAGCGAGTAGTACAACAAACAAGAGCAGAGTTACCACAGTACCAAAAGAGAAAACGTAACATGTTTTCTCTTGTAAAAGACTGAGAAAAAATACATCGAGGGAGAAGAAAAAGAATTCATTATGATAAACCCCAAATTATATCAAATCATTATAATTTCAATTGCTGGATAGGCGAGGTTTACAATTATTATCATTTCAGTCCAGCTAATTATATGGAAGTCGTAGATCTATTGAAGAAACTTTTTGGACTTCTGAAAGAGGACACAAATACTGTTTTCAACCATTTTCATGATCTGTCTCGTATAATCAATAAACACATCCCAATGAAGAAAAGAACAATATTGAAGAAACAAAACCACTGTCCTTCATGAACAAAAGACTGGAAGTTGCAACAACTGTATGATTTATACATTTCAAAGAAATCACTCAAAATTGGTAAAATTTTAGAAAACAAAGAAATTACGATACAAAAATTGAATCCCAATATGTAAACCAGTATTTCATAGAACGATGCGCAGGCTGACCGACAAGTGGACATTTTTGGCCGACCATAAAACCATTTTTGACGAACAAAGGTACAGATGTCAGAAAAATATCATACTGAGAGTAATCCAACGTCTTGTGCCTGGTCAGAGTACTCTCAATACCTTTTTCGTTATTATTGCTAAGAACTGTGGGTGTAAACAGTGACTCTCCTAGCATTATGGAAATTTGTGAGAGGGTCAATGATAAAGATAGAGTGCAACTTTGTGTCAAACTTTGTTTTTCCTGTCGCCAATAGTTTTGTTAGCAAATATATTATCAGGCTAGGCTTACAGAAGGCTACTGGTACTGATGGCATTTCAGCTAAAATTATCGAACTTTGGCATGAACCCATTTTGAACCCGGTAAATTTCTGCTTTTTTTCAAAATGTTTTACCTGGCCGTTTGAAAGTAGCACATACTGTTCCTTTACACAGGAGAAGTATTTTAGAAAAGGGTAAACCACAGACCTGACCCAACCTCTAGTATATCCAGGGTCCGTGTTTGTCTAATTCTCTACCTCTAGTATATCCAGGGCTCCGTGTTTGTCTACTTCTCTACCTCTAGTATATCCAGGGGTCCGTGTTTGTCTAATTCTCTAGCTCTAGTATATCCAGGGGTCCGTGTTTGTCTAATTCTCTAGCTCTAGTATATCCAGGGGTCCGTGTTTGTCTAATTCTCTACCTCTAGTATATCCAGAGCTCCATGTTTGTCTAATTCTCTAGTTTGTTTTCCTTATAGGAGATTAATCACTGTTCTTATCTTCACCTTTCAACTACATTGTCAAAGATATTTGAAAGAGTTATTCATAATCAATTATCGGAGTTTTTGAATTACCTTTTTAGTGATATGTTATCAGCTTTTAGACCAGGATATGGATGTCAAAGCGTACAACTAAAAAACTTGTTTAAAAAACCAAAGAGAACATATTCTGAAATAGAAAACAATACTATTTATCCAGAAAATGAATTCAAGCTTTTTTTTTATGGAGCATCAAATCAACATAAACACTCAAAAGAGAACATCTGTTTTAAAATAAAATTTAAAAAAATGTTTGACGTTAATATCTATTTCCAATAAAAAGTGGACGACTCTGTGGTGTCTTTTATTTCGATTTCACAAGAATATATCGAATCGACATATGAATGAAAATTATTATTGTTAATAGATAAAACGTCGATATATCTAAATGTTGCATTGAAGGCCACAGCAAGAGATTATTTCTTCTTACGTAGAAGTTTTTGAATAAATTCTGCTTCAAAAGAATATAAAAACAGGTCAGCCAACAAAGGAGCACAATTCGTGCCCATGAGAATTCCAACAGACTGTTGGAAGACCTGATTACCAAAGACTACAAAGATATTGTCAATGTGGAACTCCAGCATATTTTTCATTTCAACTTCAGAGTACTTGTGCGTGGAATCAGAGTGGTGTTTAAGGTAGTACTCTACATCGTCATAATGGCTGACTTCCTTTAAAAACATGGATGAAAAATTCGATATCAGCAATATCTGACTTTTCCTTTTCCATTTAAATACATAACCGTTAGCTCAGTAGGTTA
Organism: Ostrea edulis; assembly: GCF_947568905.1. Lineage (NCBI taxonomy): Eukaryota > Metazoa > Mollusca > Bivalvia > Ostreida > Ostreidae > Ostrea > Ostrea edulis. The sequence continues at coordinate 45,200,391 of NC_079165.1, forward strand.
GAATACCGACTGCTGAACTGTAGGTCGCAGGTTCGAGTCCAGCAGGGGTTTTAAAAAAATTTCAGATTACCTTCTACTAAAACTGTATTTTTTGACAAAATAAAGTAAATTTGAAAATTTTCAACTTCAAAATATTGTTGTACATATCCTCCACTTTCCATCTACAACAAATTTCTCT